>NW_025335989.1:0-22460 GCF_004798865.1 Varanus komodoensis
TGGAAGTGGGCAGGAGACAACAGGATGGCGTTCAATGTGGATAAGTGTAAGGTCTTGCACTTGGGGCATAGGAATAGGTGTCACAAGTACAGGTTAGGTGACAAGTGGCTGGAGAGCAGCACTTGTGAAAGGGACCTTGGCGTACTGGTTGACTGCAGGCTAAACATGAGTCAGGAGGGCGAACACCACCCTTGGTTGCATAGGCAGAAGTGTGGCTTCTCGATCGAGATTGGTATTACTACCTCTCTATACAACTCTGATGCGCCCGCAACTGGAGTATTGTGTTCAGTTTTGGGCCCCTCATTAGAGAAAGGATATAGCCAGGTTACAGTCAGTGCAGTGCAGGGCCACAAGGTTGGTGGTCAGTGTGCAGGGCATGAGGTATGAAGCGAGACTGAGGGAACTGGTCTCTTCAACCTGGAGAAAAGGAGACTCAGAGGGGATATGCTGGTGACATACAGGTATGTGAAGGGATGTCACATGGAGATGGGTGGAGACCTGTTCTCCCCTGCAGAGGAAGGCAGGACGCACTCCAACAGAGCAAAGCCTGGTGCTGTCGTTATTTGTTTTTCCATGCCAGGCCAAGGCCTTTTTATTTTAAATTTATTTTAATTGTTAATTATTGATTGTATTTCTTGGGTTTTTATACTTGTGCCAAGATGTTTCCAGGTTTTTAAGGTTAATTATATGATTGTTTGTTTATTTTGTAAGCCTTCCTGAGGCTTTTTGCGAATGGGGCGGCATAGAAATGTTCTAAATAAATAAATAAAAAGCTTAGGGAATCAAGGTTTCATTTAGATGCCAGGAAGCACTTCCTGACAGTTAGGACCCCGAGGGTGTGGAATGGGCTTCCATGAGAGGCTGTTGAGGCCCCATCGGTGAGGGTGTTCAAAGATAGGCTGGACATACACATGGTGGGTATGTCGTGAGTGGAGCCAGCTGGAGCCGGGGGTCAGACTAGATGGCCCGGGGGGATCCTTCTGACTCGCTCTGTTTCTATGTTTCTATGTTTGTATAGATAGTTTCCATTTCTCATTGAATAAAAAACATTATTTCAAACTCTTTCAAATTACCTTAATAATAGTGATTTTCACCCACTAAAGTTTGACTTGAGGTCTCTGTGCAAGTAACTATCCACTCATATCCGCATCCGTTTCCCTTCTTTCCAGCTGGCCTTGCATTTTATTCTCTCAGGATGATTCCAAATCTAGCTGGGCAAAGTCAATTCAGTTGAAACTAGCAACTTCAGGATTCTCACCATCAGCTCTGTCCAATATGGGCTTTGCTGAATAGGTTCCCAAAGCATATGGGTAAATATTACAGCTATTTGTTGCTATCAGACTGTAATCCCTCTTTCTCCCCACCTTGCTTCATCACCTGCAATTCTGCATTATACAAAGGTGCTGAGCAGGCTCTGCAAACAGGGTGTGGAAACTTAGGCACAATAAAGTCAACTGTGCAAGCCATCTCCTTATTCCAAAGCATGACTTGGGCCTCTCCAGGAGCACCTACCATGTCAGCAGGATAATCCCCCAAAGCCCTCAGGACACCATCTGGATCCATTCTACTAGGTTCCCCTACACTTGCAGAGGAGAACTGATGAGAATCAAAACTTGACCAGATAGTGGTCCTATCATGAAAAGGGGAAGATGTGAGCCCCTCCATATCAGAACCACCCTCCCCCTGCTCTGTTAAGAAGACCAGGCACAGAGTGAGAACCTTCTCATGTAATGGGCCACTAACAGATTGAGAAAGATCCATGGTTGTCATGGTGGCCATGAAATCCTCACTTGCCCTGGATAAGGCAGCCTTGGTATGGAAATTGAAGTCCCCCAGGACTAGCATCCTTGGCGTCCCCAGCACCAAATCCAACACCACCACACTGTAAGAGGCAGAAAGACAGCTAAAGCGTAGGTCAGTATTTTAACAGAATCCCTAATCTAGACAGAGCCCAATATACAGCACAAACACTCCAGGCTGTCACCCACAAGGACAGGGGGTCTGGTAAGGAGATCATATTCTTGAAGATTAAGAGCAATCCTACACATTGAGGATGAGTACACTGTGTCCAGAGAAAACCCTAATCTCCAGTGTGATTCAGAAAGACAGCTGTGCATGGCCTCATGTCTCTGAGTCCCTTTCTGATGAACCTTTTCCACTTAATTTGTAAAACTAATAGGAAGATTGTGCTCTGCATCAAGTGTGCAAAAACAACACCTGTTTCCAGCTTCAGCGTCCCTGATGTGTAATTTTCCTTCAATTGTCTAAAGGGCAGTTCATTTACTACCCGACATCCCTGCATATTTCTAATGAGCAAAGCAACTTTGTTAGGCTGGGAAGGATGCTGGCAATATACACAGTGCTCCCTGATCACAGGGATAAAATAATGACAGCCAGTGCTCTGTGGAAGCCTGCTTTTGTAATCTGAGTACTACACATGCTAAAAAGAGGACTAGTATGAAAGGCAAAGTTTTGTCCTTCTGCTCGGCATGTGGGAATTAGGAGAGGTGTTGCTAAGCTTGCTTCTCCAAATAGGAAGCAAGACTGTTGCTGCAAAATGCAAGAACCATGAGCCACACCCTCCACTTTATGAGTACCCACAGCAGGGTGATCTCATGATTGGTGCCATTGCTTCAATGTCCTTCATTGTACCTGATGCATTAACCTTCTCTGGAGAACCCCCACTAGCATTGCAGGATGATCTTGCGTAAGGAGTTAATATTTTGTTCTTGCTTCCAGTTTGTTTATCTGCACATTGCCAGAATTTGCCTTAGCTGATGCTGCCTGCAAAAAATGGTTTGGGCACTAGAGGAAGTTGCTATTATTAAAGAGACTTGGAAACTTTGTTATCTCATTTTCCTTATTCTACTCTTAATGCACATGTCCATTCAACTTTCTCTTTTTGTTCTGTCTTCTAATATGGAAACTGTGTTATGCCAGTATTCAAGGGGCTGGGACCAGTGTGCAGGGTAGTAGACCTCTCCTACATGTCCTTCCCAAAGCAGCCCCTCTAGACAGCATACTGAATGTGTTGTTCTGAGGCAGGATGGACAGAGTGGGAACCAAAAAGGTTGGCATGTCACTTGGAGGGGATTGTATTCAGTGTGGCATACCCTGCACCCTGTGGTTCACCCCATCACAATCATTTAACTGTTTTCATATAATAATAGATGATCCTTCTACCTGTACCTATACTGTTATCAGATAAATTTAACTTCTAATCCCATACTTGCCAATGGCTGAACATGTCCATCTAGATAGAATGGAGGGCATTCCTCAAGTATTGTGCCTCACCACTTGGACATGATACTCATAAGACCCTTCTCAGCGAAGTTGATAAGCCTCTGGCATGGCGGTGGTGCTATCATGACGTTATGCACAGATACACTTCAGTTTTGTGGGATCTTCAGTGGAATCTGGAAATTTCTTTCTGAGTTGAGATAAAGGGGATCATTGAATTCAATTCTGTTGAAATAAAAAGCCCAGGGAATGGTCTATTTGGAAGAGGAGTATCAATATTGTCTGAATATGTTAGCTTTGTGTTGGCCAAGGCAAGGCAGAAATGAATATGAGATGATGATTATGATGCCAAAAGCAGGGTGAGCATCTTACAAAATACTGTGTCAGGAATGTTCTAAAGCAGGAGGTGACTTTCTTGCTTCCAGTATGGTGCCAAAGAACTACCAGCATATCCTGGCCTTGGCATTTGCAGTGCAGGAGATCAATGACAACTTTCACATCTTGCCAAACCTCACCTTGGGCTTCCACATCTATGACAGCTATTTCATGGCCAAGTGGACATATCAGGCCACCTTGCGACTGATAGGTACAGCAGGGAGATTAGTTCCTAACTACCAATGCGGCAACCAGCAACACTTGACATCAGTCATCGGGGGTCTGGACGCCCACACCTCTCTTCAGGTTGCAACTCTCTTGGACATCTACAAGATTCCACAGGTGGGGACCCTGTCTTTCCATGAACATGGTGAATGGAAGTGTAACATTTTCTTCACATTCACTTGGTTCTTTCATTGGTGCTTTGGAGATTGAAATTTGGACATTGGAAGTAATCTCATTCTCTCTCTCCTTTGGATGAGGGAGATCATTAAAGGTGAAGCAAATTATGTGGGGAAAGTGGAAATTGTGCTGGGACAGTTTTCCTTCATGAGGATGTGGATCTGAGACAGGAGGGTCTCCACAGAGGCTCAGACTACTTACACATGAAGATCCTCATTCATTTTGTAAGACCAAGGATGCTCTTCATTTTCCTTCTTTGTTGCTGCAGTGATCCCTAGGAAGAGCATTGCAATATAAAGCTCTATATTTCTTTCTCTATTTGAACAAATCTCTGACTTCACCAACAGCTAGGATTCTGAAATATTTCAGGAGAATGAGCAGCGTGTTAAGGACTGAAGAGGGGAGACTGCAGGGAGGGAGATAGCCCTCTCCTGAATATCACACTGACTCAGAAACGAGCAGTGAGGTGGGAGATGGCGAGTTTAGTATAAGTAACAGCAGTGTCCTCAAACCCAATTTGTATCATTGGACATATTCTGGAATTTTTGAAAAGGATATGAATGAGTGGATCATTCTGCTGATATCTCCCTGACTCATCAACAGATCTGAAACTGAGCTGCATTCAGTACTTCATGTGTGTGTGTGTGTGTGTGTGTCAGTTGGATGCTGCCCTGCACCCTCAATACAGGATTCCCTAGATCAGATAATTACTCATGGTGCAGTGCACGCAATACTTCTTTGAAACATTGGCAACTTCTAGTAGTTGCTTTTCTGTGTGCAGGGGGAGATTGTGACACTAATAGATATTGCACTGAAATATACTCATTGGATCATCCAGACTCTTTAAATTATTACATTTCCTGGAAATTGACATATGGATGAAATAGCTTCTCTGTGCCCTCTTCATGTCTAAAAGATGGAAAACTGAGAGAAGTAGGGGTACACTCATTATCAGGCAATGGTTGAGGACCTTCAAATGCATACTTGTTTTTAGCTTTTGGTCCATTCTGTTGAGGCCAAGAATTATTCTTATGAAGTTGTTGCTCCTCATGCAAGTCTATGTTTACACATCTATAGAATCATAGAAGAGTCTGAGTGGGCCATTAAGGCCAGCGAGTCCAACCCCTGCTGTTCCAGGACACTACATTACACCATCCCACTCAGATGGCTGTCCAGGTTCCTTTTGAATGTCTCCTGTGTGGGAGCAGCCACCATCTCTCTAAGCAGTTGTTTGCATTGTTGTATTGCTCTGATCGTGAGGAAGTTTTTCCTGATGTCCAGCCTGTATCTGGGTTGCTGCAACTTGAACTGATTATTCTGTGTCCTACATTCTGACATTAGCAAGAAGAGATATTGACCTTCCTCTTTGTGACAGCCTTTGAGGTACTTATAGAGGGATATCATGCCCCCCCTCAGTCTTCTCTTCTCAAGAGTGAACATGCCCAGTTCCCTCATAGCGCAGTGTTTCCAATCCTTGGATCATTTTTGGAGATTGGAAAGTATTTATTCTACTAGATATTCCTTGACCATTTATCTGTCAATCTTGGGCTGCCATCTCTCACTTCCAGCTTTAACTTCCTCTTGATTGCAGATTTCTTTGTGTGAGAAGACTGAAGCAAAGTAGGAATTGAGTGCCTCTGTCTTGTCTTTGTCACCTGTTATCACTCTGCCATCCACTTTAAGTAGCTGGACACCCTTCTCTTTCTCATGTCTTGTGTTCTGGATGTATCTGAAGAAAGCTTTCTTGTTGTGCCTAGAATCCCTTGGTATTCTAAGTTCATTTTCAGCTTTGTCCTTCCTGATGCAATTCCTGCAATTCCTTGCTTTCCCCACCCCCCCCCAATATTCTTCTTTCATGAATTGGCCCTGTTTCCACTTCCTGTACATGTTCTTTTTTTATTCAGGCTGTCACTGAACCCTTTGTGGGGCCACGAGGGCTTTCTCTGCTGTCTGCTACACTTTTTTCTTGATGGAATTGTTCATATTTGTGCTTCGAGGACCTTCCTTTTCAAGATTTCCCATCCCTCTTGGAAACCTTTCCCCCTAAGGGTGTTTTGCCAAGGCACTTCACTTTTTCTGAGTTTCTTAAAGTTGGCTTTCTTGAGGTCAAGGATGCTTGTTCGGCTCCAGTTACCCTTTGTCTGTTTCATAATTGAGAATTCAAGTATCACATGGTCACTATCCCCCAGAGTTCCCATGGTTGTTATTTTGTCCACCAGCCCATCCCCGTCCAGTATTAAATCAAGTATAGTGGATCCTCTCGTATCTTACTCTACTTTCTGCTGGAGAAAGTTGTTGGCAATAGATGTCATGAATCTCTTGGAGGGCCCATGCTTGGCAGAATTTGTCTCCCAGCATAAATCAGGCAAATTGAAGTCCTCCATAATAACTACATCATTCTTCTTGGAAAAGCTGGCAAGTTGCTTTTCGAAGGTTTCATCCTTGTCCTCTTTCTGACTGGGTGGATGGTAGCATATGCCAAGTGTTTTTTTTTTTTCTTATTTTTCTTCCCTGTAAATTTAACCAGAGCTTTAAATGGGACTACTAAGTTCTTGAATTTCTGTGCAGATATATGTCTCTCTCACATATAGTGCAACTCCATCCCCTTTTCGTCCTTTCTATTTTTCTTGAACAGGCTGTATCCCTCAATTGTAGAGTTGAGTCATCCCACCAAGTTTCTGTTATTCCAATAGGCTTGTATTTGCCCTCCTGTACTATGAGCTCAAGTTCATGTTGCTTGTTTCCCATACTCTGGGCATTGGTGTAGAGACATTGAAGTTCACTCTTGCTGTGCCCTGGTTTTATTTCTATGTTTTTGGGGAGAAGGTTCCTGGACAATGCTTGAAGTTTTTTCTCTGCTGAAATATATAAGTCTTTGCCAGTTGATGGTATGCCATGCTGCACATCTCCTTGCCCTCTAGGTTTTAGTTTAAAGCTCTTCTGATGAAGTTTTTCATGTGGTGGCCAAACAACTGTTTCCTGTTCTTTGTGAGCTGCAGCCCATCATTTGCCAGTAGTCCATCTTCCAGGAAGCTTAGCTTGTGGTCCCAGAATCCAAATCTCCCTTTACAGCACCACCATTGTAGCCAGTTATTCACTTGAAGGATTTTAAATTCCCTAACAGTTCCTCTTCCATGTACTGGTAGGATTGAGGAGAAGACTATCTGGGCCCCAGTGGTTTTTATTTTCCTCCCTAGAGATTCAACATTCTGAAGTTATATCAGCAAAACTTCTCCTGGCAGTGTCGTCAGTTCCCACGTGGAAGAGAAGGAAGGGGTGTTTGTCAGTGGGTCATACGAGTTGTGTGAACTTCCTGGTTATATCTTTAACCTTGGGCACAGGGAGAGAGCAAACTTGGTGATTCCCTGGGTCATCACGACACACATATTTGTCCATTCCATGCAAGAAGGAATCTCCCACAACAATCACTCTTCTCTGCTTGTTGCAAATTTTGCTGTACTTTTCCTTGTTTAATTGGCCCTTTGTCTCTGAAAAAGAGTTATTTAGTGTGCTATGTGATTCTTTTAATGTGAGTCTCTGACACAACTCTTCCTCAAGCAAATCAAAGTGGTTTGAAAGTTCCACTGCTTCCATGGGTGCAGAGTGTTTTCTAGCTCTACTGCATCTGTCACCCTGTTCCAGTAAGATTTCTCATTTTCCTTCCTCTCAGGGTTCACTTCTGCCTTGTTTGCTTGCAGTTGATCTTCCTCCTTCAGGAGTATACCTACATTTTGCAGCTCCTCCGCTCTGTCCAGAAACATTCACTTTTTCCCGTAATAGGAGTATGAGTGTGCAGCAGCTGGAGTTGTTGCAGGGTACCACTGTAGAGTCTTCTTGGTGCACTGCTCATGCCACTACATGCAGTGAGGGATTTAAGATGAAAATAAGAGAAGCAAAACAGGGGGTAAAAAAATGTTAGGTACCTCCACCCACCAACTCCTGTTGGCTCAGCCTGTTTGCTCTCCCTGGGAGTTTGGCTGCTTGTGTCCCAGAAGCCCAAGACCAGTTGGGGCAACTTGATTTGATGTGCTCTGCTGTGCTTGGAGTCAGGAACCAGAATTCACACACACACACACACACAGAAAAGAAAAGAAATCATGTTGACCCAGGGTGCTAAACTTAAGTCCTCATTTCAGGCCCACATGTGCCATGACACACTGGGGATCCCAGCATTATGGCATTGTTGAGAAAATTAATGAGGTAATATATGCAAATATTGTCAGAAGAATGTATGTATTATTTGACACTTCTCCCTCTCCTTCCTGTATCTCTTTAGCTGATATATGGCTCTGCACCAGTGATGAATGATAAAACCCCAGGCCTTTCCTTCTACAACATGACTCCAAGAGAGTCCTTGCAGTATGCAGGGATTCTCTCTTTGCTGCTGCATTTTGGGTGGACGTGGATTGGAACAGTTATTATGGATAATGACAATGGGGAACGATTCCTCCAGATGGTGGTTCCACTGTTTTCTGAGAGGGGTGTTTGTTTTGAATTCATTGGAATAATCCCTGAACTAGCTATTGTCTCTGATTTAAAAGACAGTTTTGAGAAGTCTGCAAAAATACGTGATATTATCACGGACAGCACAGCCAATGCCTTGGTGGCCAATGGAGAATCTTATTCCATGGGATTTTTTAGATGGTTGCCATACCTATCACAACGAGAACATGTGGCAAATATTCCATTTGGTAAGGTAATGATTGTGACAGCTCAGGTGGAGCTCACGTCATTTGTCTTTCAAAGAGATTGGAATGCAGACTTTTTGCATGGCGCTCTGTCTTTCAGAATTCAATCCAATGAAGTCCCAGGATTTCAACACTTTCTTAATGTAAAAACCCCTTCCAGTACAAAAGGAGATGGTTTTATTAGGTTCTTCTGGCAACAGGCTTTCAGTTGTGCAATCCCAGATCAACTTCTGGACAATTTAGATGGGAACATCTGCACTGGGAATGAGAAGCTGGAGTATCTTCCTGGGTCGTTTTTTGAGATGAGTTTGACTGGCCACAGCTACAATGTCTACAATGCTGTCCAAGCAGTGGCCCATGCCTTGCATGCCATGTCTTTATCTGGTCTGAAGAACAGAGGAATGGTTACCAGAGGGGGACCGACATTTCAGAGCCAAGTTCAGTGGCAGGTATTGGGCTGAATAGGATCATGTGGGAGAACCACAGCTTTGTAGATTTTTAAAAAATTGATATTATGCAGGGAATCCTTCCAATTTATATTTGTACTGCATGATCATGTGTCTTCTAAAAGAAACAGAAAGATCCTGAGGTATATGAATGTTTTCAAGAATATCTAAATTATGCTCCCCTACATGAAATAATTTTCTAGGATGCCTGGCTCAAACATCTGAAGCAATTCAATGTAACCATTGTATGAGAGAAGTATCTGGGCTTAGAGTCAGTCCATAAAGCATAAAGGGATGAAGAAATAAGAATGGCAGTCACCCAGTGCAAACACTTCTCTCTTTCTATCTACATGATTCCTTTCACAGTATTTCTAACCTCTTTCCTTTTCATTACAGCTCCATCGTTTTCTGCACGTTGTTTCATTTAACAACAGTGCTGGGGACAAGGTTTCTTTTAATGAGAATGGAGAGTTAGTCACTGGATTCGATGTGTTCAACTGGATCATGTCCTCCAACCAATCTGTCCGAAGAGTGAAAGTTGGGAGGATGGATGCCGAGGCTGCCCCAGGCCAAGCATTCACCATTAGTCCCAATGCCATTACATGGAACAGCTGGTTTAATCAGGTTTGGTTCTTTCAAGAGTGACATAGTCTGTACATTTGTATATGACTCAGTCTCATTAGTGAGAAGTGCATTTTCTTTCATTTGGCAATGATGAACCTTGAAAAATACTCAGTTGGAACTGGAGAGCACAACACTTGATGCTGTGAAGGATACCCAATGAGCTTCCTTCTCAGTAAAAACGTAGCATACTCAGTTTTCCCTTTTGTACATGTGTTCTTTTTTTAATGCTATTTTTCTCCACTTTGGGAATGGGTGAAAATTTAATTTTGTTTCATTTTAGATAATGTTTTAGTGAAATGAACATTTATCTTGTTCTTGGGGATGGAAAGAAATTGTGATTTGAACAATCTGAATGTGAAAGAAATGGAAACTGTCAGCTTTATCCCTAGTAAAGTGATTTCGGTGCATTCAGCTCAAAATTCCAAATATGAATCCATTTGTGAATTAGCTAGTCTCAGTGAAGGTTTCCACCTCTTATTTCTCTTCCTGAGTTCTTGTCTTTAATAACAATATGGACAATATGGCAGGAAGGTGAGAGTTTCTGTCATGTTCATTTTTCTTTTTGCCAGGACAGGTGAATAACTATTTCATTTCAATCTTTTTGTTTGTTTGTTTGTTTTTTGTGGTAAGAATTTGTTGACATCTCTGAGTCTTGATATTTGAGATGGAATGATCCATCCAAATTGTGGTGAGGAGCTGCAGGAAGTGTGGTTAACCTTGTGCCTTGGGGGCCAGTGCTAGTTTTCAGAACATCACAGTAGTTACATTCTCTTAATGTGCAGTCAAAGGTGCTTGCATCTTACAGTAAGGTTGGATTTGGCCCCTTTGGACAACCTCTGCATTCTGCCCCCATTGTTTTGGTGCCACAGCAGCAATTGGACAGGATGGGGAGCTTTTAAAGTCATGTGGATACAGGCAGCTTGCCCACAGGGCTGCCCCCTTAAGTTGTTGCCAAGGTTTAACACATCCTCATTGGTCAATCCTATCCGCTGGGTTAGTAAGAGATTATTTTTCCTTAAGTTTTTCCATATGCTTCAAGCAGAAACGTCAACAGAGAATTTGCAGGACTGATTCTTTTTCTGGCAGTTTATTAAATTTGTATTAGAATATCTCTTAGTACATGATTATTGTTTGAAATCAAGGCCTTTTTACCAGATGGTTTTCCCCATAAGTAATTGTGTATTTTGTCTTCAACTTCTGCTATTTCTAACATCACTAACCTGCCTAACCTGCCATTAACATTTATAAACCCATCTGCAGTCCAAACCAGGCCAGCTGTGTAATACGATTGTTTTAAATGTGAGACGTCCTCTCTCCTTTTCATCATGAAGGATGTTGTATCTCATCGCAAGCATTGGGCATTCCAAAAATAGGTATTTAGTTGTCTTTGCCATTCTTGGAGAGTTTTTCCCAGTGTAGCAATTGTTATTATCTGGAAGAGAAAATTCAAATTAGGCAATACATTCATTGCATTCATGGAAATTCTTCCCAATCGTGGTACTTTTAGTTTAGTCCATCATTGTAGAACTTTATGGATCTCCATCCATATTATGTGATAATTTCTTCAAATCATTATCATTATGTCCCATTCAATAAGGTATTTTGCATCCTGAAATCTTTTTTATACTTGTGTCTTCCTGTTTCTTTGCAAACTTTAATACAATTTTCTTTTTCTTCATAGTAATCTTACAGCCTGAAGAAAGTCTAAATTTTTCAGTTTGATCTACCAAGAATAAAGTAGATTGATGTGGATTTAGAATGGTCAAGGCTATATCAGCAGCATAACATTTAATTTTATATCCTTCTCCATCTGCATTTCAATTTTTGCATCATCTTCTCTTTTTTGCAAAGATTTTGAATACAAGAATAAATATCAGAGGTGATGAAGGGCATCCTTGGTGTGTTCCCTTCATTAAGAAGGGCCAAGACAAACTATCTACAGCTTTCTCTGCATCTAGAAAAAATATGTCCTACTTTCTTCTTCATCTTCATGACCAATTCTATGGCTTCAATTACAAAAAGAACATTATCTTTTATAAATCATTTAGAACGAATCCAGTCTGATCTATAAAAATTTAAAAGTCTGCAATCCACATTTCCTAATGGTTTCCTATAATATTGTTATAGAGATATCTCTCATAACATTTAGTCTATGAAATTTTCCAGGTCTTTTTCCAACTCCTTCAAACTATCTTCTTGCAGTGAAAGATTGTCATTCAGTCTCCATCTTTTTCCTTGAACTTATTATTCTGCTCACCAAGTCATTGTTAGTGGATTCTGATCAGAAAGTCTTTTGCACTGGATCCTTACAGCATTAAGTCTATAATCAAATTTTGATATAACCAACACATATTAATCCTTGAGCATGTCTGATATATATCCAAAAAAAAAAAAAAAAGGTATAGTCTCTGACACCAGGGTTTTTGAATCTCCATGGATCTTCCACATGTAGCACTTCCATATATTTGTAAACATTTTGGGGAGTTTACCCCCTTTTACTTACGACTCCCTTTTTATCACTGATTATCAAAATATCTCCTTCTTCAATATCTAATATTGATTGAACTTTTTTTCATAACACCTTTCATTTGCATCATTTGGTGTGTATATCATTGCTAATGTATTTATCCTCCCATTTGGGTGTCTTCTCTTCAAGATAAATCCTCCTTTAGGGTCTTTTAATTTAGTTACAACTTTTAATCATTGATTATTGATCTAAATGGCAAGTACTTTCAGCTAACATTTCATACACTTTGCCCCATTTCTTGTGATTCAATATAAGAGCAATTCTTTCTTTATATGAGTTTTTTGAATTTATATTATATCTGCCCTTTGTTTACTTAAAAAAGTGACAACTTTAGCTTGTTTGGAGGGGGAGATCATTCCATTGATACGCATTGATAAGTTCTTCATTTTGACTCTGTTATTCCTTTTAGATAGCCTGCAAAAAGTAGTTTCTTTCTGAATGTATTATGCATATTTCCAAGGCTTTTTCAAAAATCTTCCTGTCAGAATCTTCACAATATCTTCTAATTCACAGATGGCTTAGTTTTTCCCCTCTCCATCACTTTTCCCCATGAGTCTATAATGCCCAGATCAGACTGTCCTTCTTGAGTTTACCCTCACTTCTCCCCTCCTCCTCCACCTATCTGCTGCACACATTTCTTCATTGGTATAGATATGCTCACAATTTAACATAACACTTTAAATCAGAAAGAGTTAGAAGAGGGGGAGAGGTACTGGGAAAAAGAAAAATGGGTGAGAGAAAAGAGATAGATAAGATCAGTGTATTAGTCAACTTTCTGACAATGTTATACTCATTAATCCCATTCTATCTCTGTCAGAATATTAGTTTAAATTAATTTGTTAGGAAGTAATGTTTTCTTCACCTTTTCCAGAAATTTACATCAAGGAGCAGGAGACATTTGCTTTTGTTCTTCTGTCTCATGTTAGTTCAATATCTATTTTTTCCAAGTTTGGTAGGTGGCACTAACAGTTCCAAACTCATTCTACTTTGCATCACAGCTTGGAAAACCATGACATCAGCAGATCTCCCTTCAGAACACAGTGGGTGTCCTCAACTCCTTGATATCTTTTCCTCAGAGCAGAGCTTTCTGGAAAGTACAATCTGCTTTCAAAATACCTCATGTTCAAATTAGATCAAAACCAAGAGTCACTGTGTATAAAGCGTACTTCCCTAGGTGCAAATCTGACTGGCCTCCCACCACAGAAGGAAAATGGCAAAAGAAAGAACAAAGTAGGCCTTCATCCTATTCATCGTACAGAAGCTTCAGTACTGTCAACATTAGTTCTCACCATCAATGCATGTTAGTTTAATAAGCCAAGATATCAGCCATCATTGAAGCTGTTAAATCTAATTGTTCAGGTAGAACACTGCTAAACATCAGGAAACAGTCTGTTTCAAAGTCCTTTCCAAATAGGCAAAGAAGAATGCCTTAAGAGTCATAATTGCAGCAAGCTGAAATGATTTTCCCTTTGCTCATGAACTGAAATAAAAAGGAGAGGAAAAGAAAGGAGTGATAAAAAAAAACTTCAGAGAATATTGCAGGCTGAAAGGAGGGCAGGGTCCTATTCTGCAATGTGTTTCAGTTTACCTTATCTGACCCTCTCATTGTCATCAGAGCAATAGCCCCAAAGTCTTCAAGCTCACCTGTCATTCACAGCATAGAAATGTCCTCTAAGATGTTGTCTAAGCATCTCAAAGAGATAAGGTATGGAGCACTACAGGGTGCTGCAGATGAGTTGACATTCCCCAGAAGAAAAAGGGCTGGAACTTGTGGGTGGCTTCATCTCACCTCCCCATTAGAATGTTTGAAATGCAGGGAGGAAGGGTACACAGCAAGTTCACACCTGGCATATGGTGCGAACTTTTTTCTTTTAAAATAACAAAGAAGTGTATTGCTTGAGCAATGCTTGCAAATTCCTGGATGATTGTGTGTCCGTGGAAATATGCTATTTTAATGCAAATAAGAAAATCTGCATATTCTTAAAAAGAATAATAATACAGATTTTAGGGGGGGGTTGGAAAATTGCATAAAAACAAATCTTACCTGTTCGAAGTAGCTGGAAAAGTTGTCAATGGATGCATACAGTTTTCTTCCATGACACAGTCAGATAATTTCAATTTTACCAAAGTCTCACTGAGCACTTTTATGGAAAAGCAGCTCCTTGAGAGCTTGGAAGCTGTCAGAGAGATTGCAGAATTGGAAGGATTCCAATAAATAATTCTCATGATTCCTCTTCTCCTCCACTACTGATGCGTTAGGCACAGCCTCTATCTGCATGCAGTGAGAGCTGCAATTCTGGTTCTAGGAAGAAGGTGAAGGAAGGGGAGCCATTTTGCTGCTATGATTGTATCCCATGTCCTGAAGGGATGGTTTCAGGAAAGAAAGGTAGGCATCAAATATCTTGGATAAGATCAAGAACAGTTACGTAAAAGGGGTTTCTTCAGGGATTGAAGTGTGATTGAATGGGGCCAGGTGGGACCAGGAGAAAGATTTTCAATCCTATGTGTGAGCATGTTGGTGATCAGATGCCGTTTGACATCATTCCAGTGCAGTGTAGGCTTAATATCCAGGCATCAGGCTTGACCCTTTTTGGCAGGAGCAGCACTCCCTGTTTCCCAAAGAGAAGCTTCCCAGAAGGCACACTGGGATGAAACTTCAAGGCACCTGCCTCCCTCAGGAGCTGGTGGGCCTTCTTCATAGCAGGTGGCAGGAAATGTCAGAGTGTTGCATGCTGTGATGAAGCCCTTCATAGCCTTGGTGACCCAGCAGGTGAGCCGCAGTGGTTAATCAGTCAGAACATGGACTGCTCAATTGCAGTCTTCAGGCCCTGGATATGGAAGGTGTTCCCAATAAAAGTGATGCCCTCTTTTATCCACATAAGCTGATTCAATGTAATCACTACTTCCTAGAAACGTTCAGTGGTACCTCAGCTCACAAATGCTTCACTTCATGACCAAATTCGGTTGCAAACAAAAATTTCATAAAAATATTTACTCAGTTCGCAAACTCCACATTGGGTGCCAACGGTGATCGTGACCATCTCCCCCACTCCTCGAGTGAGGAGATGGCTGCAATCATGCTGGGGGCAGGGGGTGAGTTGAGATCGCGCCTGTTTTTCCTGCTTGAGTGCAACCGTGTTCCCGCCCATCTCTCCCCCCTCCCAGTGTGCCTGTGTTCATGTCCGTCTTTTCCCTGGCAGTGCGCTGGGATGACAGGCGTGTGCAGGGATGATGGGCACCATCCCAGTTGTGCTGGGGGGGTAGGGAGATGGCTACAATCTTTGTTGTTCTTTGTTACTTTGCTTCACACTTTTCTGATTAAAAAAATAGTTACAGAACAGATTAACCTTGTTTACATTGACCCTTATGGGGAAATTTAACTTGGCTCATGATCAATTTGGGTCATGACCAGAGCCCTGAAACGATTAAGTTCGTGAGCCAAGGTACCACGCTATATGACATTTTCATACTGCAGTTGAAAACCCAAATGGATCAACACATCCATGCATCCAGGACTGTGGCACTGAGCGGTTAGCTTGTGAACCTCAAGTGCTGAAATCGCTGTTTCTACAGTGAGGGCTGAATTAGGGTTCTGCCCACCCTTTCCTATGAAAGACTCTTCACCTGCAACAGCTTTGTGGCATGTCAGTACAGCATGGTCCACTTCATGCTGGAAACAGCTCCTTTTTTCTTTTTTAATAAGTTTTATTTGAAATTATAATCCTAAAAAAAAAAAAAAAAACCTAAAAACAACATCCATCATCAAAAACATCGAGCCCACTGGGTTAGCCCCCACACCCTTTTCTTTCCCTTTATGATAACTTAAAAACATATTTAAATCTATGCAAAGTCCCGTTTCTCTAGCCAATAATAAAAAGAGTCCCAAGTTTGATAGAACGTGGGCCCAAAACTTTGGATATAATATTGAATGAGAAAAGTGGCAAAAGCTGTGGGAGAGAAATATCAAAGTAACTTTGGCAACTTTGTATAAAGAAAACTTGTATAAAATGTTTTATAGATGGTATCTGTCACCAAATAGATTAGCTGTTTCCAAATATGTCAAATGGATGTTGGAAATGTAAACACAAATTGGGTACTTTTTATCATATGTGGTGGACTTGCGATAATGTGAAAAAGTATTAGATTAAAATACATAAATGGCTTGAGGAAATGTTACAAAAATCCAACAGCTCCTGAATTTGGTCCATTTAGGGGAGAATTTCTTTTGAAACGATCTGTAATATCAGATCATTTCTAATACCAGCCCTGGTCCTGGGAAACTCCATGCCAAGGTGGATCTGTCTGGGGCAGCTCAGGACTTCATGGTTTCCATGACAACCATGGGGCTGTCTCAACTTGTCACCTGCCCAACCCATGAAAGAGGTCCCATGCTTTACCTGGTTTTCTTGTCATGGCAGGAAGAGGGCAGCCTGGAAGTGAGAAACTTGATCTTAACTCCTATGGCATGGTCAGACCACTTCCTCGTGAGGTTTGAGCTCAGGTCTGATCTCTCCCTCCAAAAGTGCGTGGGCCCTATTAGGATGGTCCTTCCCCTGAAGTAGGATTAATCCAGTTGGATTCCTGAGGTCTCTGGGGAATTTTCCAGCAGATAAAGCTGGTGCTCCTGTTGATATCCTGGTCGACTTCTGGAATAGGGAGATGACCAGGGCAATTGACACGATTGCTCCTAAGCGTCGTCTCCCGCATTGCACAGCCCACTCGGCACCTTGGTATATGCCTGAGTTGTGGGTTGCGTAGCAGACTGGGAGATGATTACAGCGCAGGTGGAGAAAATCTTGGGACAAATCTGACTGAACACGCTTACGTGCACATTACCAAGCCTATGCTGTGGCAGTGAGGACAGCAAAGAAGCAGTTCTCCTCCGCTTCCATTGCTTCCTCACAGTTCCATCGGGCAAAGCTTTTCCAAGTGGTGCGAGGCCTGATACATTCTGGCTAGGAGAAGGAAGTGGTCGCACTTTTGGCAGCCCGCTGTGACATCTTTGCCCAGCACTTTAGGGGGGAAATCGCTCAGATTCGCCGCGATCTGGACTCCACAGTTGATATGATTCCAGTACAGGAGGTGTCCAGAGTGCCATCTGGTCCATCATTATTGGATTAATTTCAGTAGTTGGGGCCCGATGACATGGACAAGGTGCTTGGACTGGTGCATCCTACCACCTGTCTCCTGGACCCTTGCCCCTCTTGGCTTCTTAAAGAAGTCAGTTACAGATTGGTCCCTGGGTCTGAGAGGTTGTCAATGCCTCACTGAGGGAGCACCAGGTCCCTGCCCCCTTGAAGGAGGTGGTGATCCAGCCTATCCTGAAGAAAGCATCGCTGGACACAGAGGTGGCCGCCAATTTTAGACCAGTGGTCAACATCCCATTTCTGGGCAAGGTGTTAGAGCGGGTGGTGGGAGGACAACTCCAGGCACTCTTGGATGAAGCAGATTATCTGGACCCATTTCAGTCTGGCTTCAGACCTGGTTATGGCACTGAATCTTCCTTGGTCTTCCTGTACGATGACCTGTGCAGGGAGAGGGACAGGGGGAGTGTGTCCCTGTTGTTTCTCCTTGACCTCTCAGTGGCTTTCTATACCATCGACCATGGTATCCTTCTGGATAGGCAGACCAGGTTAGGAGTTGGAGGCTCTGCTTGATAATGGTTCCTCTCCTACCTGGCTGACCAACTCCAGAAGGTGGTGCTGCGGGACTAAAGCTCTGTGCTATGGCAGTTGTGCCATGGGGTTCTGCATGGCTCTATTTTGTCCCCCATGCTTTTCAACATTTAGATGAAATGGCTGGGACAGGTCATTAGGAGGTTGGGGTTGCGGTGCCACCAGTATGCTGATGACACCCAGCTCTACCTCTCATTTAAGTCTACTCCAGGTGAGGCAGTGGCTGTGCTGAACCAGTGCCTGGTCAAGGTAATGGACTGGATGAGGGCCAATAAACTGAGCCTCAATCCAGATGAGACAGAAGTCCTGTTGGTGGGCAGATCGCGGTTTCAGCTAAGTGACTTTGACCTTGTCCTGGATGGGGTAGCACTCCCTCTAAAGGACAAGGTCCATAGCTTGGGAGTGCTCCTTGACCCAGAGCTGTGACTGGAATTCCAGGTGGTGGTGGTATCAAGGAGTGCTTTCCTACAGCTTTAGCTGATCCATCAGCTGTGTCCTTCCCTGGACAAGCACTGCCTAGCAATGGTGATTCATGCTCTAGTAACTTCCCAGTTGGATTACTGTAATGTGCTCTACATGGGTCTGCCCTTGAAATTGGTCTGGATACTTCATCTGGTAAAGAACAGAGCTGCCAGGCTGCTGATGGAGACCGGTCATCATTCTCATATAACACCTGTCGTCTACCAGCAACACTGGAT
Source organism: Varanus komodoensis (assembly GCF_004798865.1). Classification (NCBI taxonomy): domain Eukaryota; kingdom Metazoa; phylum Chordata; class Lepidosauria; order Squamata; family Varanidae; genus Varanus; species Varanus komodoensis. The sequence goes on from NW_025335989.1 coordinate 18,676, forward strand.
TCCAAATGAAGTCCGGGCCCAATTCAAGGTGCTGGTTTAAACTTAGAAATCCCTGAATGGCTTGCAACCAAAATACCTGAAGAAGTACCTCTTCCTTTAGATGCCCTCATGCCCTTTAAGATCTCGAGGAGAGGCTCTGATCCTGGAACCCTTTTTAAAGGTGATGAAAAGAACATCTACCCAGGGCAGGGCCTTTTCTGCGGTGCTGCCCAGATTATGGAATGCACTCCCTGGAGAAGTGCACCTGGTGCTGAGTTTATATTCTTTTCAGTGCCAGGTTAAAACCTTTTTATTGAATTGCTATTTTAAAAACTAATATTTTATTGTTGAACAGTCACTCTTTTTGTTTGCTGGGTGGGTTTTTTTTGTCCTTATGTAATCTTTTATTGAATTTGTTGTTTATAAAGATCATTTTATTATTTTAAATTGTATGTATTGAGAGCCGTCCCGAGATACTAAGCATGTGGAGATGGCATACAAAAGTTTTAAATAAATAAATAAAAGATATGATATGAGAGAATTCTTCATATTCAGCATGGAAAATACATGAGATTTTAAAAATGTGGATGCAAAGCTACTAATGAATTATCTACTTTGACTTGAAAATGTTATATCTGAGAAGCTGAGGTGGCCAGTTGGTGAAATCAGTAGAATGAAGGAGAACATGTACATATTAAATTTTTCCTCAGATACGGATTACTGTTATTCATGTGAAGATGGAATGTACCCAAGCAAGCTCCAGAATTTCTGTATTCCCAAGTCAGTGAACTTTTTTTCTTATGAAGAACCTTTGGGCATCATTTTGTCTGGTTTTGCTCTTCTCTTCTGCTTGATCACGGCTCTGGTGCTTGGAATATTTCTGAAGCATCACGAGACACCCATCGTCAAAGCAAACAACCGGTACGTCACCTACTCTCTCCTCACCTCCCTGCTGTTGTGCTTCCTCTGCACACTACTCTTCATCGGCCAGCCACAGAAGGTGACATGCGTCCTCCGACAAGCTGCTTTTGGTATTATCTTCTCCATGGCTGTTTCCTGTGTGCTGACCAAGACTGTCATGGTGGTCTTGGCCTTCAGAGCCACCAAACCTGGATGCAAGATGAGAAAGTGGATGGGGAAGGGACTGGTCAACACCCTCCTTCTTTCATGCTGCCTCATTCAGTCTGGGATCTGTATTGCCTGGCTGACAACTGCTTCTCCTTTTCCAGACACTGACCTGTATTCAGTGGCTGAAGAAATCATACTGGAGTGTAACGAGGGATCCATAGTGATGTTTTCCTGTGTCCTGGGCTATCTGGGCTTCCTGGCCATTGTCAGCTTCATGGTGGCTTTCCTTGCCCGCAAGCTTCCGGACAGTTTCAATGAGGCCAAGTTCATCACGTTCAGTATGCTGGTTTTTTGCAGTGTCTGGTTATCCTTTGTGCCTTCCTACCTGAGCACCAAAGGAAAGTACTTGGTGACTGTGGAGATCTTTTCCATCTTAGCCTCCAGTTCTGGACTGCTTTTTTGCATCTTCTTCCCCAAATGTTACATCATTCTGCTGCGACCCGAGCTGAACAAGAAGGAACATCTAACAAAAAGAAGAGAATGAAAATGCTCTTTTTGCTGTAATTTGCAATCCATCTGTGCACTCATTTTTTTGTGTGTGCGTGCACACATGTGTGTGTCTTTGTGCAAATGTCAGAATTGTGCAGACAATTTGCCTTTATTATTTCATCTTGTGTTCTGTTAAGTTTTCCAATTGCTTCTTAGTTTACACAAAGCTTCACTAAAATTTGTGGCCTGGATCTTTTTTGAATGTCATGCAGGTAGACTGAAAGGAGTCCCCCATAGGCATATCTATAATTTCCCAGAGGCTCTTGTTTGCGGGAGGTCAATTCCTGCTTTACTTACCTGGTTTTTTATGAACGCGAATTCCTTCAGAAAGCAGAACAAAACCAGAGTATCATAAACACAGAAGTACCTTTTATGCATGTACCGGGCTCCTGCAGTAGAGAAATATTAAAGACAATCCCCTCCACAGAATGTCTTAGAAAGTTATTGACCAAAATTAGCTGAATGTCTCTCAATTTCAGGGAAATGAATGATTCTGCTGTAGCATATCTGTATGAATGTTCATGTGTGATATTCAAATTGCCTCCTGAAGGTTTACTTACCAAACCCCTTCATGATTGGCTTTAGAGCAAAACAACATGTTTGGCCATCTTGTACAAACCACAATAGTGCCCAATGAGAATGTAATGCACAGCTTCAGTAAAGAAGAGAAACAACCCTCTGGTTTTCTGGAAGGGATGATACCCAGATCTTCTCCCTTCAGGCTGGGTTTAGCTCTCACCAAGGGAATCAGGAGAACTATTTCAAAAGAAACAGAGCAAGAAATCCATTCGGAAACATCTGTCTTATGTATTTCACCAGATGGGGAACTAATCATGGCTGTCTGCTTATATTATCTCCCACTTATTTTGCAGCTTTCTATCCTCCTATTCATTCAAAAATATGCCTCTTGATGATATTGTTAATTGGTACAACTCTTTGCTTCAATGCTGTTTTGACTGCACACTTACATAAGATATATCATCCCCGATTTTTTCTCCCAACTTTCCAAAATCGTTATGTACTTCCAGCAAGAAGAATCCAAAGCACCAAAGAGGAAGAAGCCAATGATGGTCACTGCAGGATTTAGCAAGCTTGATTGAATTGATTGAATAAGTTAATCTTCATTCCATCATTGAGCAGCCAAGAAATTAAACATAAAATTACAATTAGTTAAAAAGAAAACAGTACTAACAAAATTACAGTAATTAAGGTAAGAAATTAAACACATTCTTGTAGAACCTAACATCATTTGGGGTTAATTCTACTGTGCATCTTACAAACCACAGATCAGTATTTGGCTGTAGTGAAGGAAATAAAATTGGATTTCTTGGATAAAAGGAACTTAAAGGAGTAACTGATTTATTTATAGAGGAGTGGGGATAACAATTCCTGACAAGCACCTGTATAGAGTGGGCAGTAAAGAATAACATGCTCCAGAGAGTCAATATTTTCTTCCCCACATGGGCACAGTGTCTGTTCAAGGGATCTTTTTTTATATCTCCCTTCAGTAATGGCTGTTGGGAGGGCATTGAATCTGGCAAGAGATTAAGCCCTTCTTAATTTGAGGATTGTTATGCTACTGAGATATCTAGCAGGTTGAAAAAGATGTGCAGAATGGTTCAGGAAGGTATTTCTGGATAATCTGTAGCTCTAAATCAATGGCCCACTGCTGAAGTTCTGCTAATGCCCGTTCATAGCCATCAAGGAGATAACTGGCCATGAATAACTGTATAATTGCAATTTGGCCTGTATTGCCTGGCTCTCTGAAAGCTGTCAGTCATTATTAAAAGGGCCAATCCAGCTTTTCTTTGTTTTAATTCAGATTGGTACTTGCTCCACAGGTTCTTTCATGGGCAGTATTTTAAAAAGCAGAAATGCTCACCCAACAGGTCCGATGTGTTTCAAGCTTTTATTCTTGGCTGTTAATCTGGGATCGATGGCTTGTGGGAAGAGCAACCCCCATCCCATTAGACTTAGAAAATTCCCAAGGTCCTCCTAGCAGAGGTGGAGCCACTGCTCCCCACCAGCCAGAAGTATGCTCAGGCTTCTAATCCCTGCCATGAAAGGACTTGGATGGGCCTCTCTGGCTCCCTGTCGAATGAATTACCAGCGTGAATTACGGAGCCCCATTCTTCACAGCCGTCTCGCCACGACGTCAACCAGAATTGGAATGATTCCTGCAGATGGTG
>NW_025335989.1:22560-37156 GCF_004798865.1 Varanus komodoensis
TGGCAGTGTAAGAACCAGGAAAAGGTAGTCCTGTCTTAATTTTCTTTTGAATGGTTTCAGGGTCAGACTGGCACACCATGATGCAAACCAATGGTAGTGAAGGGTTTTTAGGACTGTGGGAGGAGGAATTTGACTGTGTGTACATTTCGCTTTTAAAACAAAGAAAGGGTGTTTTCCTTGAGGAAGGCTTGCAAATTCCCAGTTTTATGATTGCATTTGAAAATAATCATATTTTAATGCACACAATAATTGTGCATCTTTTAAAAAGAATGGAAATACTCATTTTATGCCTTTTGAACATGCAGCCTCTGACTGCATACTGGAGTACATGAAACTGACAGATTAAGGCAATTTGCCTGTCCACCACCACCACTTCTACAAAACCCACAATAATATTGATGGATCTGTCTGTCTGTCTATCTATCCAACTTCATCTATGTACCTTTTAGATTTATATTTCATTTTTTCTTATGAGAAACTCAACATGGTTTACATAATTCTGGATTAAAATGAACTTTCATCCCAGTGTACTAACAGGGGAAAAAATAGTCCTTTTTTTATTTATTTAGTGCTAACGACATGTTCATTTTGAGATTATTTCTCAAGAACAGATTTGTTTGTGTTTATCTCAAACACATTCATTTGCAATCCTTTAAAAATATTATTTTCATTAATAATTAATGGTGTAATATGAAATACATTACAATGTTTATTATGTGAATAATTGGTACCTCATTTGCCCAGTTATTACTATTTGTTTCACCAACAAATAACTTCAATCACATTTTTTAAGCCCATTCCTGTTTCAAATCACAGAGGCGTTAATTAGCATTAGCCAGCTGGGAAAATAGTTTTAGTCCTTTTTTTTCTTTTTTCTATAAAAAACAATGCACTTAATATAGTAATAATGTGCATAATTAAACAGTACTAATAAACATAATTAAAATGCATTAATATGGGTTCTATCTCCACCAAGACCAAAAACTCTACTTACTTATGATAATTTTTTCATTCCGTTTGCCCCATTTCCCCTCCAGAGCTGCATTGCTTCTAGTGGTGGGTCACACCCCTTTCCTTTTATTAAAGCTTATTCAATAAAATTGTTACAAATATTTTCATTTTTTTCACAAATCAAAACTTTTTTCCATTTCATATCACTAGTTAAGTTATCATTAATAGCTATTTTCTGGACTTCTTTATACCAGTCAAGTAAATGATATTCACCCTTTCTTAACCCATACCTTGCTATTTTTAATCTTACTGCTGTTAATAAGTTTATCATCAATTCTTTAGTATTTTTGTCCCATCCGATCGCTAAATAATGACAATAATTCTAATCCAGGATCAATTTCAATATTTAAATTCAATATTTTACCAAATTCCAAACTGTTTATAATAATTCTCTTTATTTCTTATTGACATAAATTTTTAAATTCTTTTCTCCCTCATTTTATTCCATTCTTCAGTACTAGCATTTCTTTTTAAATCTATTTCCCAAGAATCTTTAAGAGGATCATATTGATTCCCCACTTCTTATAATACATTGCATTGTCATTCCTTTCATCCACATGTTGTCTTGTTTTTCTTTCTATAAAATTATATCTTCAAATTTAGTACATTCTCTGCATTTACCATTTTTTCAACCAGTTTTTAGGCCAGTAATTTAATTTCATTGAAGTATATTGTACCAGTTTACTTTGACCTGCCCCACTATTGTTGTAAGATTTCTTTACTCTTCATTTTCTCTAGCCAATCTTTCAACCTAAAAGATATGTAAAAATGATCCCTTACATCTTGATATTCTAATTTACTCTATATTAGCTTATCTGACTGTAGTATAATATCTGCTATATGCCTCATCTGATTAGATATATAATAAAATTTTGCATTAGGAATACCTAATCCCCCTGCTTTCTAGGGCATATACCACTTTTTTCAATGAATTCTTGCTTTTTTCTTCTTCTTAGAAAAATTATTAATCATGTTTTATCATTCTTTCAAATCTTTCTCCAGTAGCTGAATTGGTAACATCATAAGCAAGAAAATAATCTTAGGTAAAATCTTCATTTTGAATGCCACTATTCTACCGAACCATGATAAAACAGTCTTTTTAAATACATTTTATTTATTTATTTATTTATTTAGCAGACTTATATGTCGCCCCATTCACCTAAGCCTTGGGGTGACTTATATGTCACCCCATTCACCTAAGCCTTGGGGTGGCTTACAAATAAATAAATATCACTAATACAATAAAATACTGTTGGAGACATCCTGGCCAACGTTGTTGAAATCAATAAATAAAGTCAACAATTAAAATGATGTTTAAATAAAAAGGTCTTGGCCTTGATTGATCTTCCCTTTCACTGCATTTTTTTACCCATCAAAATTGTTCAGTTTTTAAGATTTCAAATTATTTGTAATATTTACTCGAAAGCAGAGTATGCATATTATATATCTAGACTTCTAACTTGCTCTCAAATCCTACACCCTTCTATGAAATTATCAGTCCCAATACCATTTGCTAGCATTTGTATACCTAAAGCAAACAAAATTGGAGAACGAGGGAAAGCCTGTCCAGAATCTCAGCCTAGGGATACTTGGTCTGTTATACCCACATTTACCATCACCATTGCAGTTTCTTGAATATGATTGATGTATAATGTTTCTAAATCATGTACCAAATTCCTTTAGTTTTATTAATATCTTCAATGTTGATCATTCTGCACAATCAAAAGCTTTTTGCCAACCTTATTTTGCTGCCACAGCAGCAATTGGATAGGATGGGGAGGGGGCTCCCCTTGAAGTAATGGGCATAAATGTAGCATGCCCATATGGTGTCCACGTTTGAGTAGATTCATCTCAATTTGCCATGAGAATGTTTGAAATGGAGGTGGAAGGATGCTCGGTGATTGTGCTTCCAGCAACTCATGAGAGCATGTCCCTTAAAAAAAAAGAAAATCAAAAGAAAAAGGAGGAGTGCTTTCTTTGAGAAATGTTGCAAATTCCTGGACTCATGAGTGCATTTGTTAAAATCATATTGTAATAAACACTGTAAAATGTGCATTGAAAAAATAACCAGACACTTTTCATTCTGCTTGAAAAAATGCATAGAATGCATAGATCATCTGTTTGAAGGAGGTGAAAAATTTGCCCAAAATGGGAGCATATTGAACATTGGAAGAACTTGGGAGATCTTGAAACACAGTGATTTCCCAGCCCTCAGGAACAATGTTGATGATGCCATTCATGAGGGCTCTTGCACCCTAATCTTTCCACCTCCCTCCTGCATTTTCCTTATATTTACAAGCAGGTGGGAAGCATGCATGCGATTTCCTTCCAATGCACAATCATAACAGTTCAGCCATGTGAAACTCTCAAACAGCTCCTGAACTTAGAAAGGGATTGTAGAACTGGACGGATCCTAAAAACTTAACTCTCATGATACCTGTTCTCATCCTCCCCTGGTGGCTTAGGCACAGCCACTGTCTGCTTGCAGTGAGAGTTGCAATCTTGGTTCTAGGAAGAAGGTTAAGGACAGGGAGCCATTTTGCTGCTATGATTGCATCGCTTGTCCCAAAGGGAAGATTTCAGGCGAGAAGGGTAGGCATTAGAATGTCCATGTATTCCAAATATACGTGATAAGATTGGGAAAACATTGGTAAAACAGGTTTCTTCAGGGATTGAAGTGTGAGTGCTGGGGCCAGTTTGGACTAGTTGGAAAATGTTGGAAACAGGTGGAGGTGTGTTTGTGTGTGTGAGGATCAGGGCCTGAGTGACCCTGCAAGGGCCTGCAGAACCAGAAGCATCCTTGCAGGTTTTTGCAGGGAGCTATTGAAGAGAAATTATGCTGTGCAGTTGGAGGTCCTGAAGACCAACCTAAAAGCCTTTCTGGCACTGCTGTCCTTTGCCACAGCAAGTAGTCTTTAGGACGTTCTTGTGCTGCAGCCCTGTTCCGGTTCATCCCTGTCTTTTTCAGTTTCTTCCTGCCTTGCTCCTGTTGGATCCGGTCTGCCCTAGCCAGCCCTTGCCTTGCACCTGCATGGCCTTGCTTGCTCCACTTGTTCCTGCCTTGCTCCAGTGTCCTATTGTGCAGACCTTGTTCATGTGACTGCTTCTCAGGCATCGGACCACTGGACTGTTCCTGGACCCTGCCCCCTCTCTTGCCTGTATAATATTGGACTGCCTGCTGCCTCAGCCCAGACAATGCTGATCATGCCACCAACCTCTAGCCTCTACAGTTAACTTTGAGTAACGGCTTCCCAATTACTGAGCAGTGGAGGCATTAGGCTGGATACTTTTTGCCAGTAGTAGCACTGTGTGTGTCACCGCTGCCAAACAGGAGGTCTCCATAACTTATTCCAAAATTAAGATTTCAACTCACCACATCCCATGAAAGACTCTTCACCTGCAAGATTTTCATAGAAGCCTACACAGCATGGAGCACTTCATGCTGAATACTCCTACTGAATTATTTCCATGTGGAGCAGGGTGAATTTCTTTTGAGTCCCTTTACAAAAGGACAAGAGCAATGCATTCATATTCTGAGTGGGAAATACTTGAGATTTTTAAAATGTGGATGCAATGAAATAATGGATTCTCTGCTGTGACTGGAAAACAGTGTGAGAACTTGCTGTGGACTGTAGTTGAGTCATGTAGAATGCATGAGAACATGTATGTATTCATTTTTCCTCAGACATGCATTACTGTCATTCATGTGAGGATGGAAAGTACCCAAACAAGCACCAGAATTTCTGTATTCCCAAGTCTGTTAACTTCTTTTCTTATCAAGAACCTTTGGGCATCATTTTGACCAGTTTTGTTCTTCCTTTTTGCTTAATCACAGCTCTGGTGCTGGGAATATTTCTGGAGCATCACGAAACACCGATTGTCAAGGCCAACAACCGAAACCTCACCTACATTCTCCTCTCCTCCCTGCTGCTCTGCTTCCTCTGCTCACTCCTATTCATTGGCCAACCACAGAGGGTGACGTGCCTCCTCCAACAAGCTGCTTTTGGCATCATCTTCTCTGTGGCTGTTTCCTGCATGCTGACCAAGACGGTCATGGTGGTCTTGGCCTTCAGAGCCACCAAACCTGGATGCAAGATGAGGAAGTGGATAGGGAAGGGATTGGCCAACACCCTCCTTCTTTCTTGCGGCCTCATTCAGACAGGGATATGTATTGCCTGGCTGACAACTGCTTCTCCATGTCCTGATATTGACCTGCATTCAGTGGCTGAGGAAATCATTCTGGAGTGTAACAAGGGATCCATAGTGATTTTCCACTGTGTTCTGGGCTACCTGGGCTTCCTGGCCAGTGTCAGCTTCATGGTGGCTTTTCTTGCCTGGAAGCTTCCAGACAGTTTCAATGAGGCCAAGTTCATCACGTTCAGTATGCTGGTCTTCTGCAGTGTCTGGTTATCCTTTGTGCCTTCCTATCTGAGCACCAAAGGAAAGTACTTGGTGACTGTGGAGATCTTTTCTATCTTAGCCTCCAGTTCTGGACTGCTTTTTTGCAACTTCTTCCCCAAATGTTTCATCATGTTGTTGAGACCAGAGTTGAACAAGAAGGAACATCTAATAGGAAGAAGAGTTTGAAAAATTCAGATGTATGCACTTTTTGCTGGAATTTGCAATCCATCTGGGAATCCAATTTTTTGCTTTGCTTTTTTTCCAGCATTTATTTTCACAATTTCTCTTTTAATTTCTATTTCATGATCCCCAAGGTTTTCCTTGATTCTTCTTTGCTTGGACAATGCTTCACTGAAATGCAATAAATGGCCTGTTTCTTTTAGGAATGTCATGCAGCTCGACTGAGAAGTTTCCCTCAATTGCAAATCAATCATGAGATAGTATTTTCATTTTTTTATGGAAGTGGGCAGGAGACAGCAGGATGGCATTCAGTGTGGATGAGTGCAAAGTCTTGCACTTGGAGCATAGAAATGGGTGTCATAAGTACAGGTTAAGGGACAAGTGACTTGAGAACAGCACTTCTGAAAGGGACCTCAGGTTACTGGTTGACTGCAGGCTAAATATGAGTCAGTGGTGTGATTCAATGGTCAAGAGGGCAAACACCACCCTTGGTTGCATAACCAGAAGTGTGGCTTCTAGATCGAGAGAGGTATTACTAACACTTTATACGACTCTGATGTGCCCACAACTGGAGTTTTGTGCTCAGTTTTGGGCCCCTCGTTACAAGGAGGACATAGCCAAGTTAGAGTCAGTGCAGTGTGTGGCCACAAGGGTGGTGACTGGTTTGCAGGGGTAGCCATATGAGGAGAGACTGAGGAACTGGGTCTTTTCAGTCTGGAGAAGAGGAGACTCAGAGGGGATCTGTTGGTGACATGCAAGCATGTGAGAGGGTGTCACATGGAGGTGGGTAAAGACCTGTTCTCCCCTGCAGAGCAGGGGAGGACATGCTCCAACAGAACAAAGGTCAGGGAACCAAGGTTCAATTTGGATTCCAGGAAGTACTTCCTGACAGTTAGGACCCTGAGAGTATGGAATAGGCTTCCATGAGAGGTTGTTGAGGCCCCATCAGTGAGGGTGTTCAAAGATAGGCTGGACACGCACATGGTGGGCATGTTGTGAGTGGAGCCTGCTGGAGCTGGGGGTCAGACTAGATGGCCCAGTAGGGCCTTTCTGACTCACTCTATTTCTATGTTTCTATGTTATTATTTATTTATTTATTTATTTAGAAAATTTCTAGGCCACCTCATTCGCTGAAGCCTTGGGGCGGCTTACACATAAATAAATTAAAATACATAAATAACAATATAAAATACACATAACTACATGTTAGTATATGTGGTCTGACTAAGGTTGAATGTTGGCTTAGGCTATGGGTTAGATTTAAGCTTAGACTTAGGGTTCTGCACATGTGGACAGGGAAGATAGACTCTTTAATCATTGGGTGAAAAGACCACTGAGTTAGAAGTGGTCCCAGAAGTGCTATTCAAACTCACCCCAAATAGAAAGCAATTTTAAATATAAAATCTCCCATTGCCCACAGAAAGTTTTTGAATGTTATCCACTTTAATTATTTGAAGGGAAATTATTTTTCCCTTCCCTGTGTATTTATTTGAATCTATCTGTATAATATTCAAGTCTCAGCCTGCACATTTACTTAGCAAACCCATCAAACTTTGCTTTAGGGCAAAACAACATGCATGGACATGGGACAGTACTCTTCTTCTGACTCTGGCATTTCTCCACCCATTTCCCTTCTGGCTGGGCTAAGCCTTTGCCAATGGAAACAGCAGAACAAATCTGAAAGCAATTGACTAGGAATACAACTTGAACTATGGATGTTATGTTTGTCAAAAGAAGGGCAACGAATCATGGAGAATGGTTTTTCTTATCTCCCACTTTTTCTTCACCCTTCTACTTCCTCCTTTTCTTACTAAAAAATGTCTACTGATGATATTGTTACTTCATTCAACTCTGGTTTAGTGCTGCATTTTCTTCATGGTTACATAAGATGTATGATTCAACCATAAATGGCTCTGGTGACTTTTTGGTGTATTTAAACAGTATTTACTAGGCCCCGGAACAATCCATGGTTAACCTTCCCCTCACCGTCACAGCCACCACACATGCAACACACAGTTTCCTGCCTAGCTCCTTCCAAGTTTTTCAAGCTATGCAGACAATTTTGGTTTCAGCTATTTTCAGCTGTTCTGCATGTGTAAAGATCAGGCAACTCTTGACTGCAAAAAAACAGAATAAAATAAAAATGTACAATTGATCACACAGCTTCACAAGTGCAGTGGCTTCAATTCTGCCACGTCATAGGAATGTAAGAAGAGCTGTGCTTATTCATTCCAGGAACCTCTCTAGTGAAGCATCCTCATTTCCTTACTGGCCAGCCAAGCACCCACAGAAACCCAGAGCAGGTCAGGAGAGCAGTGACCCCACTTCCTCAATGCTGGATTAGGGTCACCATGAGACTGGCAGTTTTAGTTTGATCCCTATCATAGTGATCTCCAACTTAGGTATTGCTTTTTCTGGCAGCTGCTGCACATTGGGTTGCTGCTTTCGTTGACTCCTCACCATGCCTCCACCAGTATTTTCTGCATCTGACACCACCAGCTCATGTATTGTCACTGTACCTCTGAATTTAGGATGGTTGTCCTGCCTGCTTCACTTTTCACTTGCCTCAAACCTTTTGCCAGTTCAGAAGAGGACCTCTTCTCTGTTTGGGAATTTGTCAAGGGCTTTTCTAGCCCAAATAAACAATGTCTGCACATCACTCCTTTACACATGCTTATTGAGACTCTAGTATGTCTGTTCAAATGGAATAAAGAGGAATTACCCTTGTAGAAGTAATGTTGATTCTCTTAACCTTCTATATCCTTGAAAATTTAATGTTTCATAACTGTGAACCAGAAAATATGTTATATCAACTGACTAGTTATTTCCTGGAATCTCCCAGGGTCTCTTGCTGATATATTCAGACCATCAAGTTCATTTCAAGTCACAAAATATTTTGGAGGGTTTCATGAGGTCTACCACTCTGCTTATTGACAGGTCTGTGTTGGAATGTTGAGAATAAATTCTGCCCTTCCCAGTGTGTTCCATGCAACATCTAAGCAAGCATAATGTAGGGGTAAGCAACCCTTTTGGGTGCATGAGTTCACCTAACCACAAAATGGGTAGGAAATGAGGATTTGGTTCTGAGCTATGAAGAATGAGGTTAGCAAACCAGATAATTTTGTACATAAGAAAAAATAGTTGTGTAAGCCCTTGAAAAAGGAATCCAAAATCAAAAGAAAGAGCTCTCTCTTTCACACACACACACACACAGAGAGAGAAATACAGTGCTTGATTATGGATTCCTATCCCATATGCAGCTGTTAATGTGCTTCCAGGAATTCAGTGTGAGTCGAAAGATTCCATCGGCAAGGGAAGGAAGAATATTGCAAAGCAAATAGCTCAGAGGAAAGATTAGTCACTCCTGATCCTACAGTGTGGTCCCAGTCCAAATCTCTTACCTTCCTTCCCAAAGCTGCCCCTCCAGACACCGTACTGAATGTGCTTCACAGGGCTTACATGGACAGGGTATTTTGGGGGACATTCACTCAGAGGGTGGTCATCAGCTGGAAATACTTAACTGCCTAGGGAAACAACAATGTTACTCTATGTGATTTGAAAGAGATGAATCTTTCATCTCAGGAACCTTTGAATACTGCATTTTTTCAGGCATACTGATTAGGATCTGCTAGAATGAACAAAACTGGTGCATTGCATCTTGTTTTGTGTGTATATGGGTTTGTCCAGTCCCTGATCATAATCTAAATTCATGGATGTAAAGCAAATAACAGGAACTGGTAGCAAAGTATTTGTTTTGCTAATTTGAGGTTGCCACAAGATAGCCTGATATTTTTCGCAACCTTTTCTCTAAGCCAACGAGAGTCATCGCTGACTGGCAAGGATCATGCCTTCACCTCCTAAGACTCCCAGCTGTTACAAAGGAGCAGTCACTCCTTGGTCTTGGGAATGAAAGTAGTGTTTTTTCTTGGTGCATGTTTCAAGGCCTTGGGAAAGGAAACGAAGGTGGGAAAGGAAAGTAATAATAATTGTCAAATAAAATAATTGTCAAATAAAATGACAAGCCTTGCATGGTGCGACATAGCAGAGGGGAATGGCTCAAGTAGAGGGTCTGTGATCAGAGAGGAGGCATGCTCAGATCCAAAAGGCCCCTCCTTAAAGAAGGGGCCCACACATGATCATATGGAGAGTTCCTGGAGGTGAATTCTAGATGAGATTCAATGAATGGCTCTGTGCATGCTCAAAGATGCATTCTGGGTGATTGTGCTATTACAAAAGGCTTTGTCAACAAAGAACATTTTGCAAGAATGTCTGTGGCTTTGAATGAGTGAAAGGGGTAAACCCAGCTTATGACAGGAAGGGCATGGCCAACTTGAGAATCAGCCTTCCACAAGCAGGTGCCTTCCACATGTGTTGAACTACAATACCCATGGGACAGTGTGGAATGAACAGGACACCAAACTAGTGTAGATGTCAACTGATCTGCAAATCCAGCATTTGCTGCCTGCAAAACTCACCTCAAGTTGCTTAATATTAAAAAAAAAAAAAAAACCAGGGATGCCTCTTATTGAACAACAGGTAAGGAAGAGATATTGCACAAATCTTGAAAATGTAAACTTTGTTAAACAGAAATGCCCATGTTTTTAATCATTTATGCATAGCTTTCTCTCTTGCATCAATAGCCCCAAGGTGCATCATACCAAAAATGGAACCATTTAAAAATACAAGAGGAACATCAGAAATATGAACTATAATAATACAGCAAGAAGAAAAACAGAGTAAAAAGAAACATGAGCACTTGCGTTTTAAACCCTTTAGTGATACCTCAGAGAATATTCACATGCAGAGGCAGGCAGAAAGAAGATCTCCAGATGTTTTGGACTTAAGCTCCCAGAAGTCCTGACTGTTGACTGTGTGGATACCTGAAATCAATTGCCTCCTCATAGTGCCGTCCAGAGGAGCTTTTTCAAGTGGTGAATGGCCTAATATATCCTGGCCTAAAAAAGATCCAATGGCACCATTGATAGCCTGCTCTGACAACTTTGCCCAGAACTTTAAGGAGAAAATTGCTCAGATTTGTCACCAGCTAGACTCCACTGTTCAAAGGATTCCATTGCGGGAGGTGTCCAGAGCTCCATCTGGTTCATTATTTAGGATGAATTTCCGTTGATACAGCCTGATGAAGTGGACAAGGTGCTTGGACTGGTACGTCCTACCACCTGCTTACTTGACCCTTGCCTTTTGTGGCTACCCACAAAAGCCAAACACAGGATTGGTACCTGGGTCCAGGAGGTCATCAATGCCTCACTGAGGGAGGGCCAGGTCTCTGCCCCTTGAAAGGAGGTGGTGATCAGTCCCATCCTGAAGAAGGCATCCTTGGACCCAGAGGTGGCTGCCAAATATATACTGGTGGCCAACATCCTGCGTCTAGGCAAGGTGTTAGAGCAGGTGGTGGCAGGACAACCCCAAGCACTCTTGGATGAAACACATTATCTGGACCCATTTCAGTCTGACTTCAGTCCCGATTATGTTACTGAATCTGCCTTGGTCACCCTGTATGATGACCTGTGCAGGGAGAGGAACACAGGGAGTGCATTCCTGTTGGTTCTCCTGGACCTCTCAGTGGCTTTCGATACCATCAACCATGGTATCCTTCTGGATAGGTTGGCAGGGTTAGGAGTAGGAGGCTCTGCTTGGCAGTGGTTCCGTTCCTACCTAGTCAGTCAATTCCAGAAGGTGATGCTGGAGGACTATGGTTCTGTGCCATGGAAACTCTGCCATGGAGTTCCACAGGGTTCCATTTTGTCCTCCTTGCTATTCAACTTGTACATGAAACCATTGGAAGGGTCATCAGGAGGTTTGGGCTGTGGAGTCACCAGTATGCTGATGACACCCAGCTGTACCTGTCTTTTCAACTAATCCAGGTGAGGCAGTGGCTGTGCTGAACCGGTGCCTGTCTGATGTAATGGGCTGGATGAGGGCCAATAAACTGAAGCTCAGTCCAGATAAGATGGAGGTCCTTATGGTAGGTGGTTCAGGTTTCCAAGTAAGTGACTTTGGTCCTGTCCTGGCTGGGGTTGCATTCCCTATAAAGGACAGGATCCACAGCTTAGGAATGCTCCTCAACCTGGAACTTTCCCTGGAAGCCCAGATGACAATGGTGGCAAGGAGCACTTTCCTACACCTTTGCTTGATCCATCAGCTGCATCCTTACCTGGACGAGGTAACAGTGACACACGTTCTGGTAAGCTCCTCGTTGGACTATTTTAACATGGTCTACGTGGGGCTGCCCTTTAAGACAGTCCAGCTGCTTCAAGTGGTGCAAAATCGAGCTGCCAGGTTGCTGTCATATAACTCCAGTCCTCCATCAGCTTCACTGGCTTCCCATTGAAATCTGGGCCCAATTTAAGGTGCTGGTTATGACCTGTAAAGCACTAAATGGCTTGGGATGTCTAAAGGAACATCTTTTTTCCTACATGCTCTCCCACCCCTTAAGATCGTCAGCAAAGGCCCTGCTCCAGGAACCCTCCTTGAAGGAGATTAGGAGAGAGACTACCTGGAGGAGGGCTTTCTTTGCGGTGGCACCCCAGCTATGGAATGCACTCCCTAGAGAGGTCTGCCTGGTGCTATCACAATGCTTTTCAGCACTAGGTCAAGATCTTTTTATTCACCCAATATTTTAATGTTAACAGATTTTACTTATCTTTTATTTCAGTCATGGGTTATTGGTTTTATAATAGTTTGGTGTATTTATGGTCTTTCATGTTGTTGTATTTATTGAATCATTTTGTAAGTCACCCAGAGACACATAGTGATTGGAAGGGTTAGAAATATCCCAAATAAATAAATAAATCCAAAGCATCTGGAGATGGAACTTCTCCCACTTCCCCAATAGAATGTTAAGCTTCCAGAATACCTTTTGCTTACAAGATGATCCCTGGTGTTGAGATTGGGTCTCACCAAAATAATGTAGCATTTGGGAAGAAAGATATAGCCCAGGAGGCCAGCCCCAGAGGCCAGGATGGAGAAGATTTCCACAGCTACCATGGTCTTCCCCTTGGTTCAAAGGTAGGTGGGCACAAAGGAGACCCACATGCTGCAGAAGACCAGCATGCCAAAGGTGATGAACTTGGCTTCATTGAAGCTATCAGGCAACTTCTTTGCTAGGAAAGCCACCATGAAGCTGATGAGGGACAGGGAGCCCAGGTAACCCAGGACAGTATAAAACATCCCAGGGGAGCCTTCATGACATTGCATGATGATGTCTCTGGCCAAGGAGTGGAAGTCTGAGTGTCGAAATGGGGTATAAGTCAGCAGCCAGACAGCACAGATCACAGCCTGGAGGAGGGGACAGGACAATTGAAGTTGTCAGTGGTCTCCCCAAGAACTTCCTTGCTATATTCCCTGGCTTGGTGGCCATGAAAGCGAGAACCCCTGTTACTGTCTTTGCCAAAATGGAAACAATGACAACAGAAAAGGTAACACCAAAAGTCACCTGTTGGAGAAGACATGTGATCTTCATAGCCCTGCCGATGAAGAGGGAGGAGCAGAGGAAGCAAAGGAGGAGGGAACTAAGGAGAATGTAGGAGAGATTGTGGTTGTTGACTCTGACAATTGTTGCCTCACGATATTTAACGAAGGTCGAAAGAATCATGAGTGTGGTTAAAGACAGGAAAAGCCCAAAAGAATCTAAAGTGAGCCCCAGCGTCTCTTCATAGGAAAGAAAGTGGATTTTCAGTGGGGATATACTGAACCTGCTTTTCATTTGGATGTTGATCTTCTGGGCACTGAACACAGTGAGCTGCATCTGGAATGAACACCGGCCATTGGAGTATCTCAAGGGACATACGCATCCTGTTCTTCTTTTGACCAGTGCTCTCTACAGTTCCAGAGCTGCCGGTGACCCATCCAGTAATGGCCATGGATTGCAAGTCACACAACAAATGTCTGATGCTCCTTGCCATCTGTGCAGCAACTTTCTCTTCATTTTTCTCCAATTTCTAAGGGACTTTTAGATCACTCCTACCTCCTCTTGGTTTACTTCTTCCCTTAATGAGTTCAACAGATTGTACTTATTCTGGAATATTTACTTCACTTAGAAATGGAAAGGATTAAACCTGCAAGGCTATGCTCTAACTTAAATTGGTCAGACAGACTCCTGAGTAGACATCTATACAGTTGCACTCTTCCATTTACTGATCTTGCAATCAAGAAGGAATGAGATTCTGCTCAAATCTTCATTCCAATCATCATTCCAATAGCAGACGCAAGAAAGAAAGCATCTGCAAACAGCTTCAATTTTTTGAAAATTGAGTGCATATCTGAGTTCCTTTCAGTTGTCTTATATGTAATTATGTGCACTGGCAATCTGTTTACTTATGTGCTGCACTATGAATTATATTTTCTGTAACAAACTGAGCTGACAAAATTATGCCATGGGCACAATATGCATGCACATACACATTTACAAATGCATGTGTGCACACATGCTCACACACACACCCCCCTTCAGGACTGAACAATCATTTACGAGCTGGTTGCCTGTGGTTTCTTAAGGCATGGAAAAACACAATGCAGGGCATTTCTTTCAAAGATGCAGCCCTGGGATGGGGCAAAAGTGCTCTAAAAGATGTGATTGAGTCACTGGCCTGGATTTATTAGCATGCAAACATGACACATGTGACCAGAACCAGATGGGTTTGGTTTGACCTACCATGGTCCTTGGAGCTTGGGAGAAAATATGTGTCCAGTCTGGGAGTCCTCCTTTGTCAGAGAACCATTGGTGGTTACAATGTTGGACTGGAACTGGGAAGTTTGGGGCTCCAGTCCCTCCTCTGCCATGCAGTTCTGCACTGACATCAGACCAGTCATTGGCTACTAGTCTAAAAATTTGACAGGTTGTTGTGAGTATAAATGGAGAGGAGACAGCCCGGGCATGCCATCAGGGGTCTCTTGGAAGAAAGGCAGGATCTCTGCATGACACACAGAAACACAAACCCTGAAATGCATCAACAAGCCATGATACCTGAAGAGGAAAGGGGGGTTT
>NW_025335990.1:0-14728 GCF_004798865.1 Varanus komodoensis
CAGAAAAGTTATTCAGAAGACATTGCAGGGGGGTGGTCGGGACGGACAGGCCCTGCCCCATTTTCCAGTCCTGAGGAAAAAGATTACTCAAGTGACAGACCAATAGAACAGACGACAAACATCAACAAGACAGACAATAGACGTCAACAAGACAGACAAGACAGACGATCTAAACAGATGCACAACATAAACAGGAACTGAGGCCGGAAGCGACGTCTCGTCCCCGACCGGAAAGTAGCCTGTGCGCTGCATCCAGCAGGCTTTTCTTTCCAATACCGGATCTGCAGATATTCAGAACAGATGGTGGGTAACCGCCGTGCGCACTTACCGGTAATTTCTCTCTCGGCCAGTCAGACGTCCCACCGACCCGGGGTAGAGGCACAAGATGCTCGTTCCCGGTGTCGGGGGGGGCAAGACCGGTGGTCTCTAATCTCGCTGGGGCCTCCAAATGTTGTGGAGAGATTTTACAGACGAGACCAGAGACTGGTTGGAATTACCGAGAGATTTATTTACCTGCCGGCAGGGACCATGCACTCGTGAGAGTGTGGTACCGGGCACACAAATGCAGCTAATTTTATACTCTTTTACAGCTATGCAGGTGCATGAATGACAGCGGACAATGGGGAACCCCCCTGAGTTACATTTGCACATTTTGCACCTTTCCCATGCTAAGGCAAACAAGCGAGATTACAAGGGCATGACGCTGGCGGTTATGCTTGAGCGTGGTCTGCTTTGTTCTCATCCTTGCGTAGCGTGCACATTCGTTGCAGGTTCCTGTTCTTGTTCACGCGAACAGGACACCCTGATCATGCTTTCTTTTAACCGTGACGAGGCATGCCCTGGCTGCATGTTTGATTATAAGGGGGGTTACCACAGTAACTTTTGTCCCTCTGTCAGGGTGGGGCCGGGAAATTGCGGCCTCCGGGCGGGCCTCCGACCGTTGGAACGCGCTCGGTATGGGCAGAAACGGAGGCCTGCCTGGAGGGACACCGTCTCAAAGAGAACTAGGTTTGTCCGCGTCGCCCTCTTTTTGGGGAAACTTTTGCCCCTCTGACAGGGTGGGGCCGGGAAATCGCGGCCTCCAGGTGGGACTCCGACAGCCGGAATGCACATAGAACTGGCAGAAACGGAGGCCTGCACAGAGGGAAAGCGTCTCAAATAGGACAAGGTGATCGTGCGTTGCCCTGTTTTCAGGGTAACATTTGCCCCTCTGTCAGGGTGCAGCCTGGAAATCCCAGGCTCCGGGCAGGCCTCCGACCAGCGGAGAGCGCTCAGAACGGGCGGAAACGGACCTCTGCTCGGAGAGACAGCATCTCAAAGAGGACTAGGTACGCGCGTCGCCCTCTTTTCGAGGCAACATTTCCCCCTCTGTCACGGTGAAGCCGGGAAATCCTGGCCTCCAGACGGGCCTCCGACCGTCGGACCGCGTTCGGAACAGGCGGAAACGGTGGCCTGCGCAGAGGGACAGCGTCTCAAAGAGGAGTAGGTATGTCCGTGTTGCCCCCTTTTCAGGCAACTTTTGCCCATCTGTCATTGTGGGCAGGGAAATCGCGGCTTCCGGGCGTTCCTCCGACAGACGGAACGCTCTCAGAAAGGGCGGAAACAGAGGCCTGCGCTAGGGACCTAGGAGTAGTAGGAGTAGTAGGTGAGCACACCTACTAGGAGTAGTAGGTGTGCTCACGTCACCCTGTTTTCCTGGTAACTTTTGCCCCTCTGTCAGGGTGGGGCAGAGAAATCGTGGCCTCCAGACGGGCCTCTGACCCTCAGACCACGCTCGGAACGGGCGGAAACTGAGGCTTGTGCGTAGGGACAGCGTCTCGAACAGGATTAGGTTTGTCCGCGTTGCCCTCTTTACGGGGAAACTTTTGCCCCTCTGACAGGGTAGGGCCGGGAAATCGCGGCCTCCAGGCGGGCCTCCGAAAGCCGGAATGCGCATACAACTGGCGAAAACGGAGGCCTGCGCAGAGGGACAGCGTCTCAAAGAGGACTAGGTGTGTCCGTGTCGCCCCCTTTTCAAGCAACAGTTGGCACTCTGTTAGGCTGGGGCAGGAAATCGCGGGTTCCGGGCGGGCCTCCGACTGTAGACACGCGCTCGGAAGGAGCAGAAACGGAGGCCTGCGGGGAGGGACAGTGTCTCAATGAGGACTAGGTGCGGGTGCGTTGCCCTTTTTTCCGGGCAAATTTTGCCCCTCTGTCATTGTGGGGCCGGGAAATCCCGGGCTCCGGGAGGGCCTCCGACCATCGGAACGCGCCCGGAACAAGCGGAAACGGAGGCCTGCATGGAGGTACAGCCTCTCCAACTGGATTAGGCGTGCACGTCGCCTTTTTTTCCGGGCAACTTTTGCCCCTCTATTAGGGTGGGGCCGGCAAATTGCGGGATATGGGAGGGCCTCCGACCGTCGGGATGCACTTGGAACGGGCTGAAACGTAGGCCTGCGCAGAGGGACAGCGTCTATAAGAGGACTATGTGAGCACGTGTCGCCCTGTTTTCGGGTTAACTTTTGCCCCTCTGTCATGGTGGGGAGGGAAATCGCGGCCTCTGGGCGGGCCTCCGACTGTGGGAACGCACTCGGAACGGGCAGAAACGGAGGCCTGCGGAGAGAGACAGCATCTTAAAGATGACTACGTGAGCGCGTCGCCATCTTTTTGAGGCAAATTTTGCCCAAGTGTCATGGTGGAGCCGGGAAATCCTGGGCTCCAGACGGGCCTCCGACCGTCGGACTGCGCCCGGAACGGGCGGAAATGGATGCCTGCACGGAGGGACAGCATCTCCAACAGGATTAGGTGCGCGCGTCGCCCTTTTTTCCGGGGAACTTTTGCCCCTCTGTCAGGGTGGAGCTGGGAAATCCAGGCCTCCGGGCGGGCCTCCGACCGTCGGAATGTGCTTGGAACGGGCAGAAACGGAGGCCTGGGCGGAGGGAGAGCGTCTCAAAGAGGACTAGGTGCGCGCGTCGCCCTTTTTTGTGGGCAACTTTTACCCCTCTGAAGGGTGGAGCTGGGAAATTATGGGCTCCAGGTGGGACTCCGACCGTCGGAACGCGCTCAGAACAGGCGGAAACGGAGGCCTGCGAAGACTGACAGCGTATCCTAAATGATTACATGCGCGCGTCGCCTGTTTTTGGTGTAGCTTTTTCCCCTCTGACAGGGTGGAGCCGGGAAATCGTGGCCTCCGGGCGGGCCTCCGACTGTAGGAACACGCTGGGAACGGGCGGAAACGCAGGTCTGGGCGGAGGGACAGCGTCTCAAAGAGGACTATGTGCTCCCATCGCAGTTTTTTCGGGGCAACTTTTGCCTCTCTGTCAGCGTGGGGCCGGGAAATCGCGGCCTACGGGCGGGCCTCCGACCATTGAAACGCGCTCAGTACGGGCAGAAACGGAGGCCTGCGCAGAGGGACAGCGTCTCAAAGAGGAATACGTGAGCGCGTCGCCCTCTTTTGGAGGCAAATTTTGCCCCTCTGTCATGGTGGAGCCGGGAAACCCTGGCCTCCAGACTGGCCTCCGACCATCGGAATGTGCTTGGAACAGGCGGAAACGGAGGCCTGCGCAGAGGGACAGCGTCCCAAAGAGGACTATGTGCGCGCGCGTTCCCCTGTTTTCGGGCTAACGTTTGCCCCTCTGTCAGGGTGGGGCTGGGAAATCCCGGCCTCCGGGCGAGCCTCCGATCGTCGGAACGCGATCGGAACGGGCGGAAACGGGTGCCTGCGTGGAGGGACAGCGTCTCAATGAGGACTACGTGCGCGTGTGGCCCTCTTTTCGAGGCCACTTTTGCCCCTCTGGCATGGTCGGACCTGGAAATCTAGGCCTCCAGGCGGGCCTCAAATCCTTGGAACGCCCTCAGAACGGGTGGAAACGGAGGCCTGTGCGGAGGGACAGCGTCTCAAAGAAGACTAGGTGTGTCTGTGTCGCCCTCTTTTCGAGGCAGCTTTTGCCCGTCTTTCAGCGTGGGACCGGGAAATCCCGACCTCCAGATGGGCCTCCGACCGTAGGAACGCGCTCAGAACGGGCTGAACCAGAGGCCTGCGTGGAGGAACAGCGTCTCAAAGAGGACTAGGTGTGTCCGTGTCGCCCCCTTTTCAGGGCAACTTTTGCCCCTCTGTCATAATGGGGCCGGGAAATCGCGGCCTCCAGGCAGGCCTCCGACAGTCAGAATGCACATAGATTGGGCGAAAACGGAAGCCTGCGTGGAGGGACAGCGTCTCAAAGAGGACAAGGTGCTCGCACGTCGCCCTGATTTCAGGGCAACTCTTGCTCCCCTGGCAGGGTGGGGCAGGGAAATCGCGGTCTCCGGGCGGCCCTCCGACTGTAGGAACGCGCTCGGAACTGGTAGAAACGGAGGCCTGCACAGAGCGACAGCGTCTCAAAGAGGACTGCGTGAGCGCGTCGCCCTCTTTTCGAGGCAAATTTTGCCCTTCTGGCATGGTGGAGCCGGGAAATCCTGGCCTCCAGACGGGCCTCCGACCATCGGAACGCGCTTGGAATAGGCGGAACCGAGTGCCTGCGTGGAGGGACAGCGTCTCAAACAGGACTATGTGTGCGCGTGGCCTTCTTTTCATGCAACTTTTGGCCCTCTGCCATGGTGGAGCCGGGAAATCCTGGCTTCCGGGCGGGCCTCTGACCGTGGGAACGCTCTCGGAACGGACGGAACCGAGTGCCTGCGTGGAGCGACAGCATCTAACAGGATTAGGGGCACGTGTCACCCGTTTCTCCGGGCCACTTTTGCCCCTCTGTCAGGGTGGGTCCGGGAAATCGCTGCCTCCGGGCAGGCCTCCGACCATCGGTACGCGCTAGAAACGGGCAGAAACAGAGGCCTGCGTGGACGGACAGCGTCTCCAACAGGATAAGGTGCGTGCGTCGCCCTTTTTTCTGGGCAACTTTCGCCCCTCTGTCAGGGTGGGGCCGGGAAATCGTGGCCTCCAGGCGGGCCTCCGACTGTAGGAACGCGCTTGGGACGGGAACAAACGGAGGTCTACGTGGAGGGACAGCGGCTCAAGGAGGACTACGTGCGCCCGTCGCCCTCTTTTCGAGGAAACTTTTGCCCCTTTGTCAGCATGGGGCTGGGAAATCCTAGCCTCCGGGCGAGACTCCGATCGTTGGAACGTGACCGGAACAGGCGGAAACGGAGGCCTGCGCGGAGGGACAGCGTCTCAAAGAGGACTAGGTGTGTCTGTGTCGCCCTCTTTTCAGGCAACTTTTGACCCTCTGTGAGCCTGGGGCCGGGAAATCCCAGCCTTCAGGCGGGCCTCCGACCGTCGGAACGCGCTCGGAATGGGTGGAAACGGTGGCCTGTGCGTAGGGACAGCGTCTCCAACAGGATTAGGTGCAGCGTCGCCCTATTTTCGAGGCAAATTTTGCCCCTCTGTCATGGTGGAGCCGGGAAATCCTGTCCTCCAGACGGCCCTCCGACGGTCGGAACGAGCGGAAACGGATGCCTGCAGGGAGGGAGAGCATTTCAAAGAGGACTAGGTGTGTCCACGTTGCCCTCTTTTTGGGGCAACGTTTGCCCCTCTGTCAGGGTGGGTCCGGGTAATCACGGACTCCGTGCGAGCCTCCGATTGTCAGAACACGCTTGGAATGGGCGGAAACGGAGGACTGCACGGAGGGACAGCGTCTCAAAGAGGACTAGGTGAGTCCGCGTGGCCCTCTTTTCAGGTAAATTTTGGCCCTCTGGCAGGTGGGGCCGGGAAATCGCATCCTCCTGGCGGGCCTCCGACTGCAGGAAGCGCTTGGGACGGGGGAAACGCAGTCTTGCGTGGAGGGCCTGCGTCTCAAAGAGGACTAGAAGCGCACGTCACCCTCTTTTCGTGGCGACTTTTGCCCCTCTGTCAGCGTGGGGCCGGGAAATCCCGGGCTTCGGCCGGGCCTCCGCTCGTAGGAACGCGATCGGAACAGGGGGAAACTGAGGCCTGCGCGTAGGGAAAGCGTCTCCAATGGCGTTAGGTGCGCGCGTCGCTCTTTTTTCCGGGCCAATTTTGCCACTCTGTCAGCGTGAAGCAGGGAAATCCCGGCCTCTGAGCGGTCCTCCGACCATCGGAACGCGATCGGAACGGGGGGAAACGGAGGTCTGCGCAAAGGGACAGCGTCTCAAAGAGGACTAGGTGAGTCCGTGTCGCCCTCTTTTCAGGTAAATTTTGGCCCTCAGTCAGAGTCGGGCCGGGGAATCGCAGCCTCCGGGCGGGCCTCCAACCGTAGAAAGCCCCCGGGACGGGCAGAAACGGAGGCCTGCGCTGAGGGACAGTGTCTCACAGAGGAGTGTGTTCGGGCGTCGCCCTGTTTTTGGGGTAACTTTTACCCCTCTGTCAGGATGCAACCAGGATATCCAGGGCTCTGGGCGGCCACCGACCATCGGAACCCATTCGGAACGGGCAGAAACGGAGGCCTGCCCGGAGGGACAGCGTCTCAAAGAGGACAGGGTGCGGGCATCGCCCTGTTTTTGCCGTAACTTTTGCCCCTCTGTCAAGGTGGAGCCAGAAAATTCTGGGCTCCGGGTGGGCCTCCGACTGTCGGAGCACACTCGGAATGGGTGGAAACGGAGGCCGGCGAAGAGGGATGGCGTCTCAAAGAGGACTACGTTCGCGCAACGCCCTCTTTTCAAGCAACTTTTGCCCATCTGTCACGGTGGAGCTGGGAAATCACGGCCTGCAGGCGGGCCTCCGATCGTCTGAACGAGATTGGAACGGGGGGAAACGGAGGCCTGCGAGTAGGGAGAGCGTCTCCAACGGGATTAGGCACGCGCATCGCCCTTTTTCCAGGCAACTTTTGCCACTCTTTCTGCGTGGGGCCGGGAAATCCCAGCCTTCGGGCGGGCCTCCGACCGTCGGAACGCTCCTGGAACTGGCGGAAACGGAGGCCTGCAATGAGGGCCAGCATCTCAGAGAAGACTAGGTGTGCCCGTGTCGCCCTATTTTCAGGCAACTTTTGGCCCTCTGTCAGGGTGGGGGCGGGAAATCATGGCCTCCGGGCTGGCATCCGATTGCCGGAACGCGCACGGAACGGGCGGAAACGGAGTCCTGCACGGAGTGATAGCGTCTCTAAGAAGACTAGGTGAGCGTGTCGCCCTGTTCCCGGGGGAACTTTTGCCTCTCTGTCAGCGTAGGGCTGGGAAATCGTGGCCTTCGGGCAGGCCTCCGACTGTCGGACCGCGCTCGGTACAGGCGGAAACGGAGTCCTGTGCGTAGGGACAGCGTCTCCAACAGGGTTAAGTGCGAGCGTCGCCCTATTTTCAGGCAACTTTTGGCCCTCTGTCAGGGTGGGGCCCGGAAATCGAGGCCTTCGGGCGGGCCTCCGCCAGTCGGAACGCGCTCGGTACGGGCAGAAACGGAGGCCTGCATGGAGGACAGCGCTTCAAAGAGGACTAGGTGTGGCCGCATTGCCCTCTTTTCGAGGCAACTTTTGCCCCTCTGTCTGGGTGGGGCCGGGAAATCGCGAACTCCGGGCGGGCCTCCAACCTTCAGACCACGCTCAGAAAGGGCGGAAATGGAGGACTGCGTGGAGGGACAGCATCTCAAAGAGGACTAGGTGAGCGCGGGTCGCCCTGGTTTCGGGGTAACTTTTGCCCGTCTTTCAGGATGGGGCCAGGAAATCCTGGCCTCCGGGCGGGCCTCCGACCGTCCCAACGCGCTCGGAACGGGCAGAAATTGAGGCCTGCATGGAGGGACAGCGTCTACAACAGGATTATGTGTGTGCGTTGACCTTTTTTTGGGGTAACTTTTGCCCTCTGTCAGCATGTGGCCGGGAAATGGCGGCCTCCAGGCGCGCCTCCGACTGTAGGAACGTCCTTGGAATGGGCAGAAACGTAGGCCTGTGCGTTGGGACCGCTTCTCAAGGAGTACTAGGAGTGTCCGCGTTGCTCCCTTTTTGGGGCAACTTTTGCCTCTCTGTTAGGGTGGGGCCGGGAAATCGCCGCCTCGAGGCGGCCTCCAACATTCGGAATGTGCATACAAAGCGGGGAAACGGAGGCCTGAGTGCATGGACAGCGTCTCAAAGAGGACAACGTGCATGCGTCGCCCTCATTTCGTGGCAACTTTTGCCCATCTGTCACGGTGGAGCCGGGAAATCCCGGCCTCCGGGCGGGCTTCCGACCGTCGGAACGTGCACGGAGGAGACGGACACGGAGGTCTGCGCATAGGGACAGCGTCTCCAAAAGGATTAGTAGCGCACGCGTCGCCCTGTTCTCTGGGCAACTTTTGCCTCTCTGTCAGGGTGCAGCCGGGAAATCGCAGCCTTCGGGCGGGCCTCCGACTGTCGGAACACGATCAGTACCTGCCAAAACGGCGGCCTGCGCGGAGGGACAGCGTCTCAAATAGGACTAGGTTTGCGCGGCTTGTCCTTTTTTCGAGGCAACTTTCTCCCCACTGTCACGGTGGAGCCAAGAAATCCTGGCCTCCGTGCGGGCCTACCACCGTCAGAACGTGCTCGGAAGGGGCGGAAATGGAGGCCTGCATGGAGGGACAGCGTCTCCAAGAGGTCTAGGTGTGTCCGCGTGGCCCTCTTTTCCGGGAAACTTTTGCCCCTCTGTAAGTCTGGGGATGGGAAATCGCGGCCTCGGGGCCGCTTTCCGACCATCAGAACGCGCTCGGAAGGGGCAGAAACAGTGGCCTGCGCGGAGGGACAGCGTCTCCAAGAGGACTACGTGTGCGCGCGTCACCTTTTTTTTGGGGCAACTTTTGCCCCTCCGTCAGCGGGGTGCAGGGAAAT
This sequence comes from Varanus komodoensis, assembly GCF_004798865.1. NCBI lineage: Eukaryota > Metazoa > Chordata > Lepidosauria > Squamata > Varanidae > Varanus > Varanus komodoensis. Next base: position 8,694 of record NW_025335990.1, read on the forward strand.
CCCGGGCTCCGGGGGGCGTTTGATTTTGGAACACGCTTGGAACAGGCGGAAACGGAGGCCTGCACGAAAGGACAGTGTCTCTGAGAGGGCTAGGAGAGCGCGCGTCGCCCTGTTTTCAGGCCAACTTTTGCCCCTCTGTCGGGGGGGGGGGCAGGGAAATCCCGGACTCCGGGTGGGCCTCCGTCGTCGGAACACGCCCGGAACGGGCGGAAATGGAGGCCTGCGTGGAGGGAAAGCCTCTCAAAGATGACTAGGTGCGCTTGCATCGCCCTGTTTTCGGGCTCACTTTTGCCCCTCTGTCAGTGGGGGGCCAGGAAATCCCGGCCTCTGGGCGGCCCTCCGACCGTTGGAACGTGCTCAGAACGGGCGGAAAAGGAGTCCTGCATGGAGGGACAGCGTCTCAAAGGGGAGTATGTGTGTCCGGGTCGTACACTTTTCAGGGCAACATTTGCCCCTCTGTCAGGGTGGTGCCGGGAAATCCCGGCCTCTAGTCGGGCCTCCAAATGAGGGAACGCGCTCGGCAGAGGCGGAAACGAAGTCCTGCACATAGGGAAAGTGTCTCCAAGAGAAGTAGGTGCACGCGCGTCGCAATGTTTCCTGGGCAACTTTTGCCCCTCTGTCACGGTGGGGCCGGAAATTTGCGGCCTCTGGGCGGTCATCTGACCATGGGAACACGCTTGGAATGGACGAAAACGTAGGCCTGCGTGTAGGGACAGCGTCTCCAAAAGGATTGGGTGCGCGGGTCGCCCTTTCTTCTGGGCAACTTCTGCCCCTCTTTCAGAGTGGGGCCGGGAAATCGCGGCCTCCGGGCGGGCCTCTGACAGTCGGAACGCGCTTGGTACAGGCAGAAACGGAGGCCTGCGCAGAGGGACAGCGTCTCAAAGAGGACTAGGTTCACCCTTCGTTCTGTTTTCGAGGCAACTTTTGCCCCTCTGTCAGCGTGGGGCCGGTAAATCCCGGCCTCCGGGCTTGCCTCCGACTGTCAGAACGCGCTCGGCACGGGCGGAAATGGAGGCCTCCGTGGAGTGACAGCGTATCCAGCAGGATTAGGTGCGCGCGTCGCCCTGTTTTTGAGGTAACTTTTACCCCTCTGACAGGGTGGAGCCGAGAAATCCCGGTCTCCTGGCGGGCCTCCGACCGTTGGAACGTGCTCAGAACAGGCGGAAACAGAGGCCCGTGGGGAGTGACAGCGTCTCAGAGATGACTACGTGCGCGCGCGTTGCCCTGTTCTCGGGGTGACTTTTGCTCCTCTGTCAGGGTGGGGCAGGGAAATCCTGGCCTCCCGACGGGACTCCCACTGTCGGAACGCGCTTGGAACGGGCGGAAACAGAGGCCTGTGGGGAGGGTCAGCGTCTCAAAGAGGACTACGTGCACGTGTCTTCCTCTTTTCAAGGCAACCTTTGAACCTTTGTCAGCGTGGGGCCAGGAAATCCCTGTCTTTGGGCAGGCCTCCGACCATCGGAATGCGCTCGGAACGGGTGGAAATGGAGGCCTGTGCGTAGGGACATCGTCTCCAACAGTATTAGTTGCGCGCGGCGCCCTTTTTCCGGGGCAACTTATGCTTCTCTTTCAGCGTGGGGCCGCGAAATCCGGGCCGTTGGGCGGACCTCTGAACGTTGGAACGCGCCCGGAAGGGGCGTTAATGGAGGCCAGCACAGAGGGACAACGTCTCAAAGAGGACTAGGTATGTCCGTGTCGCCCTTTTTTCAGGCAACTTTTCAACCTCTGTCAGGGTGGGCCCGGGAAAATCGCAGCCTCCAGGCCAGCCTCTGACCGTCGGAAAGCGCTTGGAAGGGGCGGAAATGGAGGCCTGAGCGGAGGGACTGCGTCTCAAAGAGGACTAGGTGTGTCCGTGTTGCCCTTTTTCAGTGAACATTTTGCCCTCTGTCAGGGTTGGGGCCGGGAAATCGCCGCCTCGGGCGTTCCTCCGACAAAAGGAATGCACATGGAACGGGCGGAAACTGAGGCCTGCTCGGAGGGGCAGCGTCTCAAAGAGGACTAAGTGCGCGCTTGGCCCTCTTTTCGAAGCAGCTTTTGCCCCTTTGTCAATCTGGGGCCGGGAGATCCCGGCCTCTGGGCGGGCCTCCGACAGTTGGAACGCACTCGGAACGTGTGCTAACGGAGGCCTGGGTGGAGGGACAGCGTCTCAAAGAGGACTAGGTGCACGCGCATCACCCTGTTTTGGGGTTTCTTTTGCCCCTCTGTCAGGGTGGGGCCGGGAAATTGTGGCCTCCAGGCGGGACTCCGACTGTAGGATGGCGCTCAGAACGGGTATAAACGGAGGCCTGCGTGGACGGACAGCGTCTGCAAGAAGATTAGGTGCGCGCCTTGCCCTTTTTTCTGGGCAGCTTTTGCCCCTCTGTCAGGGTGGGGCCGGGCAATCGCGGTCTCTGGGAGGGCCTCTGACCATCGGAACGCATTCAGAACAGGCAGAAAAGGAGACCTGCGTCGAGGGACGGCGTCTCAAAGAGGAGTACGTGCGCGTGCATGGCCCCTTTTCGGGGCAACTTTTGCCCCTCTGTCTGAGTGGGGCCGGGAAATCGCGAACTCCGGGCGGAACTCTGACCGTCGGAACGCCCTCAGAACAAGCGGAAATGGAGGCCCCCACGGAGAGACAGCTTCTCCAAGAGGACTAGGTGTGTTTCCCGTCACCCTCATTTCGGGGAAACCTCTGGCCCTCTGTCAGGGTGGGGCCGGGAAATCGCGGCCTCTTGGCGGGCATCCGACCGTCGGAACGCGCTCAGAACAAGTGGAAACGGAGGCCTGCATGGAGGGACAGCGTCTCCAAGAGGACTAGGTGCACGCGCATCTCCCTGTTTTCGGGGCAACTTTGGCCCCCCTGTCAGGGTGGGGCCAGGAAATTGCGGCCTCCGGGCGGGCCTCCGACCATCAGAACGTCCTCGGAACGGGCGGAAACGGAGGCCCGCGTGAGGGACAGCGTCTCAAAGAGGACTAGGTGCGTCCACGTCACCCTCTTTTCGAGGCAACTTTTGGCCTTCTGTCAGGGTGGGGCCGGGAAATCGTGGCCTCCGGGCGGTCCTCCGACCGTTGGAACACGCTCGGAATGGGTGTAAACGGAGACATGCGGGGTGGGACAGTGTCTCCAAGAGGACAAGGCGCGCGCGAATCCCCCTGTTTTCGGGACAACTTTATCCCCACTGTCAGCATGGGATCGGGAAATCTCGGCCTCCGGGCGGGCCTCCAACAGTAGGAACGTACTCGGAACGGGCAGAAATGGAGGCCTGCGCGGAGGGACAGCGTCTCAAAGGGAACTAGTTATGTCCGTGTCTTCCTCTTTTCGGGGCAACTTTTGGCCTTCTGTCAGGGTGGGGCCGGGAAATCGCGGCCTCCGGGCGGGCCTCCGACCGTCGGAACGTGCTGTGAACGGGCGGAAACGGAGGCCTGCATGAGGGACAGATGCTCAAAGTGGATTAGGTTTGTCCGTGTGGCTCTCTTTTCGGGGCAACTTTGGCCCCTATGACAGAGTGGGGCCTGGAAATCGTGGCCTCCAGGAGGGCCTCTGACCGTCGGAACGCACTCAGAACCGGCAGAAACGGAGGCCTGCGCGAGGGACAGCGTCTCAAAGAGGACTATGTATGCCCACGTGACCCTCTTTTTGGGGCAACTTTTGGACCTCTGTCAGGGTGGGGCCAGGAAATCGCGGCCTGTGGGCGGGCCTCCGACCGTCGGAACGCGCTCGGAATGGGTGGAAACGGAGGCCTGCGCCAAGGACAGCTTCTCAAAGAGGACTAGGTGCACGTGCTTCGCCTTGTTTTCCGGGCAACTTTTGCCTCTCTGTCAGGGTCAGGCCGGGAAATCCTGGCCTTCGGGCGGACCTCCAACCATCGTAACGCACTCGGTATGGGCGGAAATGGGGGCCTGCGCGGATGGACAGCGTCTCAAAGAGGACTAGGTGTGTCCGCGTCACCCTCTTTTTGGGGAAACTTTTGGGCCTCTGTCAGGGTGGGGCCGGGAATTCGCGGCCTCCTGGCCGTCATCCGACCGTCGGAACACGCTCAGAACGGGCGGAAGCGCAGGCCTGCGCGGAGGAACAGCGTCTCAAATAGGACTAGGTGTGTCCGCGTCACCTCTTTTTGGGGAAAGTTTTGGGCCTCTGTCAGGTTGGGTCGGGAAATCGCGGCCTCCGGGCGGTCCTCCGACCATCAGAACGTACTCGGAACGGGCAGAAACAGAGGCCTGCGCAGAGGGACAGCGTCTCAAATGGAACTAGGTGTGTCTGCGTCACCCTCTTTTTGGGGAAACTTTTGGGCCTCTGTCAGGGTGGGGCCGGGAAATCAAGGCGTCCGGGTGGACCTCTGACCGTCAGAACGCGCTCGGAACGGGCAGAAACAGAGGCCTGCGCGAAGAACAGCTTCTCAAAGAGGACTAGGTGCGCGCGCTTCGCCCTGATTTCCGGACATCTTTTGCCTCTCTGTCAGGATCGGGCCAGGAAATCCTGGCCTTCGGGCGGGCCTCCAACCGACGGAAAGCACTCGTAACGGGTGGAAATGGAGGCGTGCACAGAGGGACAGCGTCTCCAAGAGGACTAGGTGCGTGCATCGCCCTGTTTTCCTGGCAACTTTTGCCCCTCTGTCAGGGTGGAGCCAGGAAGTCGCGGCCTCCAGGCGGGTCTCCGACTGTCGGAACGCTCTCAGAATGGGCGGAAACGGAGGTCTGCGCGAGGGATTGCGTCTCCAAGAGAATCAGGTGTGTCCGTGTGGCCCTCTTTTCGGGGCAACTTTTGTCCCTCTGTCAGGGTGGAACCAGGAAATTGCGGCCTCTGGGCGGGCATCCGACAGTCGGAATGCACTCGGAACGGGTGGAAACAGATTCCTGCGTGGACGGACAGCGTCTCAAAGTGGACTAGGTGTGTCCGCGTCACCCTCTTTCCGGGGCACCTTTTTCCCCTCTGTCAGAGTGGGTCCCGGAAATTGCGGCCTCTGGGCGGTCCTCCGACCGTCGGAACCCACTCGGAACAGCGGGCACAGATTTCTGCGTGGAGGGACAGCGTCTCATAGAAGACTAGGTGTACCGGCATCACCCTCTTTTCGGGGTAACTTTTCCCCCTCTATCAGAGTGGGGCCTGGAAATCTCGGCCTCCGGGCGGGCCTCCAACCGTCGGAACGTTCTCGAAACGTGCGGAAACAGAGGCCTGGGTGAGGGACAGCCTCTCAAAGAGGACTAGATGTGTCCGTGTCACCCTCTTTCGGGGCAACTTTTGGCCCTCTGTCAGGGTGGGGTCGGGAAATCGCGGCCTCCGGGTGGACTCCGACCGTCGGAACGCGCTCGGTACGGGCGGAAGCGGAGGCCTGCGTGGAGTGACACCATCTCAAAGAAGACTAGGTGTGTCTGCGCCACCCTCTTTTCGGGGCAACATTTGGCCCTCTGTCAGCCTGAGGCCGGGAAATCGCGGCCGCCGGGAGGGCCTCCGACCGTCGGAACGCGCTCAGAACAGGCAGTAACGGAGACCTGCGTGGAGGGACAGCGTCTCAAAGAGAAGTAAGTGCGCGTGCATGGCTCCTTTTCGAGTCAACTTTTGCCCCTCTGTCAGAGTAGGGCCGGGAAATCGCGGACTCCGGGCGGAACTCTGACCGTCGGAACGCGCTCAGAACAAGTGGAAACGGAGGCCCCCATGGAGGGACAGCGTCTCCAAGAGGACTAAATGCGCGCACATCCCCCTCTTTCGGGGCAAATGGTGGCCCTCTGTCAGGGTGAGCCGGGAAATCGCGACCTCCGGTCTGTCCTCCGACCGTCGGAACGCGCTCGGAATGGGCGGAAACTGAGGCCTGCGTGAGGGACTGCGTCTCCAAGGGAACCAGGTGTGTCCGCATGGCCCTCTTTTTGGGGCAACTTTTGGGCCTCTGTCAGGGTGGGGCCGGGAAATCGCAGCCTCCGGGCGGGCCTCCGACTGTCGGAATGCGCTCGGAATGGGCGGAAACGGAGGCCTGCGTGGAAGGACAGCGTCTAAAAGAGGACTAGGTGTGTCCGCATGGCCCTCATTTCGGGGCAACTTTTGCCCCCCTGTCAGAGTGGGG
>NW_025335990.1:14828-36937 GCF_004798865.1 Varanus komodoensis
CCTCTGCCAGGGTGGAGCCGGGAAATCCCGGCCTCCGGGCGGGCCTCTGACCTTTGGAACACTCTCGGAACGGGCGCAAACGGAGGCCTGCGTGGAGGGACAGCGTCTCCAAGAGGAAAAGGTGCGCGTGAGTCCACCTGTTTTCGGGGCAACTTTTGCCCCTCTGTCAGGGTGGGGCCACGAAATCGCGGACTCCGGGAGGGCCTCCGACTGTTGGAACACTCTCGGAACGGGCGCAAACGGAGGCCTGCGTGGAGGGACAGCGTCTCCCAGAGGAAAAGGTGCGCGCGAGTCCACCTGTTTTCGGGGCAACTTTTGCCCCTCTTTCAGGGTGGGGCCGTGAAATCGCGGACTCCGGGAGGGCCTCCGACCATCGGAACGTGCTTGGAATTGGCAGAAACGGAGGCCTCGCATGGAGGGACAGCGTCTCCAATGGGACTAGGTGGACGCGCATCCCCCTGTTTTCGGGCAAACCTTGCCCCACTGTCAGCGTAGGGCCAGGAAATTGCGGCCTCTGGGCGGTCCTCCGACCATCGGAACGCACTCGGAACGGGCAGAAATGGAGGCCTGTGCGAAGTACAGTGTCTCAAAGAGGACAAGGTACACGCGCTTCGCCCTGTTTTCCAGGCATCTTTTGCCTCTCTGTCAGGGTGGGGCCGGGAAATCCCGGCCTCCGGGCAGGACTCAGACCGTGGGAATGTGCTAAGAACGGGCTAAAAAGGTGGTCTGCGTGGAAGGACAGCGTCTCAAAGAGGACTAGGTGTGTCCGCATGGCCCTCTTTTCGGGCAACCTTTGCCCCTCCGTCAGGGTGGGGCCGGGAAATCGCGGCCTCCAGGAGGGCCTCCGACACTCGGAACGCACTCGGAACAGGCAGAAACGGAGGCCTGCGTGCAGGGACAGCGTCTCAAAGAGGAGTAAGTGCGCGTGCATGGCTCCTTTTCAGGGCAACTTTTGCCCCTCTGTCAGGCTGGGGCTGGGAAATCGCGGCCACCGTGCGGGCCTCCTACCGTTGGAACGCGCTCAGAATGGGCGTAAATGAAGGCCTGCGCGGAGGGACAGCGTCTCAAAGAGGACTAGGTGTGTCCGCGTCATCCTGTTTTTGGGGAAACTTTTGGGCTGCTGTCAGGGTGGAGCCGGTAAATCGCGGCCTCCTGGCGGGCCTACGACCATCGGAACGTGCCCGGAACGGGCAGAAACAGAGGCCTGCGCGGAGGGACAGCGTCTCAAAGGGGACTAGGCGTGTCCGCGTCACCCTCTTCTTGGGGAAACTTTTGGGCCTCTGTCAGGGTGGGGCCGGGAAATCGCAGTGTCCAGGCTGGCCTCCGACCGTCGGAATGCGCTCGGAATGGGCGGAAATGGATTTCTGCGCGGGGGGACAGCGTCTCAAAGGGGACTAGGTGTGTCCGCGTCACCTTCTTTTTGGGGAAACTTTTGGGCCTCTGTCAGGGTGGGGCCGGGAAATCCAGGCCCCGGGGCAGACCTCCGACCTTTGGAACGAACTCGGAACGGGCGGAAGCGGAGGCCTGAGCAAGGGACAACATCTCAAAGATGACTAGGTGTGTCCACGTGTCCCTCTTTTCGGGGCAACGTTTGCCCCACTGTCAGCTTCTCAAAGAGGACTAGGTGCGCGCGCTTCGCCCTGTTATCCGGGAATCTTTTGCCTCTCTGTCAGGATCGGGCCAGAAAATCCTGGCCTTCGGGCGGACCTCTGACCGTCGTAACGCGCTTGGTATGGGCAGAAACGGAGGCCTGCGTGGAGGGACAGCGTCTCAAAGAGGAGTAAGTGCGCGCGCGTGGCCTTTTTTTCTGGGCACCTTTTGCCCCTCTGTCAGGATGGGGCCGGGAAATCGCGGCCACCGGGCGGGCCTCCGACCGTTGGAACGCACTAGGAATGGGAGGAAATGGAGGCCTGCGCGGAGGGACAGCGTCTCAAAGAGGAAAAGGAGTGTCCATGTCTCCCTCTTTTTGGGGAAAATATTGGGCCTCTGTCAGGGTGGGGCCGGGAAATCGCGGCCTCCGTGCGGGCCTCTGACCATTGGAACGCACTCGGAACGGGCGGAAGTGGAGGCCTGCACAGAGGGACAGCGTCTCAAAGGGGACTAGGTCTGTCAATGTGGCCCTCCTTTTGAGGCAACTTTTGCTCCTTTGTCAGGGTGCAGCCTGGAACTCGCGGCCTCCGGGAGGGCCTCCGACCGTAGGAACGTGCTCGGAACGGGGGGAAACGGAGGCCTGAGCGAGGGACAGCATCTCAAAGGGACTAGGTGTGTCCAGTTCACCCTCTATTCGGGTAACTTTTGGCCCTTGTCAGGGTGGGGCCGGGAAATCATGGCCTCCGGGCGGTCCTCCGACCGTCAGAACGCTCTTGGAATGGGTGGAAACGGAGGCCTGCGCGGAGGGACAGCGTCTCCAAGGGGACTAGGTGGATGCGGGTCCCCCTGTTTTCGGGCAAAATTCGCCCCACTGTCAGCGTGGGGTCGGGAAATCGCGGCCTCCCGGAGGGCCTCCGACCGTCGGAACGCATTCAGAACAGGCAGGAACGGAGGCCTGCATGGAGGGACAGCATCTCAAAGAGGAGAAAGTGCGCGTGCATGGCCTCTTTTCGGGGCCACTTTTGCCCCTGTCAGGCTGGGGCCAGGAAGTTGTGGCCACCGGGCGGGCTGCCGACCGGTGGAACGCGCTCGGCATGGGTGGAAATGGAGGCCTGCGCGGAGGGACAGCGTCTCAAAGGGGACTAGGTATGTCCGCGTGACCCTCTTTTCGTGGAAACTTTTGGACGTCTGTCAGGGTGGGGGCGGAAAATCGCAGACTCTGGGCGGGCCTCCGACCGTCGGAACGTGCACAGAATGGGCGGAAACTGATTTCTATGCGGAGGGACAGCGTCTCAAAAGGGACTAGGTGTGTGCGCGTCACCCTGTTATTGGGGAAACTTTTGGGCCTCTGTCAGGTTGGAGCAGGGAAATCGCGGCCTCCAGGCGGGCCTCTGACCATCGGAACGCGCTCGGAAAGGGTGGAAACGGAGGCCTGAGCGGAGGGACAGCGTCTCAAAGGGGACTGGGTGTTTCCATGTCACCGTCTTTTTGGGGAAACTTTTGGGCCTCTGTCAGGGTGGGGCCGGGAAATTGCGGCCTCCTGGCGGGCCTCCCACTGTCGGAACACACTTGGAATGGGTGGAAACGGAGGCCTGCGCAGAGGGACAGCGCCTCCAAGAGGACTAGGTGGACGCACGTCACCCTGTTTTCGGGGCAACGTTTGCCCCACTGTCAGCGTGGGGCCGGGAAATCGCAGCCTCCGGGCGGGCCTCTGACCGTCGGAACGCGCTCGGAACGGGCAAACGGAGGCCTGCGCGGAGGGAAAGCGTCTCAAAGGGGACTAGGTGTGTCCACGTCATCCTCTTTTTGGGGAAACTTTTGGGCCTATGTCAGGGTGGGGCAGGGAAATCGCGGCGTCCGGGCGGGACTCCGACCGTCTGAACGCACTCAGATCGGGCAGAAACGGAGGCCTGCGCGAAGGACAGCTTCTGAAAGAGGACTAGGTGCGCGCGCTTCGCCCTGTTTTCAGGGCATCTTCTGCCTCTCTGTCAGGGTCGGGCTGGGAAATCCTGGCCTTCGGGCGAACCTCCGACCGTCGTAACGCGCTCGGTATGGGCAGAAACGGAAGCCTGCTCGGAGGGACAGCGTCTCAAAGAGGACTAGTCGTGTCCGTGTCACCCTGTTTGGGGGAATCTTTTGGGCCTCTGTCAGGGTGTGGCCGGGAAATCGCGGCCTCCGGGCGGGCCTCCGACCATCGAAACATGCTCGTAAGGGGCGCAAACGGAGGCTTGCACGAGGGACAGCTTCTCAAAGAGGACTGTGTATTGTCATGTGAACCTCTTTTCGGGGCATCTTTTGGACGTTTGTCAGGTTGGAGCCGGGAAGTCGCGGCCTCTGGGTGGTCCTCCAACCGTCGAAACGCACTCGGAAGGACGGGCACAGATTCCTGCGTGGAGGGACAGCGTCTCAAAGGTGACTAGGTGCGTGCATCTCCCTGGTTTGGGGGCAACATTTGCCCCTCTGTCAGAGTCGGGACGGGAAATCGCGGCACCCAGGCAGGCCTCCGACTGTCGGAACGCGCTCAGTATGGGCGGAAACGGAGGCCTGCGCGAAGGTACTGCGCCTCAAAGAGGACTAGGTGTGTCCGCGTGGCCCTCTTTTCGGGGCAATATTTGCCCCTCTGTCAGAGTCGGGACGGGAAATCGCGGCACCCAGGCAGGCCTCCGACTGTCGGAACGCGCTCAGTATGGGCGGAAACGGAGGCCTGTGCGGAGGGACAGCGTCTCAAAGAAGACTATGTTTGTCCATATGTCCTTCTTTTCGGGGCAACGTTTTCCCCCATGTCAGGGGAGTGCCAGGAATCCCGGCCTTCAGGCAATTCTCCGACCGTGGAAAAGCGGTTGGTATGGGCAGAAACGAAGGCCTAAGTGGAGGAACAGCGTCTCAAAGAGGACTTGGTGGGCCCGCATCACCCTCATTTCGGGGCAACTTTTGCCCATCTGTCAGGGTGGGGTCGGGAAATCACGGCCACTGGGTGGCCTCCGACCGTCGGGACGTGCTTGGAACGGGGGGAAATGGAGGCCTGTGCGGAAGGACAGCGTCTCAAAGAGGACTACGTGCGTGCGTTGCCCTCTTTTTGAGGCAACTTTTGCCTCTCTGTCAAGGTGGAGCCGGGAAATCCTGGCCTCCAGACGGGCCTACGTCCGTCGGAAGGTGCTCGGAACGTGCGGAAACGGAGGCCTGCGTGGAGGGACAGCGGCTCCAAAAGGATTAGGTGCGCGCGTGGCCTTTTTTTCTGGGCACCTTTTGCCCCTCTGTCAGGATGGGGCCGGGAAATCGCGGCCTCCGGGCGGGCCTCCGACCGTCGGAACATGCTTGGAAAAGGGCGGAAACGGAGGCCTGCGCGTAGGGATAGCGTCTCCAATAGGAATAGGTGAGCGCGTCGCCCTTTTTTCCGGGCAACTTTTGCCTCTCTGACAGTGTGGGACCTTTTGCCCCTATTTCATGGTCGGGCCGGGAAATCCTGGCCTTCGGGCGGGCCTCCGACCGTTGTAACGTGCTCGGTATGGGCAGAAACGGAGGCCTGCGCGGAGGGACAGCGACTCGAAGAGGACCAGGTGTGTCCGCGTGGCCCTCTTTTCGGGGAAACTTTTACCCCTCTGTCAGAGTGGGGCCGGGAAATCGTGGCCTCTGGGCGGGCCCCTGACCGTCGAAACGCGGTCAGTACAGGCAGAAACGGAGGCCTGCGCGGAGGGACAATGTCTCAATAAGACTAGGTGCGTCCACTTCTCCCTTTTTAGGGGCAACTTTTGCCTCTCTGTCAGGGTGGAGCCGCAAAATTGCAGCCTTCGGGCGGGCCTCTGACCCTCGAAACGCGGTCGGTACAGGCAGAAAAGGAGGCCTGCGCAAGGGACAGCGTCCCAAAGAGGACTAAGTGCGCGTACGTTGCCCTGTTTTCGGGGCAACATTTGCCCCTCTGTCAGGGTGGAGCCGGGAAATCCCTGCCCGCAGGCATGCCTCGGACCGTCGGATGTGCTTGTAATGGGCGGAAACCGAGACCTGCGCGGAGGGTCAGCGCCTGAAAGAGGACCAGGTGCGCGCATCGCCTTGTTTACTGGGCAACTTTTGCCCATCTGTCAGCGTGGGGCCGGGAAATCTCAGCCTCCGGGGGGGGCCTCAGACCGTCAGACCACGCTCGGAATGGGTGGAAACGGAGGCCTGCACGGAGGGACACCGTCTCCAAGAGGACTAGGAACGTGCGCATCCCCCTGTTTTCGGGGCAACTTTTGCCCCTCTGTCAGCGGGGGGCCAGAAAATAGCGGCCTCTGGGCGGGCCTCCGACCGTCAGAACACGCTTGGAACATGTGGAAACGGAGGCCTGCACGGAGGGACAGCACCTATTAGAGGACCAGGTGCGCGCATCGCCCTGTTTTCTGGGCAACTTTTGCCTCTCTGTCAGGGTGGGGCCGGGAAATCCCGGCCTTCGGGGGGCCTCCGTCCATGAGAACGCGATCAGTACAGGCAGAAACGGAGGCTTGTGCGGAGGGACAGCGTTCAAAGAGGACTAAGTGTGTCCGCGTGTCCCTCATTTCGGGGCAACTTTTGCCCCTCTGTCAGGGTCGGGCCGGGAAATTGCGGCCTCTGGGCGGGCCTCCGACCATCGAAACGCGGTCGGTACAGGCAGAAACGGAGGCCTGCACGGAGGGACAGCGACTCAAAGGGGAATATGTGTGTCCGCGAGGCCCTCTTTTCGGGGAAACTTTTGCCCCTCTGTCAGAGTGGGGCCGGGAAATCGCGGCCTCTGGGCAGACTCCAACCGAGGGAACGTTCTCGGAACAGGTGGAAACGGAGGCCTGCGCGGAGGGACAGCGTCTAAAAGAAAACTAGGTGCGCGTGTATCGCCCCCATTTTCGGGCAACTTTTACCCTTCTGACAGCATGGAGCAGGGAAATCGCGGCCTCCGGGCGGGCCTCCGAACGTAGGAACGCACTCGGAACGGGCGGAAACGGAGGCTTGCAAGAGGGACAGCGTCTCAAAGAGGACTAGGTGTGTCCACGTGACCTTTTCGTGACAACTTTACCCCCTCTGTCAGGTTAGGGCCGGGAACTCGCGGCTTCTGGGTGCGCCTCCGACCGTCGGAACGCGCTCGGAACGGGCGGAAATGGATGCCTGCGCGGAGGGACAGCGACTAAAAGAAAACTAGGTGCGCGTGTATCGCCCCCATTTTCGGGCAACATTTGCCCTTCTGTCGGCGTGGAGCAGGGAATTCGCGGCCTCCGGGTGGGACTCCGACAGTCGGAATGCGCTTGGAATGGGCAGAAACGGAGGCCTGCGCGGAGGGACAGCACCTCATAGAGGACCAGGTGCACGCATCGCCCGTTTTTCCGGCAACATTTGCCTCTCTGTCAGGGTGGGGCCGGGAAATCCCGGCCTTCGGGGGGGGCTCCGTCCATGGGAATGCGATCGGTACTGGCAGAAACGGAGGCCTGGGTGGAGGGACAGCGTTCAAAGAGGACGAAGTGTGTCCGCATGGCCCTCTTTTTGATGCAACATTTTCCCCTCCGTCAGGGTAGGGCCGGGAAATCATGGCCTCCGGGCGGGCCTTCGACCGTCGGAACGCGCTCAGAATGGGTGGAAACGGAGGCCTGCGCAGAGGGACAGCCACTCAAAGAGAACTATGTGTGTCCGCGAGGCCCTCTTTTCGGGGAAACTTTTGCCCCTCTGTCAGAGTGGGGCCGGGAAATCGCGGCCTCTGGGCAGGCCTCCGACCGTCGAAACGCTCTCGGAACGGGCGGAAACGGAGGCCTGCGCGAAGGGACAGCGCCTCAAAGAGGACCGGGTGTGCGCGTTGCCCTGTTTTCCGGGCAACGTTTGCCACTCTGTCAGAGTGGGGCTGGTAAATTCCGGCTTTCGGGTGGGCCTCCGACCGTTGGAACGCGCTCGGAACGGGCGGAAACGGAGGCCTGCGTGGAAGGACAGCGTCTCAAAGAGGACTAGCTGTTTCCTTGTTGCCCTCTTTTTGGGGAAGCTTTTGCCCTCTGTCAGGGTGGGGACGGGAAATCACAGCCTCCGTGTCTGCATCCGAACGTGGAATAGGCTCGGAAATGGCGGAAACGGAGTCCTGCGCGGAGGGACGCCATCTCAAAGGAGACTAGGTGTGTCCGCGTGGCCCCCTTTTCAGGGCAACTTTTGCCCCTCTGTCAGGGTGGGGCCAGGAAATCGCAGACTCTGGGCGGGACTCCGACCGTTAAAACGCCCTCAGAACGGGTGGAAATGGAGGTCTGCGCGGAAGGACAGCGTCTCAAAGCAAACTAGGTTCACGTGCGTCTACCCCTTTCGGGACAACTTTTGCCCCTCTGTCAGCGTGGGGTCGGGAAATTGGGGCCTCCGGGCGTGCCTCCGACCGTCAGAACGCTACCGGAACGGCAGAAACAGAGGCCTGCGTGGAGGGACAGCATCTAAAAGATGACTTGGTATTTCCGCGTGGCCCTCTTTTCGGGGGAACATTTGCCCCTCTGTCAGGGTGGGGACGGGTAATCGCAGCCTCCCGGTCTGCATCCGAACGTGGAACAGGCTCGGAACGGGAGGAAACGGAGTCATGCGTGGCGGGACAGCGTCTCAAAGAAGACTAGGTGTGTCCGCGTGGCCCTCTTTTCGGGGCAACTTTTGCCCTTTGTCAGTGTGGAGCTGGGAAATCGCGGCCTTTGGGCGGGCCTCCGGCTGTCGGAACTCTTCTGAACGGGCGGAAATGGAGGCCTGCGCGGAGGGACAGCGTCTCAAAGAAGACTAGGTGTGTCCACGTGGCCCTCTTTTCGGGGCAACTTTTGGCCTTCTGTCAGGGTAGGGCCGGGTAAAGCGAGGCCTCCAGGCGGACTTCCGACTGTAGGTTCGCGCTTGGAACGGGCAGAAACGGAGGGCTGCGCGGAGGGACAGCGTATCAAAGAGGACTACGTGAGCGCGTCGCCCTCTTTCAAGGCAACTTTTGCCCCTCTGTCACATTGGAGCCGGGAAATCCTGGCCTCAAGATGGGCCTACGACCGTCAGAACTTGCTCGAAAGGAGCGGAAACGGAGTCCTGCATGGGGGGACAGCTTCTCAAAGAGGACTAGGTGCACGCACGTCGCCCTATTTTTGGGGTAACTTTTGCCCCTCTGGCATTGTGGAGCCGGGAAATCCCGGAGCCCGGGCAGACCTCCGACCGTCCCAATGCGCTCGGAAAGGGTGGAAACAGATGCCTGCGTGGAGGGACAGCATCTTCAACAGGATAATTGGGCGCGTTGCCTTTTTTTCCGGGCAACTTTTGCATCTCTGTCAGGGTGGGGCCGGGATATCCCAGCCTCCTTGCAGGCCTCCGACCGTCGGAATGCGCTTGGAACGGGGGGAAATGGAGGCCTGTGCGGAAGGACAGCGTCTCAAAGAGGACTACGTGCGCGTGTCGCCCTCTTTTCGAGGCAACTTTTGCCTCTCTGTCACGGTGGAGCTGGGAAATCCTGGCCTCCAGATGGGCCTACGTCCATCGGAAGGTGCTCGGAACGTGCGGAAACGGAGGCCTGCGTGGAGGGACAGCGGCTGCAACAGGATTAGGTGCGCGTGTGGCCTTTTTTTCTGGGCACCTTTTGCCCCTCTGTCAGGATGGGGCCGGGAAATCGCGGCCTCCGGGCGGGCCTCCGACCGTCGGAACATGCTTGGAAAAGGGCGGAAACGGAGGCCTGCGTTCAGGGACAGCGTCTCAAAGAGGACAAGGTGCGCGTTTTTCAGCCTGTTTCGGGATACCTTTTGCCCCTCTATCAGGGTGGGGCAGGGAAATCGCGGCCTCCGGGCGTGCCTCCGATTGTAGGAAAGTGCTCGGAACGGGTAGAAACGGAGGCCTGCGCAGAGGGACAGCGTCTCAAAGAGGACTAGTTGCGCGCGCGTCGCCCTGTTTTCGGGGGAAATTTTGCTCCTCTGTCAGGGTGGGGAAGGGAAATCGCGGCCGCCGGGCGGGCCTCCGACTGTAGGACCGCGCTCGGAAGGGGCAGAAACGGAGGCCTCCTTGGAGGGACTGCGTCTAAAATAGGAATAGGTGTGTCCGTGTCACCCTCATTTCAGGCAACTTTTGGCCCTCTGTCATGGTGGAGCCGGGAAATCCTGGCCTCCAGACTGGCCACCGACCGTTGGAACGCGCTCGGTACGGGAAGAAACGGAGGCCTGCGTGGAGGGACAGAGCCTCAAAGAGGACTAGGTGCGCACGCGTCGCCCTGTTTTCGGGGTATCTTTTGCCCCTTTGTATGGGTGGGGCCAGGAAATCGCGGCCTCTGGGCGGGGCATTAACTGTCGGAATACGCTTGCAATGGGCGGAAACAGAGGTCTGCACGAGGGACAGCATCTCAAATAGGACAAGGGGTGCGCGCGTTGCCCTGTTTTCGGGGTAACTTTTGCCCTTCTGTCAGGGTGGGGCTGGGAAATCCTGGCCTCTGGGCGGGCCTCTGCCATTCGGAATCCACTCGGAATGGGCAGGAATGAGGGCCTGCACCGAGTGACAGAGTCTCCAACAGGATTATGAGCGTGCGTTGCCCTTTTTTCCAGGCAACTTTTGCCGCTCTGTCAGCGTAGGGCCAGGAAATTGCACCTCCGGGCGGGGCTCCGACCGTCGGACTGCACTCGGAACGGGCAGAAATGGAGGCCTGCATGGAGGGACAGTGTCTCAAAGAGGACTAGGTGCGCGCGCGTCGCCCTATTTTCAGGCAAATTTAGTCCCTCTGTCAGGGTGGGGCCGGCAAATCGCGGACTCTGGGCAGGCCTCCGACCGTCGGACCGCGCTCTGAACGGGAGGAAACGGAGGCCTGCGCAGAGGGACAGCATCTCAAAGAGGACAACGTGCGTGTGTCGCCCTCATTTCGAGGCATCTTTTGCCCATCTGTCACATGGAGCAAGGAAATTCCGGCCTCCGGGCAGGCCTCCGATCGTCGGAACGCGCTCGGAATGGGCGGAAACGGATGCGTGCGTGGAGGAACAGCGTCTCAAAGACGACTAGGTGTGTCCGTTTCGCCCTCTTTTCAAGCAACTTTTGGCCCACTGTCGGGGGGGCCGGGAAATCGCAGCCTCCGGGCAAGCCTCCGACTGTAGGAAGCGCTCGGGACGGGCAGAAATGGAGGCCTGCGCAGAGAGACAGCGTCTCAAAGAGGACTATGTGCGTGCATCGCCCTCTTTTCAAGGCAACTTTTGCGCGTCAGCGTGGGGCTGGGAAAGCCCGGCCTTCGGGAGGCTCATGGACCGTCGGAACATGCTCGGAACGGGCGGAAACGGAGGCCTGCGCAGAGGGACAACGTCTCAAAGAGGACTGGGTGTGTCCGTGTTGCCCTCTTTTCAGGCAACTTTGTCCCTCTGTCAGGGTGGGGCCGGGAAATCGCGGCCTCCGGGCGGGCCTCCGACTGTCGGAATGCACTTGGAACAGGCGTAAACGGAGGCATGTGCGGAGGGACAGTGTCTCAAAGAGGACCAGGTGTGCGCACGTTGCTCTGTTTTCGGGTTAACATTTGCCCCTCTAACAGCGTGGGTCTGGGAAATCGCGGCCTCCGGGCGGGCTTCCAACTGTAGGTTCACGCTCGGAAGGGGCAGAAATGGAAGCCCGCACTGAGGGACAGCGTTTCAACGAGGACTATGTGTGCGCGTCGCCCTCTTTTCGAGGCAACTTTTGCCCCTCTGTCACGGTGGAGCCCGGAAATCCTGGCCTCCAGACGGGCCTACGACCATCGGAACGCACTCGGAAGGGGCAGAAACGGAGTCCTGCATGGAGGGACAGCTTCTCAAAGAGGACTAGGTGCGCGCACGTCGCCCTGTTTTCCAGGCAGCTTTTGCCTCTCTGTCAGCGTGGGGCTGGGAAATCGCGGCCTCAGGGTGGGCCTCTGACTGTAGGTTCGGCTCAGAAACGCAGAAACGGAGGCCTGCGCGGAGGGACAGCGTCTCAAAGAGGACTATGTGCGCGCGAGTCGCCCTGTTTCCAAGGCAAAATTTGCCCCTCTGTCATGGTGGAGCCGGGAAATCCCGGCCTCCGGGCGGGCCTCCGACTGTCGGAACGTGCTCGGAGGGGGCGGAAACGGACGCCTGCGCGGAGAGACAGCGTCTCCAATGGGATTAGGGGCGCGCGTCTCCCTTTTTTCCGGGCAACTTTTGCCTCTCTGTCAGCATGGGGCCGGGAAATCCCAACCTTCGGGCGGGCGTCCGACTGTTGGAACGCACTCTGTACGGGCAGAAAAGCATTTGCGTGTAGGGACACCGTCTCAAAGAGGACTAGGTGTGTCCGCGGCACCCTCTTTTCGGGGCAACCTTTGCCCTTCTGTCAGTGTGGGGCCAGGAAATCGCGGCCTCCGGGCGGTCCTCCCACTGTCGGAATGCGCACGGAACAGGCAGAAACGGAGGCCTGCGCGCAGGGAAAGCGTCTCAAAGAGGACAAAGTGCGCACGCGTCGCCCTTTTTTCGGGGAACTTTTGCCCCTCTGTCAGCGTGGGGCTGGGAAATCCCGGCCTCTGGGCTGGCCTCCGACTGTCGGAACGTGTTTGGAACAGGCGGAAACGGAGGCCTGCGCGGAGGGAAAGCGTCTCAAAGAGGACAAGGTGCGCGCGCGTTGCCCTTTTTTCGGGGGAACTTTCGCCCCTCTGTCAGGGTGGGGCCGAGAAATCGTGGCCTCCAGGTGGGCATCTGACTGTCGGAACGCACTCGGAAATGGCGGAAACGGAGGCCTGCGCCGATAGACAGTGTCTAAAAGAGGACTAGGTGCGCGCACATCGCCCATTTTTGGGGGCAACCTTTGCCCCTCTGTCACGGTGGAGCCTTGAAATCCCAGCCTCTGTGTGGGCCTCCGACTGTCGGAACGTCCTCAGAACGCGCGGAAATGGAGGCCCGCGCAGAGGCAAAGTGTCTCAAAGTGGACAAGGTGCACGCGCGTCGCCCTTTTTTCAGGGGAACTTTTGCCCTTCTGTCAGGGTGGAGCCAGGAAATCGCGGCCTCCGAGCGGGTCTCAGACCTCGAAACGCGATCAGAACGGGCGGAAACGGGGTCCTGCGCAGAGGGACAGCGTCTCCAAGAGGACTAGGCGCGTGCGCGTCGCCCTTTTTTCGGTTCAACTTTTGCCCTCCTGTCAGGGCAGGGCCGGGAAATCGCGGCCTCCGGGCGTTCCTCCGACCGCCAGAACGCGCTTGGAACGGGCGGAAATGGAGGCCTGCGGGAAGGGACAGCGTCTCAAAGAGGTCTAGGTGTGTCCGCATCGCCTTCTTTTCGGGACAACTTTTGCCCCTCTGTCAGGACTGGCCGGGGAATCGCCGCCTCTGGGCGGGTCTCCGACAGTCGGAAAGCGTTCAGAATGGGCGGAAACAGAGGCCTGCGCGTAGGGACAGCATCTCCAAGAGGATTGGGTGCGCGCGCGTCACCCTGTTTTCTGAGAAACTTTTGCCTCTCTGTCAGGGTGGGGCCGGCAAATCCCGGCCTTCGGGCTGGCCTCTGACCGTCGGAGCGCTCGGTAAGGGCGGATACGGAGACCTGCATGGAGGGACAGCGTCTCAAAAAGGACTAGGTGTGTCCGCTTTGCCCTCTATTCGGGGCAACTTTTGCCCCTCTGTAAGGGTGGGGCCGGGAAATCGCGGCCTCTAGGCGTGCCTCCGACCGTTGAAACACGCTCGGAACGGGTGGAAAAGGAGGCCTGTGCAGAGGGACAGCGTCTCAAATAGGACTAGGTGTGTTTGCGTCGCCCTCTTTTCGGGGAAATTTTTACCCCTCTGTCAGGGTGGGGCCGGGAAATTGCGGCCTCCAGGCAGGCCTATGACCGTCGGAACGCGCTCGGAAGGTGCGGAAAAGGAAGCCTGCGCAGAGGGACATCGTCTCAAAGAAAACTACGTGCTTCCGTGTTGCCATCTTTTCGGGGCAAATTTTGCCCCTCTGTCAGGGTCGGGCAGGGAAATCGCAGCCTCCGGGCAGGACTCCGACCTTAAGAACACGCTCGGAACGGGAGGAAACGGAGGCCTGCACAGAGGGACAGCGTTTCAAAAATGACTACGTGAGAGCGTCGCCCTCTTTTTGGGGTAACTGTTGCCCCCCTGTCAGGGTGGAGCCGGGAAATCCTGGGCTCCAGGCGGGCCTCCGACCGTCGGAAAGCAATCAGAACGGGCGGAAACGGAGGCCTGCGTGAAGGACAGCATCTCAAGGTGGACTAGGTGTATCCGTGTCCCCCTCTTTTCAGGCAACTTTTGGCCCTCTCTCAGGGTGGGGTCCGGGAAATAGCGGCCTCAGCGCGGGCTTCCGATTGCAGGAACACGCCTGGAACGGGCAGAAACAGAGGCCTGCGTGGAGGGACAGTGTCTCAAAGACGACTGCATGCACGTTTCGCCCTCTTTTCGAGTCAACTTTTGCCCCTCTGTCACAGGGAGACGGGAAATCCTGGCCTCCAGACGCACCTCCGACCGTCGTAACGTGCTCGAAACGGGCGAAAACGGAGGCCTGCATGGCGGGAGAGCGTCTCGAACAGGATTAGGTGCGCGCGTCGCCCTTTTTTCCGTTCAACTTGGCCACTCTGTCAGGGTTGGGCCGGGAAATCGCGGACTCCAGGAGGGCCTCTGACCGTCAGAATGAGCTTGGAACAGGCGGAAACAGAGGCCTGCGCGGAGAAAAGGCGTCTCAAAGAGGAATACGTGCATGCGTCGCCCCCTTTTCGAGGCAACTTTTGCCCCTCTGTTATGGTGGAGCCAGGAAATCCTGGCATCCAGACGGGCCTACGTCCGTCGTAACTCGCTCGGAAAGGGCGTAAACGGAGGCCTGTGTGGAGGGACAGTGCCTCCAACAGGATTATGTACACGCGTTGCCCTCTTTTCGAGGCAACTTTTGGCCCTCTGCCATTGTGGGGCCGGGAAATCGAGGCCTTCGGGCAGGCTTCCGACTGTAGGAATGCGCTCGGAACGGGCAGAAACGGAGGCCTGCTCAGAGGGAAAGCCTCTCAAAGAGGACTTCTTGAGGGCGTCGCCCTCTTTTCGAGGTAACTTTTGCCCCTCTGTCACGGTGGAGCCAGGAAATCCCGGTCTCCAGACGGGCCTAGCACCGTGGGAATGCGCTCGGAAGGGGCGGGAGCGGCGGGCTGTGCGGAGGGACAGCATCTACAAGAGGACTAGGTGTGCGCGCATCGCCCTTTTTTCGGGAAACGTTTGCCCCTCTGTCAGGGTGCGGCCGGGATATCGCGGCCTCCGGGCGGGCCTCCGACTGTAGGAACGCGCTAGGAACTGGCAGAAATGGAGGCCTGCGTGGAAGGACAGCGTCTCAAAGAGGACTAGGAGTGTCCGCGTTGCCCTCATTCGGGGTAACTTTTGCCCATCTGTCATGGTGGAGCCTGTAAATCCCGGCCTCTGGGCGGGCCTCCGACCATCGAAACGCGCTCGGAACGGGCGGTAACGGAGGACTGCGTGGAGGGACAGTGTCTCAAAGAGGTCTAGGTGCGGGCGTCGCCCTGTTTTTGGGGTAACTTTTGCCCCTCTGTCAGGGTGGAGCTGGGAAATTCTGGGCTCCGAGTGGGCCTCCGACCGTCGGAACGCACTCGGAACGGGGGGAAACGGAAGCCTGCGCAGAGGCACAGCATCTCAAAGAGGAGTGCGTTCGCACGTCGCCCCCTTTTCGAGGCAACTTTTGCCCATCTGTCACAGTGAAGCCAGGAAATCCCGGCCTCCGGGTGGGCCTCCGATCGTCGGAACGTGATCGGAACAGGGGGAAACGGAGGCCTGCGCAAAGGGGCAGCGTCTCAACGAGGACTTGGTGTGTCCGTGTCTCCCTCTTTTCAGGTAAATTTTGGCCCTGTGTCAGGGTGGGGCCGGGAAATCGCAGCCTCCGGGCGGGTATCCGACTGTAGGAAGCGGTCGGGACAGCCAGAAACGGAGGCCTGCGCGGAGGGCCAGCGTCTCAAAGAGGACTAGATGTGCGTGTTGCCCTCTTTTCTATGCAAATTTTGCCCCTCTGTCAGCGCAGGGCTGGGAAATTGCGGCCTCCGGGCGGGCCTCCGACTGTCGGAACGCGCTTGGGATGGGCAGAAACGGTGGCCTGCGCGGAGGGACAGCGTCTCAAAGAGGACCATGGGCACGCGTCGCACTCTTTTCGAGTCAACTTTCGCCCTTCTGTCACGGTGGAGCCGGGAAATCCTGGCCTCAAGACGGGCCTCCGACCGTCGGAAAGCGCTTGGAACGGGTGGAAACGAGGACCTGCGCAGAGGGACAGTGTCTCAAAGAGGACTAGGTGTGCGCTCGTCGCCCTATTTTCAGGGTAACTTTTTCCCATCTATCAGCGTGGGGCCAGGAAATCGCAGCTTCTGTGCGGATTTCCGACCATCGGAACGCGCTTGGAAAGGGCGGAAATGGAGGCCGGCGCAGAGGGATAGCGTCTCAAAGAGGACTACGTTTGCGCGTCGCCCTCTTTTCGAGGCAACTTTTGCCCCTCTATCATGGTGGAGCCGGGAAATCCTGGCCTCCAGACGGCCCTCTGACCGTCGGAACGAGCTCGGAATGAGCGGAAACAGAGGCCTGCGCGGAGGGACAGCATCTCAAAGAGGACTAGGAGTGTCCGCGTTGCCCTCTTTTCGGGGCAACGTTTGCCCCTCTGTCAGGGTGGGTCCGGGAAATCGTGGTCTCCGTGCGAGCCTCTGATTGTTGGAACGCGCTTGGAGTGGGCGGAAACGGAGGCCTGCACGGAGGGACAGCGTCTCAAAAAGGACTAGGTGCGCTCGTCGGCCTGTTTTTGGGGTAGATTTTGCCCCTCTGTCAGGGTGGAGCCGGGAAGTGCTGGGCTCCGGGTGGGCCTCCGAAGGTAGGAACGCGCACGGAACGGGTAGAAACGGAGGCCTGCACGGAGGGACAGCGTCCCAAAGAGAACTAGGAGTGTCCGCGTTGCCCTCTTTTCGGGGCAACGTTTGCCCCTCTGTCAGGGTGGGTCCGGTAAATCGTGGTCTCCGTGCGAGCCTCCTATTGTCGGAACGCGCTTGGAGTGGGCGGAAACGGAGGCCTCCACGGAGGGACAGCGTCTCAAAAAGGACTAGGTGCGATCATCGGCCTGTTTTTGGGGTAGATTTTGCCCCTCTGTCAGGGTGGAGCCAGGAAATGTTGGGCTCCGGGTGGGCCTCCGACCGTTGGAACGCACTCGGAATGGGCGGAAACAGAATTCTGCGCAGAGGGACAGCTTCTTAAAGAGGAGTACGTTCACGCGTCGCCCTCTTTTCGAGGCAAGTTTTGCCATCTGTCACAGTGGAACCAGGAAATTCTCTGCTCTGGGTGCGCCTCCGATCTTCGGAATGCGATCGGAACGGGGGGAAACAGAGGCCTGCCCGGAAGGACAGAGTCTCAAAGAGGACTAGGTGTGTCCAGGTCGCCCTCTTTTCAGGCAACTTATGGCCCTCTGTCAGCGTGGGTCCGGAAAATCCCGGGCTCCGAGCGGGCCTCCGACCGTCTGAACGCGCTCAGAACAGCGGAAACGGAGGACTGCGCAGATGGACAGCGTCTCAGAGAGGACTAGGAGCATGTGCGTTGCCTTTTTTCGGGGCAACTTTTGCCCCTCTGTCATGTTGGAGACGGGAAATTGCGTCCTCCGGGTGAGATTCCGACTGTAGGAACGCGGTCGTAACGGGCAGAAACTTTGGCCTGCGCGGAGGGACATCATGTCATAGAGGACTATGTGCGAGCACGTCCCCCTTTATTCGGGGCACCTTTTGCCCCTCTGTCAGTGAAGGGCCGGGAAATCGCGGCCTCCGGGCGTGCCTCCGACCGTCGGAACGCACTTGGAACAGGCAGAAACGGAGGCCTGCGCGTAGGGACAGCGTCACCAACAGGATGAAGTGCGCATGTTGCCCTTTGTTCTGGGCAACTTTTGCCCCTCTGTCAGCATGGGTCTGGGAATTCCCGGCCTCCTGGCGGGCCTCCGACCGTCGGAACTTGCTCGGAACGGGCGGAAACGGAGGCCTGCATGGAGTGACAGCCTCCCAACGTGGACTAGGTGCGCAAGTCGCCCTTTTTTCGAGGCAACATTTGCCCCTCTGTCATGGTGGAGCCGGGAAATCCCGGCCTCCTGGCGGTCCTCCGACCGTCGGAATGCGCTCGAAACGGGCGGAAACAGAGGCCTGCGCGTAGCGCCAGCGTCTCCAACAGGATTAGGTGAGCACGTCGCCCTCTTTTCCGGGAAACTTTTGCCTCTCTGTCAGCGTGGGTCCGGAAATTCCGGGATCCAGGCGGGCCTCCGACAGTCGGAAAGTGCTCGGAACGGGCGAAGACTTAGGCCTGCGTGGATGGACAGCGTCGCAGAGAGGACTAGGTGTTTCCGTGTCACCTGCTTTTCAGTTAACTTTTGCCCCTCTGTCAGGGTGGGGCTGGGAAATCCCGTCCTCCGGGAGGGTCTTCAATCGTCGGAACGTGCTTGGAACGGGCGGAGACGGAGGCCTGTGCGGAGGGACAGCGTCTCAAAGAGGACAGCGTGCGCGCGTTGCCCTCTTTTCGAGGCAACTTTGTCCCTCTGTCATAGTGGGGCCAGGAAATCCCAGCTCCAGGCAGGCCTCCAATCATCGGAACGCGCTCGGAACGGGCAGAAATTTTGGCCTGCGTGGAGGGACAGCGACTCAAAGAAGATTCGGTGCACGCGTGTCGCCCTTTATTCGGGGCAACCTTTGCCCCTCTTTCTGTGAGGGGCCGGGAAATCGCGGCAGCCGGGCGTACCTCTGACCTTAGGAACGCGCTCGGAATGGACAGAAACGGAGGCCTGCGTGGAGGGACAGCGTCTCAAAGAGGACTAGGTGTGTCCATGTTGCCCTCTTTTCATGCAACTGTTGGCACTATGTCAGGGTGGGGCCAGGAAATCGCGGCCTCCGGGCAGGCCTCCGACTGTAGGAACGCGGTCGGAATGGGCAGAAATGGAAGCCTGCGCGGAGAGACAGCAGCTCAAATTGGACTATGTGCCCATGTGGCCCTCTTTTCATGCAACTTTTGGCCTTCTGTCAGGGTGGGGTCTGGAAATCCCGACCTCTTGGCCTGCCTCCAACTGTCGGAACGCGCTTGGAACGGGCGGAAACGGAGGTCTGCGTGGAGGGACAATGTCTCCAACAAGATTAGATGCGCGCGTCGCCCTCTTTTCGAAGCAAATTTTGCGCCTCTGTCATGGTGTAGCCGGGAAATATCCACCTTCGGGCGGGTCTCCGACAGTCGTAATGCGCTTGGAACGGGCGGAAACGGAGGCCTGCACATAGGGACAGCGTCTCCCACGAGATTTGGCACGCGCGTCGCCCATTTCTCCGGGCAACTTTTGCCCCTCTGTCAGCGTGGGGCCGGGAAATCCCGTCCCTCAGGCGGGCCTTCAACCGTCGGACCGCGCTAGGAAGGGGCGGAAACGGAGGCCTGCGCTAAGGAGAGCGTCTCTTACAGGATTAGGTGTGCGCGTTGCCCTTTTTTCCGGGCAACTTTTGCCTCTCTGTCAGGGTGGAGCCGGGAAATCCAGGCCTCCGGGCGGGCCTCTGACCGTCGGAATGCACTTGGAACGGGAGGAAATGGAGGCCTGGGCGGAGGGAGAGCGTCTCAAAGAGGACTAGGTGTGCGCGTCGCCCTTTTTTCTGGGCAACTTTTACCCCTCTGACAGGGTGGAGCTGGGAAATTATGGGCTCCGGGTGGGCCCCCGACCGTCGGAACGCACTCGGAACGGGCGGAAACGGAGGCCTGTGAAGAGTGACAGCGTATCCAAAATGATTACGTGCGCGCGTCGCCCTGTTTTTGGGGTAGCTTTTTCCCCTCTGACAGGGTGGAGCCGGGAAATCGCGGCCTCCAGGTGGGCCTCCGACTGTAGGAACACACTGGGAACGGGCGGAAACGCAGGTCTGGGCGGAGGGACCGCCTCTCAAAGAGGACTATGTGCTCCCGTCGCAGTTTTTTCGGGGCAACTTTTGCCTCTCTGTCAGCGTGGGGCCGGGAAATAGCGGCCTAAGGGCGGGCCACAGACTGTTGGAACGTGCTTGGTAGGCGCAGAAACGGAGGCCTGCACAGAGGGACAGCGTCTCAAAGAGGAATACGGGAGCGCGTCGCCCTCTTTTCGAGGCAAATTTTGCCCCTCTGTCATGGTGGAGCTGGGAAATCCTAGCCTCCAGACGGGCCTCCAACCATCGGAATGCGCTTGGAACGGGCAGAAACGGAGGCCTGCGCAGAGGGACAGCGTCCCGAAGAGGACTATGTGCGCGCGCGTCCCCCTGTTTTCAGGCTAACTTTTGCCCCTCTGTCAGGGTGGGGCTGGGAACTCCCGGCCTCCGGGCGAGCCTCCGATTGTTGGAATGCGATCGGAACGGGCGGACACGGATGCCTGCGTGGAGGGACAGCGTCTCAATGAGGACTACGTGCGCGCGTGGCCCTCTTTTTGAGGCAACTTTTGCCCCTCTGGCATGGTCGGACCTGGAAATCCAGGCCTCCAGGCGGGCCTCAAATCCTTGGAACGCCCTCGGAACGGGTGGAAACGGAGGCCTGTGCGGAGGGACAGCGTCTCAAAGAAGACTAGGTGTGTCTGTGTCATCCTCTTTTCTAGGCAGCTTTTGCCCGTCTGTCAGCGTGGGACCGGGAAATCCCAGCCTCCAGATGGGCCTCCGACCGTAGGAACGTGCTCAGAATGGGCGGAACCAGAGGCCTGCGCGGAGGAACAGCGTCTCAAAGAGGACTAGGTGTGTCCGTGTCGCCCTCTCTTCGGGGCAACTTTTGCCCCTCTGTCATAATGGGGCCGGGAAACCGTGGCCTCCGGGCAGGCCTCCGACAGTCAGAATGCGCATAGATTGGGCGGAAACGGAGGCCTGCGTGGAGGGACAGCGTCTCAAAGAGGACAAGGTGCTTGTGCGTCGCCCTGTTTTCGGGGTAACTTTTGCTCCTCTGTCAGGGTGGATCCAGGAAATCCTGGGCTGCGGGCGGTCCTCTGACCATCGGTACATGCTCGGAACGGGCGGAAACGGAGGCCTGCTCGGAGGGACAGCTTCTGAAAGAGGACTACGTGCACCCACTGGCCTCTTTTCGAGGCAACTTTTGCCCTCTGTCACGGTGGAGCCGGGAATTCCTGGCCTCCAGACGGGTCTCCGACCGTCGTAACGCGCTCGGAATGGGCGGAAACGGAGGCCTGCGTGGAGGGACAGCGTCTCAAAGAGGACTAGGTGCACGCGCGTCACCCTTTTTTCGGGGTAAATTTGCTCCTCTGTCATGGTATAGATGGGAAATCCCTGTTTCCGGGCGGGCCTCCAACAGTCCCAACGTGCTCGGAACGGGTGGGAACAGAGGCCTGCATGGAGGGACAGCATCTACAACAGGATTAGGTCTGCGCATCGCCCTTTTTTCCGGGCAACTTTTGACCCTCTGTCAGGGAGGGGCCGGGAAATCCCGGACTCCGGGCGGACCTCCGACCGTCGGAACGTGCTTGGAACAGGCGGAAACAGATGCCTGCGCGGAGGGACAGCGTCTAACACAGGACTAGGTGCGCGCGTGTCACCCTATTTTTGGGGTAAATTTTGCCCCTCTGCCAGCGTGTGGCTGGGAAATCGCAGCCTCCGGGCTGGCCTCTGACTGTAGGAACGCGCTCGGAACGGGCAGAAATGGAGCCCTGCGCGGAGGGACAGCGTCTCGAAGAGGACAACGTGCGCGCGTCGCCCTCTTTTCGAGGCAACTTTTGCCCCTCTGTCAGCATGGGGCCTGGAAATCCCAGCCTTCGGGCGGGCCTCCAACCGTCGCAACGCTCTCTGAACGGGTGGAAACGGAGGCCTGCGCAGAAGGAAAGCGTCTCAATGAGGACTAGGTGTGTCTGTGTCGCCCTCTTTTCAGGAAACTTTTGGCCCTCTCTCAGGGTGGGGCCGGGAAATCATGAGCTCCGGGCGGGCCCCCGACCGTCGGAACGCGCTTGGAATGGACAGAAACGGAGGCCTGCGCAGAGGGACAGCGGCTCAAAGAGGACTAGGTACGCGCGTCGCCCACTTTTCGAGGAAACTTTTGCCCCTCGGTCACTGTGGAGCTAGGAAATCCTGGCCTCCACACAGGCGTACGACCGTCGGAACACGCTCGGAAGGGGCGGAAACGGAGGCCTGCGCGGAGGGACAGCTTCTCAAAGAGGACTAGGTGCGTGAGCGTCGCCCTGTTTTCGGGGTAACTTTTGCCCCTCTTTCAGGACGGAGCCGGGAAATCCTGAGCTCCGGGCGGGGTTCCGACCGTCGGAAATACTCGGAACGGGCGGAAACGGAAGCCTGCGCAGAGGGACATCATCTCAAAGAAGACTACGTGTGCGTGTTGCCCTCTTTTCGCTGCAACTTTTGCCCCTCTGTTAGGGTGGGGCCTGGAAATCGCGGTCTCCCGGAGGGCTTCCGTCTGTGGGAAGCGCTCGGGACGGGCAGAAACGGAGGCTTGCGCGGAGGGCCATCGACTCAAAGAGGAATACGTGTGCGCTTCGCCCACTTTTCGAGGCAAGTTTTGCCCCTCTGTCTGCATGGGCACGGGAAATCCCAGGCTTCGGGCGGGCCTCCGACCGTCGCAACGCTCTCTGAACGGGTGGAAACGGAGGCCTGCGCAGAGGGAAAGTGTCTCAAAGAGGACTAGG
>NW_025335991.1:0-27668 GCF_004798865.1 Varanus komodoensis
TTTCAAGTGTTTATTGCAGTCTTTCTCATTCTGGAGTTCTGGCCCCATGCTGTAGCTGTGGCCCTGCTATTGGAAGCTGAAGCGATTTGAAGTGTAAGACGTTCAAATTGCTCTACAGGACAATTGTCTTCAGCATCCAAAGATATTATGTACAAGTCCATCTCTGTTTAGTGACTACACTAATAATAAAGTGTCCACAAAGATACAAAGAACCCCATGCCTGCAAATGAAAGGGGGCAGAACAGAAGCACCCTTCCAAGTGCCTGCGTCAGTCAACTCTGCTCTGGTAACACTCACCTTCTTGCATGGAAATAGTTCCTGCCACACACGGGCTACAATCATTGCAACAGATTGGCTTCCCTTCCTGAATTGCCTTGGCAAATCCAGGCCGGCAACTTGGTGTGCATTTAGAAGAAGGCACGTTCTGTTCATGGAGAAGAGGAGGAGCAGAAATTGAAAGGAGTTAGTGGGTTGGTTTCATATGTGACTGTGGAAAATCATTCCATAGTTGGGGAGAGTGGAAACAAGAAGTCTCAGAATCCGCACAGATGATTTGGTCGCCTTGCAAATTCTGGTATTTTTGGAGTGCTGCATTGGTGCTGATTGAGGAAGGGGAGTTTTTTTGCTTTATATCATGAATTGGCCCTTTCTGGCCAGATAACAGAAATCATGAGAGACAAGGTAAAGAAATGGGCCTCATATTTCCAACACATAACTTGAAGTTTGTCCTCAGACCTCTGAAATAGCTGGAAATCTGAAATCTGGTCACCAAAATAGGGATTCGTAACTCTCTGGGCACCTCATCCAACTCACCTATCATGAGTTTGAGGGAAACATGAGCCGTGTTACCAGCAAGATGCCTAGTAACTCAGGTGTCCTGTGGGATGCCCACAGGTGTTGAGGCACCCTCAAAAACCTCTTGGCACTCACAAAGTCCCTCAATCCCTCCTTCCTGTATGCTCTAAACCTCCCTTTTCCTTGGCACTTGAACCTTCTGCAAAGCCACAGGCCAGCCTTCCAGCTGTCGGCTTCAGTTTCACAGGATGCCTCTGGTCCTCCTTGGACTGTTGGACCTGGACTTGGCTTGAAGTGTGCACCCACATAAAGCTGTAGCTGCCTGCTTTAACAGCCAGTTTGAAAACTCAGAGCCAAACGCTGGCAAGTTCTGGGCTGGTGGGAAGCAGAATTATGGAGGAGTTCAGCTGGGAGGGGATACAATCCCAGAACTGTATGAAAGGCGGCAGTCCATGTTGAAGTTGCTTGTCTCTTAAATTCTTCCCTCATCTGAAAGTTCAGTGCTAGCCCAAGAATGGGCATCCTTGCTCAGGGAAGTCATGGTGTAAAAGCTTCCCCTATACTCTTGCAAAGCTGCACATATTCCTTCTGTCCCAAAGAGATCAGGGAAGACCAGTGTGGTGCCCTCCTCCGCTGACAGTTCATTTACATGGTGCTTCCTCTTTTCTATTGATATTCAGTATGCATTCAGTAAATTTTACTGTCAAGTCTTGAGATAAGGATCACAGAATGTTGCAAAGTATGTAATAAATGAAGAGAGCTTAAGGCCATAATCCTCCACCCACCCTCTGGGTATAAACCCTTCTGAACTTTAAAGGCATATCCTTCAGAGTAGACCCACATAGAATGGCCAACACAGAAATTGCAACAGGCAGCAAATGAAACAATTGTTTCCTCACCTGGTTGCACCACCTGGGCCACACAATAGAGCTCTGGTCAATGGAGAACTCAACCACTGCAGATGACCTCTTCTTTACATTCCCAACAGCCACTCGAGCTATGGACATGTTGGGAAAGGCAACCCAGGTTACCACCTCAAAGTCAGCAGCCAGCTCCCCATTCTCATCCAAGAAAGCTCCATCTGTGGAAGCATTGTAGAGCAGGAAGTTTCTCAGAAACAGATGCTGCTGCAATGACACAGGAAAGAGGAAGTCCTGTTGCAAAGCTTGACTTCAGCTTTTGGAGATTTAATCTCTAGCCATACTTCCAGACTCATATTCCATTTTCATAAGTTATGTCTGGATAAATAGACTGAAAGAAAAGTCCATCCCTTACATCAGGTTTTCCCAGCCCTGTGTTTAGTTTGACTGCTTTTGGATAGATTGTATTATCCAGGTACAAGATGGCGATGTAGTCTAGCTGCAGAAACTGTATGCTTGTACTCAGCCCTAACCATATTTGGTCAGATAAAGTGGCCAAAGTGGGACTGTTGGTGTGGCTAAGGAAATGATTAGTGCTTCTTTGGGGATAGGTGGTGTTTCCTCTTGCTCAAAAGAGCTGGTAACATGACTTTTACTTTTCAAGAAAGAATGTTTTTTTGAGGCTGCTGATCTGTTTAAGTGCAGCCAAGTGTACTCTTGTTTGCTGAGATGGTTGAGGAGGAGCTGGCACTGAGCCTGCAAATACAGCTGAGTGAACAGGATTTTCCAGAGCCGTATCAAATGTGCTTTCAGCAGGGATGTGATGGTGGCAGCTGTAGCTGGATGCTGTGAGAAGGCATGACCTCATTAGTCTCCTTTGAATTCCTGGTGGGCTTTGAAACCCTGGCTGTGGTAGCCTTTTGGAACACCTGGCTCAGCAGAAGCAGCCCTGGCCCTTTGTGCTGTGTTCAGTCCACAGCGTAGTGCTGGGGAATTAATGTTCTTCTCCACTGCCAACAGTTACTTACTATTTTTCATTATGTAATTGATTCAATGCTTCCTAGTGCATCTCTGAACCACCTTGAGCCCCATTTTTGGAGGAAAGGCAGGAGCCAATCATATATCCACCAGTTCCATGGGCAACTCAAAGTTCAGCTACAATCATTAGGGTTGTCTGTTAAGTCCATTTCTTTGGTAGAGCATTCTATTTGTTTTTATATCTTATCCAGTAACATCAAATAATCATATATTAAAAAAAAAACTGCAGCCCCTCATGGAGGAGCTAGTACTTCTGAACTGCATAGTAGTAGGATAAAAGTGTTTCCCTAGTTACTTGGGAATCTTTTGTCAAACCTGATTGGAGGACTGTGGTTTGAAAGCCAGCAACTCGGCCAGTCCAACTGTGCAAATAAACTTCATGGCATATTTCACGTTCTGTTTGGACTGACAAAGAGCTTCAGCCGATCAGTAAACAGGGCCTCTGTTCTTGCCTTCATTCAACTGTTGGGGTTGGATGGTGTGCTGGATGTGCTATTGCAGGACATCTTGCTGGTTTTAGAAGTACAGTACTATGCGATGACTCAAAATTATATTTACTACTTAGCAGTGTAATAAATATGTGTAACAAGGAAAGAGGAGACATACCTGCCATGGCTGTATCCTTTGGAAGCCCCCCCTGTCTCCCCTCACCATCCAGCTTGATCTGGATGAGTGTGCAGCATTTAGGGCCTGTGCCACAGCCTGAAGGGAATGGTGAATGCTGGAGGAATCTTGAGACAGAATCTGTGTGATCATGTGCTGGGTCAGGTTCTCAAAGTTCTCCTTCTCAGAGCATCTTTTCCAACCTTTCACCGAGAGGTTCTGCCTGGAATAGGAACAATGAAATGTTCTCTCCCCAAAGCGTTTGATTGCAGTGCAAAGTGTGTCAAAGTTGTTGTTTGATGTCCTTTTATTTGTATGGATTACAAAGGAGAAGAGAACTTGGGAGTGCTGGTGATCAATCAGTTTACAATACAATCTCACACTGAGGTCGTACACACCCGTTGCAATCCAAACTTTCCCTACAGTTGACCTTTTGATATGTACAGCTACCTGCATTACTGTTGCTAATGTTATCATGATCTGAGAGTCTGCTGGATAAACCACTACCTTGACCTGAGTGTCCAGCAGGTTCAAGATCATTTTCTCCCTTACTCTTCCCAAATGGGATAATGCAATAATGTTTGCAAAGGCAATGCAAATGCTGTTCCTGGTGACCACAGGTACAAAGGTGCTCATGAATCTCTTCCCATGATCATTGTCTGGAGCAATGAGGCCGATCCATGTCCATTTGAAATGCAGGAGCAGTTTGGCAATCCCTTCATAGGGGGCTTCTTGTTTGGGGACCATGCGGTAAAAGAAGGGGAAGTCGCGTCTCTCCTTTGGAGCATGACTAACTATCCCATAGCCAACCTAGGAAGGAGAAGCGAGATTGAATAGGCGGATATCTCTGCGAAAATTAGACAAGCCAGCCCAGAAATAGAAAAGTCCATTTTGTTTGTGTGAGTGTGTGAAAGAGGGGCGGGCGAGAGGGAGCTGAGAGAGATGGTCATGCATCCCAAGTTAAAAAGTCATCTTAAAAGAAGTCATCTTTTCTAGTAAAGGCTGTAACTCAGGTAGAATAAAAGGGAGTCACATCTCTTCTTATGACCTTGACTAACAATTCCATAGGCAACCTAGGAAGGAGAAGAGAGATTGAGCAGGCAGGCCACTCTGCCAAAGGTATTTATGCCTGCCCAGAAAAAAAATGGCCTGTGGAGTGTGCGTGCATGTGCGTGCGAGAGAGAGAGAGAGAGAGAGAGAGAGAGAGAGAGAGAGAGAGAGAGATGATTGAAATGGTCATGTATCCCAAGTTAAACAGTCATCTTAAAAAAAAAAAAATCTTATCTTGTACTGTGTCCTGCAACTCAGCAGATCATCTATTTTAAAGGTTTGTGAAAATTACTGCAGTGTGTAGTTCTCATTTGTGAAAAAGTGGGTGGTGAAATTCTGGTCGAGGTTAAACAGTTTTTCCTGCCCGATAAAGGTCTGAAGATGAAAAGTATACATGGCAGGCTCAGTTTGTCCCTGACGCTTTACTGCTTCCTGTGCTCCTGTGTTCTGAGAAGCTGGAATCTTGTGCGCATTGTTCACAAAAAAGCACTTCTTCACCTAGAATGGCATATCTAGGAAACTGGATTAGGTAACAGTGCTATGAATGATGATTGTGTGGGGTGTGTTTCCCTGAGCTTTACTGAATTGAAATAGATTTCTATGGAGCAACGGAGAAGTGGAATTAGACTTTGCTTCTCCTAGCCCATTCATACCTGTGGGATTTTGTAGGTGCCCAAGATGTCGGTAATCTTGCTGGAGATTTCAGTGTCAGCCCCTTCAAGAACTGCCAGCAGGTCATTCTGTCTTCCACAGCTGTAGTTGGGAATATTCTGCTGGCCGCCAGTCAGCAGGTCCAGCAGAGCCTCGTACGTCATTCCTGCTTCAAAATAGTTCTCGTAGATGCTGTAGCCCAGGGTGATGTTGGGCAAGAGCCTTGCCTCCTGGTTGATCTCGTGAATGGCAAAGAGGAAGGGCAGGATGTACCAGTACCTCATCTCTCTGATGCTACAATGTAAATAGGTAGGGACTAGTTTCTTTTCACATGCCATGGAAAAATAACATTTGCATGGTGAAAAGGGGTGTTTCCAAGTATTAGTAATGTCTGCACTTTACTCTTGAAGCTATATTCACTTTGAGACCAGTGGCAAGACTGAGCCTTGGTTTTCAGGACCATGACAGGGAGAGATAGGGACATACACTGTGGTGTATTCTGCTTAGAGAATTTAATGTTGAATATGAATTCAATAAATATAGAAAATTCCATCCTCACCTTTTTCTCCAGCAGTCCTGAAACCTATCTGCCCATTTAAAAACATGCATGTTACTAAATTACTTTATCTTACATAAATGTGTGTACTGCCTTGTGGTCAAGACACATATTTGTTGCAAAGCCTTCACATCCCTTAGTCCTCCCAGCAGCTCCCTGCCCACATCCCCTGGGCCATTGCAGCACCATCCCTCTCATAGCTGTATTGTTGTAGGGAGAATTGTTTCCAGCTCGCCATCCCTCTTTGGTCACCAGACTTTTTCAGAACAATTTCTGCATTGAAACTTTGAAAAGATTTATTCTATGTACCTGTGAGATTTGCAAATGGTTTTTTCAGAAGTTTGCTTATTGTCATTGTGCATAGACATTTTGTGCTATATACAGTAATTTATCCACCAGTCCAGATCAATATCCTCATGTACATTTGCTATCCCAGGTGTTACGGTCTTCCCTTCCTTGTATTATAGCTTGGGAAGGCACTTCAGTTTCTTTCTCCACTTCAGCAAGCCCCTTTTGGAGAGGGCAGGACTAATAAATGGGTGGGAGGTGGAGTATATTAATACCTCTTTCGTAAAGTACCTGCAGTACTCTGGATGTACTAACTTTTGGAGTACTTGGAAAAATAATAAAAGGAGCATCTTTGAGAGCATGTGTACAGAGGTGTTTCTCACTCAGTGGTCATCCCCTCACTGCATCACTGCTCCTCATATGGTGAAAGACAATCAGAGTGGGCCAGCTTGGCTTCCTTGCAAGATCAGGGAGATGGTGTATGCATGCAACAACCATACAAAGAAAGAAAGAGAGAGAGAGAGAGAGAAAGAGAGATAGGGATAGAGAGAGAGAATGCTGCAAAGTGGAGCATTTCAAGAGGCAGGCTGAGCACTAGCTAGATAGTGTTTGAATGTGTATCTATCCCCACCTTAAAATTTCCCTCTGCTGTGAAGTAAAAGCTGGAGAGTAGGAATTTGGAGCCCAGCACGTCTTCACTTACGAGTGAAATCTGATGGAGGGAGGCACAAAGAAGCTGTAGGGCTGAAATACAGTACTCGCTGTAGATGTGATCCCACCTATCACATAATCTCCAGGCTTGTAATAATTCAGTGGGTGGCTGTCATCACTCATCAGGTTCAGTGGACATTTTGTGTTCAGCATTGCAGAAGGGAGATGGGGCAGCAGAAGGAGCAGCAGGAGTAGCACCATGCCTGCAAGAGTCTCCCTCTCTCTCTCCCTCTGTCTCTCTCTCAGGACTGTCAGAAACACTCAGGTGGCCTCACAGGTGAAGAGAGGATGCAAATTAACATGGAGCCCAGCATGGCCTTAGATTTGCAGGGGGTGACCTTGAACTGCACACTGGCATACTCCCTTCCTTTCCTAAACCCCATCCCCAGCTTTCAGAAGCACTGGAGATATTTATGCAGCAGCTTTTCTGGACTCATGCATTGCAATTCACCAATAGTCGCTCTCCATTTGAGACCATTTGCATCACTTTGTAAAGCTACTTTGGAAATAGGAATCCCTTGAGCTTTGATGTGAAGCAGACTAATCATGATGATCTTGGTAATCACAGGGAAACAAAGAGCACTCCTGCAGCATCCTTGGCTGTGTAGTTCCATGTACAGTGGTGCAGCTGGAAAAAACACATTTGCACAACACAGCAGTGCAGTTTTTTCAAGTGTCAGACAGGAACACTGGAGCTGAACTGAACTTATATGGTTTAAAACATTCATTTAATGTTCATTCTATTCTAAAAGCATTCCACATTATTTCCTTTGGCTTTACCTTTAACTAAATAGACTCAGTTGGATTCTAATTGAAATTGGAGGTAATTTAAAATTGTGGCCTGGCTTGAGGTTGGTCTTATTTGAGTGCGGACCACTTAGCAGGAAGCAACCTGACTTTGAGGAGTATATGGGGATCTGGGGAAGTCAAAACAGTCCTCCTCCATACATCTTGCTTTCAGTGGGTGTGGGATGGACAGGTTGCTCACCTGTAAAGCTTCTCCCAACAGCCACATGCCTTGCACGGAACTCTATTCAGCTACCATCTATAGCTAAGAGATGGGTGGGAGGTCCCCTCCAGCACCCCATTGCTCCTACTCAGGAGCTGGCTTTCCCCCACTTCTGGTCAGTTGTTTGAGTCACCAAAATACGGAGGAAATGTGCATGGTACCCAAGGGGCACAGCGGCAGGGTCTGCGAGTGCGCAGGGGACCATTACAGAAAAGCCAACCATCCTTCTCTGTGGTGAGTGTGCATCACACATGGGGGAATACAGCAAACTTTGGGTACTGGTGGCGCATTTGTGTGTTGCAAAAAAAAAAAAAAAAACACTTCACATTTAGTCTGTAATGTGCTGTTGACAGTTTCGCTCTACTGTCACTGCACATGTTTCTGGAATTGGAACTTTGTAAAGACCAAGACTTGGATCAGGCTCATGCTCCAGGTGCAAACTGGGCAAATGCAAGCTGCGGGCTTGTTAGCTGAAATGCTAACTACTGTTGCCCAATCCCTGTGAGTTAAGTGAGTTAAATGCTTTTACTTCGCAGCAGTGGAAAATTTTGAGGTGTGGACAGATACACAGGAGAAAAGAATGTAAAAGAAAACAACTATGATATACAAAACAGCTAAAATAGACACGGTTGCCAAGAGAATTCTGTACAGATCCTACCAGTACAATCAGGTCCCCAAATATATCTATCTTCCCATCTTTCTACACTCCATGGGAGTTTAATGAAAAAGAAATACAACAAAAAATATACTGCTTCCTTTCCTTATCCAGACTTCTCAGATACCACTAAACATGCTAAGCACAGTCCTTGGACATTCTTCTGTCTGCAGAACTAGTCAGCTTTGTCATCACCATGCACTCCGCCCTCCATTTCTCCATTCTTCAGTTGTTGGGGGTTCCAGTGAATTACCACCAAAATAACTGTGATTCCTGCTGCAATTATCACATACACAAATAACACTAACACATTCCCCAAATGGCTCTCTGAGACTATATTGCACAAACATTTTCTTCATTTTGTCTCTGATATTCAAACTAACTTAAACAATCATCTCATTACAGATTTCTCATCTATTTTCCTGCATTGAATTTAAATTTCCTTTTCGCATTGATTCTTCTCTCCTCTTCTCCTTTAGTTCTCCACACACCTGCCTTTCACATTTCTCCATAACCATAAATAAGCTCACAATTTCAAACTACAGCTTAAAGCAGAAAGATTAAGGGAGGAGGAGACCTAAAAAAGAGGAATAAAGGAGACAAATAAAAAAAGAGAAGGAAAAGAGAGAGAGAGAAAGACAAAAACCAGAAATAGATGGAGGCAATAAGTGAGCCTTCTATCAATGTTAGTACTATTAATCCCATTCTATTAAGTTGGAGTGCGGATTACTTGCTAAAGAAAAGGCATTGTTCCGACATTCATAGCAGGAAGCATCAGCTCAAGTCTTGTCCAAATCCTATGGGTACTGCTAATATTCTTCCCATATTATGTGATTCTTATTCTTTTTGTTCTGTGGCCTCAGCATGTATTTTTGCTAGGATCTGACAAATGACTCTGATGGTCTCCAACTCATTTTGTCACTGCCTGAAGGCTTTGTTCTGTCCATAAAGCCAGAGCAAAGGGGATCAAGGATCAGAAAATCAGGAAA
Source organism: Varanus komodoensis (assembly GCF_004798865.1). Lineage (NCBI taxonomy): Eukaryota > Metazoa > Chordata > Lepidosauria > Squamata > Varanidae > Varanus > Varanus komodoensis. Next base: position 9,206 of record NW_025335991.1, read on the forward strand.
GTCACACCTCCCATCCCAGCAACAATTAACACCATAGTGAGATGCAGTTGTTTCTTGCATATATCAGTCAATTCCGAAATAGCAACAGAAAGTCCCTAAACTCAATCAAGCAGCCACTGCTGAAAAAATGGTGGCAGAGAAAAGGGGATGCTGTCTTCACCAACATGCCAAATTAAGGTCTTATTACAGGTTAAACAAAGTGTAAGAAAGTGTCTGTTTTGAAGTAATTTCCAAGTTGTTGTTAGTCATGAAGTTGTGTCTGACCCATCGCGACCCCATGAACAACATTTCTCCAGGCCTTCCTGTCCTTCACCATCCCCCAGAGTCCATATAAGTTCATGCCGACTGCCCCACTGACCCCATCCAGCCACCTCATCCTCTGCCGTCCCCTACTTCTCTTGCCATCTATTGTTCCCAGCATTAGGCTCTTCTCCAGGGAGTCCTTCCTTCTCATTAGGTGGCCAAAGTATTTGAGTTTCATCTTCAGGATCTGGCCTTCTAAAGAGCAGTCAGGGTTGATCTCCTCTAGCACTGACCGGTTTGATCGCCTTGCCATTCAAGGGATTTGCAGGAGTCTCCTCCAGCACCACAATTCAAAGGCCTCAGTCCTTTGGCGCTCAGCCTTCCTTATGGTCAAGGTTACACAGCCATACATTGCAACTGGGAAAACCATAGCCTTGACTATACGCACTTTTATTGGCAGGGTGATGTCTCTGCTTTTTAGTATGCTGTCTAGATTTGCCATCGCTTCCCTCCCCAGGAGCAAGCGTCATTTAATTTCTTGGCTGCAGTCCCTGTCTGAGGTGATCTTGGAGCCCAGGAAAATAAAATCTGTCACTACTTCCGTTTCTTCCTCATCTATTTGCCAGGAAGTGAGAGGACCAGATGCCATGATCTTAGTTTTCTTAATGTTGAGTTTCAAGCCAACTTTTGCACTGTCCTCCTTCACCTGCATCAAAAGTTTCTTTAGTTCCTGTTCAATTTCTGCCATTAGAATGGTATCATCTACATATCTGAAGTTGTTGATATTTCTCTCAATAATCTTATTTCCAACTGGTGATTCATCTAGCCCCACCTTTCTCATGATGTGCTCTGCATATAAGTTAAATAGGCAGGGTGACAGTATACAGCCTTGCCAAACTCCTTTCTCAATTTTGAACCAATCAGTGGTTCTGTGTCCAGTTCTCACTGTTGCTTCTTGATCTGCATATAGGTTTCTCAAGAGGCAAATAAGATGGTCTGGTACTCCCATCTCTTCAAGAACTTATCATAATTCGTTGTGATCCACACAATCGAAGACTTTAGCATAGTCAATGAAGCAGAAGTAGATGCTTTTCTGAAACTCCCCAGCTTTCTCCATGATCCAGCGTATGTTGGCAATTTGATCTCTAGTTCCTCTGCCTCTTTGAAATCCTGCCTGTATTTCTGGTAGTTCTCGGTCCACATACTCCTGGAGCCCAGCTTGTAGGGTTTTGAGCATACCTTTGCTAGCATGTGAAATGAGTGCGATGGTGCGGTAGTTTGAACATTCTTTGGCATTGTCCTTCTTTGGTATGGGAATGTAAACTGACCTTTTCCAATCCTGTGGCCATTGTTGAGTTTTCCAAATGTGCTGGCATATTGAGTGTAGCACTTTTACTGCTTCATCTTTTAAGATTTTGAATAGCTCAGCTGGAATACTGTAACCTCCACTAGCTTTGTTGTTGCTCAGACTTCCTAAGTCCCGACTTCACATTCCAGGATGTGTGGCTCGAGGTCAGTGACCACCCCATCGTGGTTATCAGGGACAATAAGCTCTTTCTTGTATAGTTCTGCTGTGCAATCCTGCCATCTCTTCTTAATCTCTTCTGCCTCTGTTAGGTCCCTGCCATTTTGGTCCTTTATCATGCCCATCTTTGCATGAAATGTTCCCTTCATATCTCCAATTTTCTTGAGGAAATCTCTGGTCCTCCCTATTCTATTGTTTTCTTCTGTTTCTTTGCACTATTCATTTAAGAAGGCATTCTTATCTCTTCTAGCTATTCCCTGGAATTCTTCATTCAGTTGAATGTATCTTTTGCTTTCTCCCTTGCCTTTCACTTCCCTTCTTTCCTCAGCTATTTGTAAAGATTCCTCAGACAGCCGTTTTGTTTCTTGCATTTCTTTTTCTTTGGGATGGTTTCAGTTCATGCCTCCTGTACAATGTTGCAAACCTCGATCCATACTTCTTCAGGCACTCTGTCTATCAGATTTAATTCCTTAAATTTATTTGTCACCTTCACTGTATATTCAGCAGGGATATGATTTAGGTCATACCTGAGTGGCCTAGATGTTTTCCCTATTTTCTTCAATTAAGCCTGACTTTTGCAACAAGAAGCTCATGATCTGAGCCACAGTGAGTTCCTGGACTTTTTTTTACTGACTGTATAGAGCTTCTCCATCTTTGGCTGCAGAGCACATAGTCAATCTGATTTCTGTGTTGACCATCTGGTGATATCCATGTGTAGTGTTGTCTCTTGGGTTGTTGAAAAAGAGTGTTTGCTATGATCAGCATGTTCTCCTGACAAAATTCTACCAGCCTTTGCCCAGCTTCCTTTTGTACTCCAGGGTCAAACTTGCCTGTTATTCCAGTTATCTTTTGACTTCCTACTTTAGCATTCCGATACCCCATGATATTAAGGACTATCAGCACAGCATAGCGCATAGCTTCATTGTGCTACCCAAGCCCCTTCACCATGGCAAGGCATGATCCATGAAGGGGATATCAAGGTATACACTTGCTCAATTATTTATGTAAAATATGAACATTTTACATATTTACATTTGTAAATGTAAATTTACATATTTATATCATGCCCTTTTTCTTGTTGTGAGGAACCCAAGGCAGCTCTGGGGACTCCATTTGATTCTCACAAAAACCCTAGCAGAAAGGTTAGAACAAGGGTGGGTGGAGATGAGGAGGCATGGACTTCCTCCCACAAAAGCAGCAGATGCACACACGACACAGGCAAACCATCCCTCCACCCTCCATCACACCCACTAAAATGCCCTCTGCCTTCCTCCTGCTTCCATGCCAAACCCCAGCTGAATTCCTTGCACACCATTGGCTGGCAAAACATTCAAATGACGTGCTGGATTGCAGAAAATGTCCACTTTTAGTCTCCGAGGATCCTCCATGGACCACAAGACCACCTGCAGAGGTTTTTTTTTTTTTTTTTTACTTTGAAAATTTAATTAAAAAATCAGGAGTAGCAGAAGGTCTGAGAGGCACCATGATGAATGTGAAGATGCACAGGGGAGCCCAGAAACAGTAGATGAGGGAAGTGGGATTCCAGCTCTTGCTGAGACAAGTTCTATGTTCAGATCTTTTCCTGTCTCTCTGCCCCACTCCTACCAATCATTGCCTCCAGCTTGCTCCTCGGGGAAGGATTGTTTGCTGAATCTCCAGGTCCCCACAATAGGACAGACTCTAACTCCCACCTGACTCATTGGGAATCAGAGATCCAGTGTGGTGTAGTGGTTAAGAGCATGGGACTGGGACTCAGACGATCCAGGTTCTAGTCCCTGCTCAGCCATGGAGCCAACAGGGTGACTTTGGGCCAGTCACAGACTCTCAGCCTAACCCACCTCACAGGGTTGTTGTTGTGGGAATAAGGAGGAGGAGGAGAATGATGTAAGCTGCCTTGAGCCCTTCGTAGGAAAAAGGCAGGATATAAATTGAATAAATAAATCAATAAATCAGGGCCAGCACCTGTTTGGAGGGACTCTACGCAAAATGTCCAAGGTGAAAGTCTCAACAATAGGACAACAGGGGTTCCCTTCTGCTTCCATCCAGACACCTTTCCTATATATTTATAGGCTCCTGCTGGTTCTGTGAGAAGGTGGAGTATAGCTTGGAGTCATGCACGTATGACTGAGACTACTCCATAGCTTTAGAGGATGCATCTGATTCATGTAGCTCTCAAATTGGAGCCCAGAAAGACCCCCCTGCTTCAGGGCAGGAGGCAGGACAGGGCAGTGGCCATCTCCAAGCACCCAGCAGTTTTCTCAGGGGTGGGCTTCATCAATGTTCCAGACCTCTCTGTGATTCCTGGGAGAGGAGCTCCACCACCCCACCTGGGTAACCAGGACCACACCCACACCCAGCTAAGCAGCTCCTCCACCTGTTCCTGCATGCCAGGAAAGGCAAGGGGCAAGCAAACAGGCCTGACTCTCACAAGGGCCTCAGATTCCTCCTTGGGCTTCAGCCACTGCAATTCACAGAAATACACTGCGATTCAGAGAAAAGCAGGAGATTGGACGGCGCTCTGGACACAATCTCTGAGGCTCGGCAGAGGTGCATGTGAGCAACCTTGTCAGGCCAGAGCTCAGCAATCAGCACAGCAGGAGGTTTGGCTTTCTTTGCTGGGTCCTTCATGGGCAAGGAGGCCGGCTTGACAACTGGGGAACTGTGTCTTTCCTGCTCATGTAAAGGCCTGTGGCACTTCCATAGCACTGATGTTGGAGCATGGAAAAACTTTTGCAGTGCAGCATGAAGCATGCAGCAGAAACACCTCAGGTAGAGCACCCCTCAGCCCATAAACCAATGTGCCAGGAATTCAATCCAACATACCCCCAGCTAGGCCAGGATTGCCAGGTGTTACCAAGCCCAAGGGAACATAGCGGGGTTTTTCTACCTGGTTAAATGTTTGGGGCCACCTAATGGAACTTGGATCAAAGGTGAGCTTGATCTCTGCGAAGTCCTGTCTCTTTATGCTTCCGGTGTTCAAACCAGCGGTGGACTTGTTGGGAAACACCACCCAGTTCATGATGTCAAAATCAGCTGCCAGGTCCCCATTCTCATCCAAGTAAGTCCCATTTGTGGAAGTGTTGTACAGACGGAAGTTTCTCAGGAAAGAGTGAAGCTGGAATGACAAGCAGAGAGCAGAAGGGAACCTGTTGTAGTGCAACTCCTATCGGGCGTGACAACTATTTCCAATGGTGAGGGATGCTGGAAGTTGCTTCTCAAGACATTTCAAGAGCTGCATGATCCTCAGCTCTGAAACAAAAAGCATTTCCACATAGCAAAAAGAGCATCTCGTTGCACATCTCAGCCCTGCCCATTTGCAGGTCTCATCTCAATCAGTTTTTTCAGGCTGATAGGGGCTTTGAATTTTGCTTTCATTGTTTCTTTTACAATGGACCATTTCCTGTTTCTAAGTTTCCTTTTTCTCCATTGCTGTTTGGGATGAAATCAACTTGTCTGATTAGTCTCACTTTGCAACAGAAAGAGGATTCTGACACCAGCTGCTCTTTCTATCATAAAAAATATTGGGATGAGTCTCTAAACTCAAGAAGGGTTTAGTCACCTGTCAGTGACAAACAAGATTCTGTACCTCTGTACTCAGATGCCACTGTGTCTGGAGGGAGGGGAAGGTCAAATCCTTCTTGCTCCATAGCCCCCTTCAGCAGAACCAGACCGTCAGGAAGTTTGGAAGTGTGCTTATCGAGGAGTCAGGGTTCACAGGCTTTAACACACCAGATGTGCCAGAGGGTGTCTTTGCCCCAGCATAATGCAAGCCAGCCCAGTTCTGCCATTCTGCAGCAAATATCCTTGGCTTTGGTTTCTCGGGGGGAATTAGCAAGTTGCCAACCCTGGTTGTTTGCTTGCCTCTCTGACAGGTTCTCTGCCTGTCTGTTTGGCAATTTGGGAGTCCTCAGGCACCAGCCACCAACCTTCTGGGCAGGGCAGCCCACTGACCTGTGCTCTCTTCCCCAGCCAAGCCAAGAAGGGGGCCTGAGAGGAGTCACTACTCCTCCAGGGGAGCGGGTCCCGGATAGGATGAGAATGTTCCTTGCTTTCTTTTCCCAAGCAGCATGTGTGCTGGTTCCTGGTTTCCCCACAAGCTTAGTGACTACCCCTCCAGCCTCCACCATTTTCCTATATGTCTATCAATTTCACATTGCTGCCAGTGCAAATCCAATGCCTCCTCTCCCTTCTTCTCTTCCCATGTGCCTCCTATATCCGAATCCTGGGGTGCAGCTGTTCCTGGGCTGTGGGGAGAATTGAGTGTGAGGAAGTCTCCCTTCTCAGGGCATTCCTTCCCCATGTCTTCTCTTTTCTCTGCAGGAAGGAAGCTGCTTGCCTTCCTGATCAATTTGCTGAGTGTGGGGTAAGAGATGGCAAGTCCCGCCAACCCCTCAAACTAGTTCAGCATGATCCTACTTTGCACAGAAATGAGAACCAAAGTTCTTGCAAGACCATGCACAATCCACTGAGAACACTCCAGTAGAACTGCACCCAAGACTCCTCAATTGGCTCAGATACTTGATTCAAACAGAAGGAGAATCCTCATTCTATCCAGCTGCCTTTTCCTGCTCTGTTGAGTAACTCCCAGGTGGATTGTTCCTCTGGATAGCTGGTAGATCTCCCCTCTTCTCTGCCTCTCCCTAGAATCAATGAACTGGTTAACAGTTTCAATGGAAATGTCCCTGAAGGAGAAGGAATACCTGCCATGGCTGGACCCTTTTTGGTGACAGCCTGTCTCCACCCACCATCCTCATCAGATTTCTCCCAAACGAGTGTGCAGCATGCAAGTTCTGTGCCACAGCCTGGATGGAGTTGTAAATGCTGTATGATTCTTGAGACAGAATACTTTCAGTCACATCCTGGGGCAGGCTCCCCAGCTTCTCCTCTTCTCTGCATCTTTTCCAGACTTTCACAGACACAACATGCCACATGTAAGAACAGTGAAATGCTTTCTCTGCAAATTGCTTGAGAGTAGAGAAAAATTGGTCAAAATTGTCATAGCGTGCTCTTTTGCCTGTGTTGCTTACAAAGAACAGGGCAACATGGGTGTGCTGTAGATCAACCATTGTGTAAAGCAGTCTGATGCTGAGATCCTGCAAAGCTGTAGCAATGAACACTTTCCCCACAGTTGGTTTTTGGAGCCTTGTAATATTTCTCATTATTACTGATAGAGTTAAGATGGCATTGGAATGCAGTTGACAAACAACTACACTGACTTGAGTGTCCATCAAATGGGCATTCGTCTTTGATTTCTGTACATATTTCAGTGTCACTGGGATAGTCCGGGAATATGCGATGCAAATGCCATTATTCTTGACCAGGGGTGTGAAGGAGGTCAGGAATCTTTCTCCACTGTCATTCTCTGGAGCTATGAAACCAATCCACATCCACCTGAAATGCAGGAGCAATTTCACGATCCCCAGGTAAGGGGGCTCTGATTTTGGGACCAGCCCATAGAGAAAAGGGAACTGATGATTAGCCTTAGGAAAATGACTAACAAATCCGTAATTGACCTAGGAAAGAGCAAAGGAGTTTGACGCTTTGCTTTCCTTTTAAAAATAAGGAGCAAGTATACTGAAAGTTGATAATGCACACAAGATTTGATGTTCAACATAAAGAAGATAAAGGATACTTTGACTATAACTTATATCAGGAATATTACACAAGATTTGACTTTCTACATAACGAAGGGAAAGGACATTTAGAATATAACTCATATCAGGAATACTAAGATAACATTTTCCAGGGCAAGATTCATGCTCATCCTAATTATTTCAGCTCTCAAAAAACCTGTCAGCTGTGATTGGGACCAAAGGCAGAGTGAGAAGAGCCAAAATGTGTTTTGAATCAGTATTCAGAAGTAAGCAATACTAGGATTTTGCATGTCTGCTCCAAAGGAAGCAGGAGTAAAACATTCTGCAGTATTTTAAAATAGCATCATAAAGAACCATTCTGTGCATGTCTACTCAGAAGGAAGTGTGACTGGTCTACACAGGGCAGGGCTCTGCAGGAACTGCCTCATAAATTAGGAGGGCCAGATAACTCAGCAGCTCTTCCCCAGCCCCTGTTCCTTTGCACTGTCACACAGTATCCCTGTGTTTGGTGTAATATGGCTGCAAAGAGCCTGCAGTGTAAGAACAGGTTCCAACTGAGGATGGGATTCCTGATCTGTGATGCAGTGGCTGAAGTGCCTGGGCCCTCAAGGTGCCTGACAGGTTCCTGGGCATGACAGGTGTCCTGATCCCCCACCCCCTTTTCCAGCCCCACCCTTCCCCCAATATCTAGGGCACACTATGGGGGGGTCTCAGCTGGAGAGCCAGTGTGGTAGAGTGGTGAAGACCATTGATTGGGACTTGGGAGATTCAAGTTCTAACCTCTGCTCTGCCATGGAACTCACTGGATGACTTTGGGCCAGTCACAGACTCTCAGCTCAACCCACATCACAGGGCTGTAGTTGTGAGGATAAAACCATAAGAAGGAGAACCTTGTCATCTGACGAGGCTTTCATGAAAGGACACAAGGGGAAGATGAACAGGATGCATGGATGGATGGAAGATAGCACCCTCAGAGAACTCTCAGAGGCTCTTCTGAATTGGCAAGGATAGAGACTGTTTTCATGGGGGAGTTTTAGACCTCTTTGAAGCCTCGTTCTACTCTTCTGGGATTGGTCCTGCCTTCTTCCAGCCGTACCCAGTGATGAACACAGAAGTGCTGCCTTGTGGACTTCACTGCAAAGATTGCAAAGAGCAAGAAGGCAATCTACACCCCCACCCCTCCACCACCCCAAATTGTACCTGTGAGACTTTGTAGAGACCAAGCATGGTTGAAACCTGCTTGGAAAGTTCAGAGTCCACCCCCTCAAAGACGGCCAACAGAGCAGTCCCTCTTCCACAGTTGTAACCAGGAACGTTCTTTTGCCCAACAGACAGCAGGTCTACCAGGGCCTCATATGTCATTCTTGCATTGCAATAGTTCTCGTAGATGTTGTAGCCCAGAGTGACGTTGGGCAAGAGGCTGAGATTCTGGTTGACCTCCCAAATGGCAAACAAGAAGGGCAGGCTGTACCAGGAGCTCATACCTCCTATTCTGCAACCAAAAGAGAAGACATCAGGTTGTGATTTTCTATTCCACAAACAACTCAAATTCCTGCAACATTCACTAAATTACAAATCTCATGGACCCATACTCTGCATCAAGTAAGGGGAGTTTTCCTCTCCGCATAAATGGCAGGGTTCAGGGAGCTACTTTTTCAACACTATGGGAGGGAGGGAAGAAAGCAAGAGCTCCTTTCCAGCACTAGAAATTTTGTACCCATTGTCCACCATGTCCAACAACTATTTGCTCATTTACAAGGAAAAATGCAGTTTGTGTCATACTTGCTTATTCATAGTCTTCATAGTATTCCTATTTTTGCACAAGGAGACCAAGGTGTCATATAGAACCCTCTTCTTCATTTTATCTGCACAACTACCCTGCCAGGTTGTCTAGGCTGCGAGCCAGTGTTTGGCCCACAATCAGCCAGCACAACAACCCTGCCAGGTAGTCTAGGCTGCGAGCCAGTGTTTGGCCCACAATCAGCCAGCAAGCTGGTCATGATCCTGTGGGGGTTAGGACCCAGGTCTCTAACCCTGTGACCTCTACAGCACAGTGGTTCTCATGCCCTCATGAGTTTACTGCATACAGTAAGTCGAGGTGAGAGCATATAAAACCAACACTGACCCTCATATTAGCTGATGATGCCCTGGGCACTGTGGATTCCTCCATGAGTAAATGCTGCATTTCTTCACTAACTGCTCAGTTCTGAAATTAGGGGACTATAGCAGATGTGTGGGAAATGTGAAGAGGAAGGCCTCCCTCTCCCCCATGATTCCAGGATGCAGGTAATCACAGAAAGCTGACAGGTGACTGGACCAGTATGGTTAAAAGAAAGTACCTCTTCACATCAGGCATAGGCAAACTATAGGACTGGCTACCCCAAGATTAGTTATGTCCTCCAATTTGGGTAGTGTTATAGGGGATTGACTCCTTTACATATCACTGCCTTGCCATGTGTAGCACAATGAAACTGTGTCCTTGCCATGCAGTGGCACCCAAGATGGACAGGTCATAGTGGAGAGCTCTGAGAAAAGATGATCCACTGGAGAAAGAAATGGCAACCCACTCCAGTATCCTTGCCATGAAAACTCCATGAACGTTATCAACAGGCAAAGAGGTATGATGCTGGAGAATGAGCTCCTCAGATCAGAAGGTGTCCAGTGTGCTACTGAAGGAGAGCAACGGGCTGGTACAAGCAATGCCAGAAAGAATGAAGTGACAGGGCGAAAGCCAAAAGGACACTCAGTTGCGGATGAATCTGGTGATGAAAGGAAAGTCCAAAGTTGTAAAGAACAATACTGCATAGGAACCTGGAATGTAAGATCTATGAATGGAGGTGGTCAAACATGAGATGGCAAGACTGAACATCAACAACTTGTGAATCTGTGAACTAAAATTGTCAGAATGGGTGAATTTAATTCAGATGACCATCATATAATGTAGAAACTTAGACACAGAGTGAGTCGGAAGGGGCCTCCTGGGCCATCTACTCTGACCTCCGGCTCCAGCTGGCTCCACTCATAACATGCCTACCATGTGCATGTTTAGCCTATCCCTGAACACCCTCACTGATGGGGCTTCAACCACCTCCCGTGGAAGTCCATTCCATACCCTAGGGGCCCTAAGCATCAGGAGGTACCTCCTGGCATCCACCCTAAATCTTGGTTCCCTGAAATTTGCTCCATTGGAACTTGTCCTGCCCTCCACTGCAAAGGAAAAAAAGCTTATGTCCTACATCTGCAAGGCAGCCAGCTCTGCTCATGACATGCCTACCATGCACATGTCCAGGCAATCCCTGAATTGGGACTTCAATAATTAGAATGAACAGTTGGGGCTTCAACCACCTCCTGTGAAAGCCCTCCTGTGTTCCATCGCTATATGAAATAAATAAATATTCTTTATGACTATACAGTGGAGGTAACAAATAGATTTAAGGAATTACACCTGGTAGACAGAGTGCCTGAAAAACTATGAACAGAGGTTCACAACATTGTACAGGAGGTAGCAACTCAAACCATCCAAAAGAAAAAGAAATGCAAGAAAGCAAAATCATTGTCTGAGGAGGCTTTCTAAATAGGTGAAAGAAGAGAAGAAAAAGGCAAGAAAGTAAGATGAAAATATACCCAATTAAATGCACAATTCCAGAGAATAGCTAGGAGAGCTAAGAAGGCCTTCTTAAATGAGCAGTGCACAGAAATAGAGGAAAGCAATAGAATGAGAAGATGTCTTCAAGAAAATTGGAGCTATGAAGGGAACGCTTCATGAAAAGATGGGCATGATAAATTACAAAAAAGGCAGGGAGCTAAGAGTGGCAGAAGAGTTTAAGAAGAGGTGGCAGAATTACACAGTGGAACTATACAAGAAAGATCTTAATGTCCCGGATAACCAAGATGGTGTTGTCACTGACCTCGAGCAAGACATCATGTAGTGTGATGTCAAATGGGCCATAGGAAGCTTTATCAACAACAAATCTAGTGGAGGAGACACTATTCCAGCTATTGAGCTACACAAAATCCTTAAAGACCATGCAGTTAAAGTGCTATACTCAATAGGCCAGCACATTTGGAAAACTCAACAATGGCCACAGGACTGGAAAAGGTCAGTTTACATTCCTATCCCAAAGAAGGGTAATACCAAAGAACGTTCAAACTACCATACCATTGCACTTATTTTGAACTCTATGCTCAAAATCCTACAATCTGAGGTTCAACAGTGTGTGGACTGGGTTTCGAGGGGCAGAGGAACTAAACTTGCCAACATTTGCTGGATTATGGAAAAAGCAAGATGTCCAGAAAAACATCTACTTCTGCTTCACTGACTATGCTAAAGCCTTTGATTGTGTGGATCACAACAAATTGTGGCAAGTTCTTAAAGAGATGGGAGTAGCAGGCCATCTTATTCATCCCTTGAGAAACCTATATGCAGGTCAAAAAGCAACAGTGAGAACTGGACATGCAACTACTGATTGGGTCAAAATTGGGAATGGAGTACAGTAAGGTTGTATATTTTCACTCTGCTTGTTTAACTTATATGCAGAGTACAACATGGGAAAGGCCAGGCTAGATGAATCACAGGTTTGAATTTAGATTGCCAGGAGAAATATCAACAACCTCAGATACGCAGATGATACCACTCTAATAGCAGAAAGTGAAGAGGACCCTAAAGATGAGAGTGCAAAAGGTCACTTCAAACTCAGCATTAAAAAAACTAAGATCATGGCATCTGGTCCTTTTGATTATATATGAGGGGAAGAAATGGAAGTAGTGACAGATTTAATTTTCTTGGGCTCCAGAAAATTGCAGATGGTGACTGCAGCCAAGAAATAAAAAAAATGCTTGCTCCTTGAGAGGAAAACTATGGCAAATCTAAACAGTATACTAGAAAGCAGAGACTTCATCTTGCTGACAACAGTTCGTATACTGAAAGCTATGGTTTTCCCAGTTGTAATGTACAGCTGTTAGAGTTGGACCAGAAGGAAGGCTGAATACTGAAGAATTGATACTTTTGAACTGTGATGTTAGAGAAGACTCTTGAGAGTCCCTTTGACTGCAAAGAGATCAAATCAGTCAATTCTAAAGGAAATTGCTGTGGTCTATGCAGTCGTGAGGGGTTGGGCATGACTTTGTGACTGAACAACGACAACAACAAGCATGTGGAATTTTACTTTTGTTAATATGCTTAAATATGAGAGCCAAATCCTGTCCTGATGCCAAACAGGTTTACCTGGGATTAGTACATATTATTTTTTTGGTTGCAGAAATTGATACTACCTTTGCAAAGTAAACTCAGGACACAAGATGAGAGAAGGTAGGGACAGAATCAACCAGGAGTATATCCCAGAAAAAAAAGACTCGCTTTTCCTGGTAAAAAGGAACACTTGGAATTATGAATTCAGAATCAGGCACCTCATCACTTAGGCAGCAAAGCGGTCTGAAGGACGCTTGTGGAAAACATATGGCTTAAATATAGTATTTGTTGCAGATGAAATTCCACCAAACAGGTAGTCCCCATGCCTGTAATAATTAAATGACTTTGTCCAATAATCATTCCTCACAGTCCATGGGCATTTTGGTTTCAGAATTCCATGGACAGGATAAGGCAGCAATATCAACATTCTCAGCAGCTGCCCTAACATGTTGGAGATTCCCCCTGCAGATTTCATATGAGTGTACACACACGCACACACATGATGCACACTTGCAAAGAGTTTCAGAAATAGCTAAGAAAGAGCTGGCTCCTCTCACAAAAGCACAAGAGCAAAGTTCATGCTGAAACAGGCCATACCTCCCCCAAGTCCCAACCCAGGTTCCAAGCAGCACAGGATGCATTTTAGAGCACTTGCTGTTCACGTACCAAGTGCTCTTCATGGTTCAAATTTCTTGCATCAGCTTCAAAAGTCAGCAGGGCTCAGTGATATCCCTGGAGCTTTGCTGCAAAGCAGAACAAATCATCGTGGTTTCAATAATTAGTGCGAAGACACTGCCTGCCCCCTCCTGCAATGTCATAGGCTCGCTGTGTGGTCCCAGTGTGGGTGCGCAGGTGGGAAAAGTGTTTTTGTGTGACTCACTGGTGCAGCCCAATTGCATGGGTCAGTGGGGGGCAATTTGGCTAAGTTCAAGGGAGATTTTGTGCAGAAACAATTGTTGATGTCTTACAGGTTACAATATGCTTAGTTATTAAGTCTCCTCCAGACATGTGTAGACACATTCCAAGATAAGCCCATCTAAGGTACCTTTGAGCATTCATTACAGGTCTTCTTAGCAAGGGTTATCCAATGGTATACAAAGGTACACTGCTGTTAAACACACGGGATCATGGATATACCTCAGTAATTTATTCTGTATGAACTCCAGGATATAATCCATTGGTTCCTTTAAAAAAAAAAGAATACAATTAAAAAGCATCATAAAATGAAAGACACAACACACAGAGATGGAAGGAAAATAAGAATTTTAAAAACCCCACATGTAGTGCATCCCTCTACTGGGACCATGGCTGTATGATATTGTTGCGCTCCCCAGAGAGGTCCACCTGGTGCCGTCATTATTTGTTTTTCGGTGCCAGGCTAAGACCTTTTTATTTAAAACTTACTTTAAGTGTTAATTTATTGAGTAGGATTTTGAAATTTTTAAGCCGAGATGCACCGGGTTTTAATATTTTTATTGTATAACTTAGTTTTTGTATAATTTTGTATATCTTTGTTTTTGTTGTAAGCCGCCCCGAGGCTTTGTTGTGATGGGTGTGGCATAAAAATGTTTTAAATAAATAAATAAATAAATAAAATATTTTTCCTTCATTTTCTTCTTCTTTTCCTCCATTTCTAGCTTTCTGCTCTTCCAGAAATACCCCATTCCATCCAAAATTGCACTGCATGTGTTGTAGGTTTAAAACCTTTCTTTTTATTAGTACTTATTCAATAAACAAACCCCATAGATCATTAGATCATGCTTCTTTATCAATCATTTTTTCACCCTAATCACACACATAACTTTAAATTGACAGCTATATTCCAAACTTCTTTATACCATTCTATTAACTGAAGATCCCGTTTCATCTTCCAATTCTTTGCTATTATCAGTTTTGGTGCTTTTACCAAATTTATTATTCATTCTCTAATATTCCATTTCCATTTCTTTTCATGAAATATTATCAGTAACACTGTTTCAGGATCTGGTTCAATTTTAAAGTTCAGTACCTTGCTAATCTTAAAAATCATTATGCAAAATTTCTTGACATTTTCACAATCCCACCAGGTATGGAAATAGGTACACATTTTTTGTCCACAACTCCAACATAAATTAGAATATTTATTTTCCATATAACATAATTTTACCAGCATTGCATAACATTTGCATACTAATTTATATCCTATAGACATACTTTTTAACATTCTCTTATCCCAAATTTCCCCCCATTTTTCTTGTCTATATCCTTCCCTAAAATCATTTCCCATGGAATTTTTAAAAGATCCTATATGTCCTCCCTATCTAATAGAATCTTATATATCTCACTTATAATCCCCCTTAATCATAGAATCAAAGAATAGTAGAGTTGGAAGGGGCCATGAAGGCCATCGAGCCCAACCCCCTGCTGTTGCAGGACACCAAAATAAACCATCCCACACAAATGGCTGTCTAGTTTCTTTGTGAATGTCTCTAGTGTGGGAAAGCCCACAAGATCTCTAGGCAACTGGCTCCACTGTAGTATTGCTCTGACAGAGAGGAAGCTTTTCCTGATGTCCACCCTGTATCTGGGATGTTGCAACTTGAATTGGTTATACCATGTCCTACAATTTGGTATCAGCAAGAAGAGATCTTGACCTTCCTCTTTGTGACAGCCTTTCAGATCATACCATGCCCCGTGCCTCAGGTTTTTGTTTTTTGTTTTTTTCAGGGCTGAGCATGCCCAGGTCTCTCAATCTCTCCTCACAGGACAGTGTTTCCAAACCCCAGATCATTTTTGATGCCCTCCTCAGGACCCTTCGAATTTTTCTGCATCTTCCTTAAATCTTGGTGCCCAGAACTGGACACAGTATTCCAGATGAGATCTGACTAATGAGGAGTATAGAGGAACTACTACTTTTCATGATTTGGAAGTAACACTTCTGTAAATGCATCCCAAAATAGCATTTACCCTTTTGGTGCTGGCATTGCATTGTTGGCTCAAATTTTGCCTATTGTCCACAATTACTCTGAGATTATTTTCCCAGTTCTGGTGGGCCTCATATCCCCTTACTTGCATCAATGCATGTGGTTTCTTTTTCCTAGGTGAAGGACTCGCACTTATCCTTATTGAATCTCATTCTGTTGCTTTCAGCCCCATAGCTGATCCTCCTGCACCTTCCTCTACTTTCTGCTGGAGAAAGTTGTCAGCAATGCATGTCAGGAATCTCTTGGAGGGGCCATGCTTGGAAAAATTTGTCTCCCAGCATATGTCAAGGAAATTGAATTCCCCCATGATGACTATTCCTCTTGGAAATGCTGGCAAGTTGCTTTTCGAAGGTTGCATCCTTGTCCTCATTTTGACTGGGTGTTTGGTAATAGATGCCAATAACTATGTTTTTCTTATTTTTTGCTCCCTTTAAATTAAGCCAGATACTTTGGATAGGGCGACTAAGTTCCTCTTCTTGTGTTTCTGTGCAGATACATGTCTCTCTTATGGATAGTGCAACTCCACCTCCCCTTTTGTCCTTCCCATTTTCCTTGAACAGGTTGTATCCGTCTATTGTACAGTTCTAATCCTGTGAGTCATCCCAACAAGTTTCAGTTATTCCTGGAAGATTGCAATTGCCCCATGAGCTCAAGTTCATGTTGTTTGTCTCCCATGCTATGGGCATTTGTGTAGGGACATTGAAGTTCATTCTCACTGTGTCCTGGTTTTCCTCCTATATTTTTGGGGAGACCGGTGTTGGGCCCTGCATGAGGTTTTGTCTCTGTTGAAATATATGTCTTTGCCAGGTGATTGTATGCATTGCTGCATATCCCCCTCCCCTATATGTTTTAGTTTGAAGCTTTCTTAATGACGTTTTTCATGTAGCGGCCAAACATCTGCTTCCCATTCTTTGTGAGATGCAGCCCATCATTTGCCAATAGTCCATCTCCCAGGAACCTTAGCTTGTGGTCCCAGAATCCAAATCTCTCTTCATGGAACCACCATCATAGCCAGTCATTCACTTGAAGTATTTTCCTTTCCCTGGACCTCAGGAAACACTTCCTTCAGAGCAATACAACAGTGGGGTCAGCTGCCTAGAGAAGTGGTAGGTTCTCCCACACTGGAAATATTCAAAAAGAACTGGACAGCCATCTGAGTGGGATGGTGTAACTTGGTGTCCTGCAAAAGCAAGTGGTTGGACCCAAGGCCTTCTTGGCTCCTTTCAACTCTACTATTCTGTGATCCTATGGTTGTTTCCCTAACAGTTCCTCTTCCACAAACAGGTAGTACTGAAAAGAGTATTTGGGCCCCAGTGTTTTTGACTTTCCTCCCTAGAGCTTTGAAGTTTGATATTATTTCACCGAAGCTTCTCTCGTTAGTTCCCATGTGGAAGGGAAGGAAGGGTATTTGTCAGTGGGTTGCATGAGTTGTGTGATCTTGTTGGTTATATCTTTAATCTTGGTGCCAGGGAGACAGCATACATGGAGGTAATCTGGGTCATGGCAACATACATATGTTTCCATCCCGTGCAATAGGGCATTTCCCACAACCAGCACAGTTCTCCTTTTGTTGTTGCAAACTTTGGTATCCCTTTCCTTTCTTGATTGTCTTTTTGTCACTTTTTCAGAGTTACACAATGTGTCATGTAGTTCTTCCACAGTGGGTGTCTCACACATTTCCCGTCCCTCAGGGTTCTGATGCCTCAGCTTGCTGATGCTCTTCTGGCTTTTGGGCTACACTTACCTGTTGCAGCTCCTCTGCTCTGTCTAGCAACTTTTCATTTTTTTTAATTGTCCAGAGGGTGGACATTTGTTTAGGCAGAGGATCCTGACAAGAAGATTCCAGCACTACTCAAGGTGTCACATCTAATCTCAGCAGGGGAGACCACAATTTTGGACAGCTCAATAAATAGGCCTAATGGTGTAAGCAAAGGTTTGAAGAGCAGCAGGTCCAGCACTGAATCCTGTAGTACCCCACTTGTTACCTCTCCCCAGTTTGTGCAATTCTGTAGTCAACTGCAGATGGTGTTCCAATCATCTGCTTGAGCGAGTTTGCTAACTGGGATGTTGTTTTATTGTTGCTACTATTGTTTTTTTCGTATACTAGGAAGATGGTACTACAAAACACCAGCCTGTTGCAAGTGATCAGTTTGGCCTCATTGATTGTCCCTGGCAGCTTCTTGGCTAGGAAAGCCTCTGTGAAATGGGAGGCAGCCAGGAGGCCCATATAGCTAACAGTGGTATTGAACATGATACACAACACTTCATTAAATTTTAGGATGATCAGCCCAGCCCAGGGATGCTTGGAAAGTAGAGATACTTGCAATGGGATAGCCCAAGATGTTTCAGGCCATAGAATTTCTTGGGAACAATGGTCTACTTATGTCATCATTCTGGTTCACAAGTAAAGCTGATTTTGATGTCTCTTTTAAAGTCCATGGGAACCAGATGGTTGTGGAAGTATTGCTTGGTTGCAAAACCTCCACATGTCATTTTAGATTACGTAACCAGAAGCATGTTTGTGCTGCTGCACCTGATGTGGAAGAAAATTATTTGCGTGGATCTTTTTATGAAAGGAGCCTCATGGAACTACTGCACAATTAGCATCCTGCTTGCACGTGACATGCAGCAGCCCCCATTTGTGCTGCTGCATGTGATGTAGCAGAAAGTGACCAGAAGTGCACAAAGGAGTTCCCTTAGAAGGCACATTTATTATTTATTTATTTATTTATTAAAACATTTTTATGCCGCCCCATTCGCCGAAGCCTCGGGGCGGCTTACAACATAGATAAAACAAGTTAAAATCCATATAAAATAATCTTAATTAAAACTCACATTATAAAATAAGTCGCCCTGGCCAGATAAAATTCAATTGTATTTAGCATTTAAAATGTTGCTTAAATAAAAAGGTCTTAGCCTGGCGCCGAAAAACAAATAACGACGGCGCCAG
>NW_025335991.1:27768-36912 GCF_004798865.1 Varanus komodoensis
GCATGCCCAGCAGTCCCCTACCTTCCTGCATGGAAATGGCCCCTTCATAACATGGGACGCATGCGTAGCAGCAGACCGGCCTGCCTTCCGCAACCATCTTAGCATACCCAGGCTGGCAGCTTCTTGTGCACCTAGAAAAAGGCACTGTCTGAACAGCAAGAGAAGGTGCATCAGAAGAAACAAGTCAAGCTGTGCCCTGACAGCAACAATTTCCTCAGGAACTATTTTCTACCAAATTACATGCTGCACTCGCATAGCACTCCTCCCATACCCTTTCAGACAACCTACTTTTGTTACTTTGTTCCAAATCTGAGAAACTGGCTTTAACCTTCCTAGCTGAATTGAGACAACAACGCACTGCCCTCCAGGAAGCCACTAGCCCAGAGCTACTGGACGTTCTTCAGATCAAAGCTAGCAAAGAAGAAGTGAAGGTTCTGGCACCCTTCCCCTCCCACTAGAAGGCTACAAAACATTGTTCTTCAGAAAACTGATTTAGGGGCATAATCTGGTCTTCTCCCATGGGAAGAGGTGATGGAGAGAGGCAAGAAATCATAGGGCAGAAGCCATGTACTGCAGGCAGAAGGACTCAGGTTTGGTTCTGAGCAGCTCCAGTGAAAACAAGAAGGTAGCAGGTGATGCACGAAGCCTTCAACTAAAACTGTGGAGCATTCCTCCCTGACAAGGTCAGCCATCTTCTGGTAGATGGACACTCAGTGTAACCTCATATAAAGCAGAGAGTTATATTCCAGTGGAAAACCATCCTCATGAGGTACCATGACTGATTAGGTTTAAGCAAGACTTCGCCTCTGAATCTGCTCAGTAGTGCCGAGAAGCTGGCTGCTCTTTGGGGTGAGTCTCCTAAGCCTTCAGTTCCATGTTCTAAGGGTCTCCAACCAGTTTGGACAGTGAGGTCATTTGTAATTGTGTGAGCACATCGCAGGCAGGCTTGCCAATCAGCCAAGTGGTGGGAGGCTTGTGAATTCACAGAAGATACCCATTGCCCATAAGGAAAGCTGGTGTGGCTAAAAGAAAGAGAACTCATTGAAAACCTTACTCCCATTGTCCAATATAAAAATTCAAAAGCTCTTCTGAAGCAATTCTTTCACATCTGGGCCTAGACTTTGCTCTTCACGTGGAAATGGATGAACAACCTGTGCAGGAAACACTTTCAGTTCATGAGAAAATAGGACAGGGAATGAAATGATACTTATCTTGGAGTCATTGTGGTTAGAATTGTTTGCTATTAAAGGAAGCAAGGGAAAGTGGTGTTTTTTCCTACCTGGTTAAATGATCGGGGCCACCTAATGGCACTTGGCTCAATGGTGAACTGCATCTCAGAAGAGTTCTTTCTCTCTACTCGACCAACTTTCAGCCCAGCCGTGGACTTGTTGGGAAGCATCACCCAGTTCATGATATCAAAATCATCTGACAGAACCCCATTTCCATCCAAATAAGTTCCATCCATGGAGGCGTTGTACAGCTGGAAGTTTCTCAGGAAAGGGTGAAGCTAAGTCAGGACAAGACAGGACAAGTGGGAAAGGTACTGTTATGGTGGAAATCCCGTGAGCTCCAGCTCCTATCACCTCTGCTGGGGGATGATAGGGGTGTCCACTGTGAAAGATTCTGCAGGATCACATTTCCCCATCCAGGAAACAGAAAGGATGCATCTTCAAAATCAGACCATCCTGCTTTGTGTGTCAGCTCTGGCATTCAGTGCTCCAATCTCAACTCATTCGTCCAGGCTCAGGGTGGCTATGAGTTTTGCAGTTATTGCTTTCACTTACAACATACCTGAGTGACTCAAAAAGTCCTTGCTTATTTGGGCAGCTCATGGAGAGCAATCATCTTGCTGATCTCCCCACTCCCTTCAATCAGGAACTGATTGTTAGTTTCACTAGATTTATCATTAAAAGTCAAGGAATACCTGCCATGACTGGACCATCTTCAGTGCCAGCCTGTCTCCAGTAACCAGCTGCATTGGACTCCTTCTGGATAAGTCTGGATGTGCAGCATGCAAGGTCTGTGCCACAGCCTGGATGGAGTTGTAAATGCTGTATGAGTCTTGAGACAGGATATTTTCAATCTCATCCTGAGGCAGGCTCCCTAGTTCCTCCTCTTCTCTGCATCTCTCCCACACTTTGCCAGATAGAGCATGCCTTGTGTAAGAGCAGTGAAATGCTTTCTCTGCAAATTTTTTGAGAGCAGAGAAAAACTGGTCAAAATTGTCATAGCATGCCCTTTTGCTTGTCTTGATGGAGAAGGACAGGACCACATGGGTGTGCTGAAGATCAACCATTCTGTAAAGCCATCTCAAACTGAGGTCCTGCAAAGCTGTAGCAATGCAGACTTTTCCCACAGTTGATTTTTTTACCTTTTCAATGTGTTGCATTATTACTGCTAGAGTTAGGATTGTATTGGAGTCCACTTGACAAACAACTACACTGACTTGGATGTCCATCAAATATGAAATTATGTTCACATGTCTCGCAACATTCACTGTCACTGGGATAGTATGTGAGTATGCAATGCAAACACCACTATTCCTGACCAGGAATGTGAAGAAGCTCATGAAACTTTCTCCACTGTTGTTGTTTGAAGCTATGAGGCCGATCCACGTCCACCTGAAATGCAGGAGCAGTTTGACAATCCCCAGGTAAGGAGGCTCTGATTTTGGGACCATCCAGTAGAGAAAAGGGAACTGATGATTAGTCTTGGGAAAGTGACTGACAAAATCGTAACTGACCTAGGAAAGAGCAAAAGACTTTGATGCTTCGCTTTCCTTTTTAAAATAAAAATAAAGGATAAGTAACTTGTATCTTTTGTTATTCTCAAATTTTAGCTGCTCTAAAAACAATAAACCTTCCCAGTTTTCAAATAACTTGAATTTTCTTTCCTCCCCGAGGCCTCTTTACAGCATTTAGCCTCCCTGCCCACAGCAGACACATTTCACCTGTGCATCTCTCTCTGAGCATGTATCCCGGGAACTCATAATGCACAAAAGATTAGACCTTCCACATAAAGACCATAAAATACATTTTGAATCTAACTCATGTCACGTATGCTAAGATAACATTTCCAGATGCCAGATTCATGTTCATCATAATTATTTCAGCTTTCACAGCTGCTGACCTATCTCAGAGATGGAGAAGCTGAATTCCAACTGGGCAAAGTCTAAGGCTGCATTTCAGCTGCGGCTGAGGTCAAGGGCATTCTGCTGTAAATTAAAATAGCATCTCAAGCAACCATTTTCTGCATGTCTACTCAGAAGGAAGTGTGTGTGGTCTACCTATGCAGTGGAGAGCAGGACAAGACTCTGCAGGACAAGCCTCAGAAGTAAGGAGGACCAGATCACTCTGCAGCTTCCTCTGCAGTCCCTGCCCATCTCCGCTGCCCTGTCGCAAAGCATGCATGTAGTCTGTTCTGTTCTGTTCTATTTATTTGTTTGTTCATTTATTTATTATTTTAATATCTGCAATATTTGAGAGAAAGAAAGAAAGAAAGGAAGGAAGGAAGGAAGGAAGGAAGGAAGGAAGGAAGGAAGGAAGGAAGGATAGAAATCAAAATAAGAAAAATAAAAAATAATGAAGACGCACCAAGAGATCATACACATGCATTTCACAGAAAATGAAATGTAAAAATTTTTACTGAAAGTCAGTGGTCATTATTTCTTCAGTCACTTACTTTTTTATTATTACTTCAGTCACAACTTTTGAAATTCACTTAAGCTTCATTGAAAATTCCTTTTAAATTGCAATTCTTTAACTTATTCTCTATTCACCTTGACTCAGCATACTATAACAATGACTCATTAACATGAATATCAATCTCTAACATAGTCTCACAAACTCCATCCCCTTTATATGTACATTTTTTGTGTTGTAACATTCCCCATTTTAAAAGATTTATTTGTTTATTTATTTTTATTATTTAAATCTTTTTTTAGATTGTCCCTTACCAAAGTCTCAGTACAGTTTAAAAGTAAGTATAATACAATTTCTACTTATCATTATATTCTTTTGCTATTATCTGTTTCCATACTTCAGAGGACTCTGGATTCAGAGGACACGATATGCCCTCAGGATTCAGAGGACACAATATGCCACTCTGGCTTTGAAGCTACACTGATTTACCTCTTTGTGTGTTCCCAGACAGTATCAACCACGGAAAAGTTAATGCACTTACAGCATCATTCCAAATACCACCAAACTCCACCATGAATAGCTGATGGGGGATCCATTTTACATGAGAGAGCTTCAAACTTCTCTCGAGCCATGTTTTGCTCTTCTGAGACTGGTCCTGCCTTCCTCCAGCTGTGCCCAGTGATGATCACAGAAGGATTGACTTCAATGACTTCAAAGTGGAAGCAGGCAATCCACACCCCCCCACCCCCATTTGTACCTGTGGGACTTTGTAGAGGCCAAGCATGGTTGAAATCTGCTTGGAAAGTTCAGAGTTGGCCCCCTCAAGGACAGCCAGCAGAGTAGTCCCTCCTACACAGCTGTAGCCTGGAACATGCTGCTGCCCGACAGACAGCAGGTCGACCAGGGCCTCATACGTCATTCTTGCACTGAAAAAGTTCTCATAGATGCTGTAGCCGAGGGTGACATTGGGCAAGAGCCTCGGATTCTGGTTGACCTCCTGAATGGCAAACAAGAAGGGCAGGATATACCAGGTACTCATAGCTGCTATTCTGCAACCAAAAGGAGAAGTTGTCAGATTGTCATGCTTTGTTCCACAACAGCCTCAAATTCCTGCAACATTCTTTGCAACACAGATCTCTTGAACCTCATGGAATAACAATCCTAGTTTGCTAATGACAGTATTCTTCAGTATAAACAGCAGGATTCAGTAGCAACTTCTTCAAGCCCATGGCAGGGAGGGAAGAAGGCAAATGCCCCTTTCCAGCGCTAGGAGTTTTGACCCTATTAGCCCACCATCTTCAACAACTGTCTGCTCACTTTTAAATTGAACCCTTTAAATACAAAAACACATGTGCCATTTATTCATCTATTATACTTATAGCCTGCCTTTTTGCTTTGCTCAAGGAACCTGACATGGCCTAAATAATCCTCTTCTTCATTTTATCCCCACTACAACTCTGTGAGGTAGGTTGGGTGGAGTCAGTGTTTGGCCCATGATCACTCAGCTAACTTGATGGCCACGTGTGGATTAGAACCCAGGTCTCAAACCTTCTGACTTCTACAGTGCAGTGGTTCTCATGCTCCCATGCCTTCAAAGTGGGAGCATAAAGTATCAATGTTGATCCCCGTATCAGCAGAAGCATTTAAGGGAGATGTGGCTGGGACAAAGTGCTGCCATCACTAAGTTCCTTTCAAACAAGAGCAGCAGTGCTGAAGGTCTCTGTGTGGAATTTTGGGAAAGCCATGATTTCAATCCTAAAAGATTCACTGCTGCACTGGATTCATCCCTCCATAAGTGCTTACTTCCTCGAGGGACTGCTCAGCTCTGAAATTAGGTGACTATAAGAGAAAGAGAAGAGGAAGGGCTCCCTCTCCCTCCATCATTCCAGGATGCAGGTCATCCCATGAAACTCACAGGTGGCTGGATCAGGATAGATAAAATACTTCCTTACACTGTGCAGAGGCAATCTACAGGACTGACTTCCACAAGATTAGTGATGTCCAATATTTGGGTAACTTTATAGGGGATTAGAAAAATTCATGGAGGATGAAGCCAACAGTGGCTCCTAAACCCCTGGGGGCTGCATGTTACTTCCAGTTCCACAGGCAATATGGCGATGCAAACCTGTCCCATTTAACAAATGATTTTATTAAAGGATTGTAAGAATTGTTAAACTTTTAATTCAACCACACTGTTAAGTATTCTGTTAGATGGTAGACTGGTTATTTATTTAGTATTACATTTCTCCATCAGCCAAGAGTTCATTCAAGGCAAGCACCACAGCTGGTCTCTGATGTCAGAACTTTGTCGTACCTTTAACATTGGATGCAAGAAAAGAGAAATAATGGCTTGTGGGGAAAGGTTGGAAATACCTCCTGTGAAACTTGATGATGTGAAGTGGGGAGAAGAGGCAAGCATAACATATTACTGACTGCCTTTTCTTAAACCTTGTATTGGCTACTATTCCCAACTATCCCAGAAGGTTAGGATATTATATTTGGGATATTGCCTTCATTTTGATTAAGATATTTTTCTTTATTTGAGTTTAGTACAGCCAAGGATGTTTAGAATAAAAATATAAAAATTATGTGATTATTTCTGAAGATTACTGGAAGAACATGAAAAAGAAAACAATAACCTGAGCATGTGCAAGTTTACTTCCATTACTTTGTTGAAATAGGGGAGCCAAATGCTGTCCTGATGCCAAATAGGTTTAGCTGGGCATAAGTCCTATTTCTGTGGAAATTGATACTACCTTTGCTAAGTGAACTCAAGACACAAGCAACTGGAGCCATGTACATGCACAGTTGGCTTCAGTCCCTCAATGAGAAGATGCTTGTTGAAGTGAGAAGGGATGCTCTGGCCTCTGTCATTCTGGGCGCCTGTGCCAGGCCCACCTGCTGCTGCTGTCCTCAGCATCTTCTGTTCTCTGGGCAGGTTTCTGGGACTCCTCTCACCTTAACAGTCCCAGATGCTTGCCCCAGGATCCCAACTGCACCACTGCTGCCCTAATATGTGGGGAGCTGATGCTGTGAGCTGTTCAGAATGAACCTGGAGCAAGATGAGAGAAAGAGGGGCAGAACTAACCAGAGGAAGATTCCAGAAAAGAGAGATTCACTCTTCTGGAAAACAAGGCACACTTGGAAGGTATGGAATCAGGATCAGGCACCTCATCACTTACGAACTAAAGCTGTTTGAAGGAGGCTTGTGGAAAACATATGGATTAAATATAGTATTGGTTGCAGATGTAATTCCACCGAACAGATAGTCCCCATGCCTGTAATAATTAATTGACTTGGTCCAATAATCACTTCTCACAGTCCATGGGCATTTTGGTTTTGGCATTTCGTGGGCAGCATACGGCAGAAATATCAAGATTCCCAGCAGCTGCAGCATCATGCTGAAGATTCCTCAATAGTTTTCACACACAGAGACATTTAAACAATGCAGAGTTGTGAGGAGTCTCAGAAATAGGCAGGAAGAAGCCAGCTCCTCTCACAAGAGTCCAAGGCTAGAGCTCATATCCCTGGAGTTTTGCTGGAAAACAAAACAAATCACCAGGATTTCAATAATTAGTGGGAAGCCAGTGTCTCCCCCCTCTCCCAGGCAATGTCATGAACTTCCTTAGTTTTTCAGTCTCCTCAAGACATGTGTAGACCTGCTCCAAGTACCTGTGTACCTCATCTAAAGTACCTGTGAGCATTCATTATAGGCATTCTTGGTAAAGGTGATGCAATGGCAATTGAATTTACTTCCCAGAATATTACGTTTCATTCTACATCATAATCTACTCCATAAGCAGAATAATACTACTCAAATGTAGATCTTCTTTCATCAAACTAGATGGGAAAATGGTTTCCCCATGCTTTCCCCTTGTCATTTCCACAGGAACAGGCTCAGCAAAGGACACAGACTGATTGCAAGGCCTTTGTTAGAACCAAACTGATCCAGACTTAATGTCAGGATCCGAGGCAGCTCAGAGCTCCCCCTTCTGGCCAAAGGCCCATGTAACAGCTCTGGTAGTTACAGGACTGGACCCACAGTGTACTGCAGCTATCAGGGCCTTTACGAGTGGCCCCTGGGAGCCCTGGGTAAATTGCTATGGAAGCAGTGGCTCTTCACTTCAGAAGTTGCCTCAACAGTGAAGGTCTTCTGGGCCTTCATGCTCTGGCCCCTGAACTCTGCTCCAGTCACCACACCCTTGCTCCAGTGCTGCTCCAGTTTTGTTTCTGTCCTGCTCCAGTTTCTCCAGCCATGCTCTGCACTATTCCAGTCTTGCTCCAGTCACTCCAGCCTTGCTCTAGCCCTGCTCCAGTCCTGGCCCAGTTTCCCCAGTATTGCTCCAGTTGTCCCAGCCTTGTTCCAGCTCTGCTCCAGTCACTCATGCCCTGCACCTGCCTTGCCCCTCCCTTGCCCCAGTTGCTCCTGCCTTGCTCCAGTTGCTCCAGCCCTCAGGGTACCTGTTTCCCTTGTCTTTTCACTTGTCTGACCTGTAGACAAGTTTTGACCGTGCTTCTGGACTGACACTTGCACTGCACCCTGGTTGTCTGGGCCCTGGTGCTACTATCTGCTAGTCTGCCACCCATGTCCCAGACTGACAAGTAATATAGAAATACTGTGTTAAAAATTTCCTTTGTTTCTATTGGAATAAAAAGTATCTTTCTCTCCAAGTTGTAACAGCTGCCTCTTACCTGACAAGAGGGCAGGGGAAATATATTTACTTTGACTATACATGTACTTCTAGGAGGTAGGTAGTGAAAGATTTGATTTTCTTGGGCTCCAAGATCCCTGCAGCCAAGCAGTTAAAAAATGCTTGCTTCTTGGGATGAAAGTGATGCCAAATCTAGACATCATACTAAATAGTAGAGACATCATCCTGCTGATAAAAGTTTGTATAGTCAAAGCTACAGTTTTCCCAGTTGCACTGTATGGCTGTGAGAGCAGGACCATAAGGAAAACAGTGCTGAAGAACTGAGGCCTTTGAATTGTGGTTCTGGAGAAGACTCCTGCAAGTCCCTGGGGTTGCAAACACATCAGACCAGGCACTCTTAAAGGAAATCAACCCTGACTGCTCTTCAGAAGGCCAGATACTGAAGATGAAACTCAAATACTCTGGCTACCTAATGAGAAGGAAGAGCTCATTGGAAAAGACCCTGATGCTGGGAAGGCTTGAGAAGGGGGCGGAAGAGGATGAGGTGGCTGGATGGAGGGAGCTACTAGTATGGTGAGCATGGGGTTGGGTGAACTCCAGAAAACAGTGGAAGACAGGAGAGCCTAGCATGCTGTGGTCCATGGGGTTGTGAAGTGTCAGACATGACGTTGCAACTGAACATGAACATAAAAATGAACAAATTATCTGACGACAGCTTTAATGTTCTTGATTACATTACCACTTTTACTCAGTTGTGGCCCCATAGAAAGTGGAACTTGGAGATGAAGGTGCAAGCCAGGCGACCCAAACTGGTTGTCAGGATGGAATAAATCTGCACTACCATATTTCCC
>NW_025335992.1:0-15061 GCF_004798865.1 Varanus komodoensis
TGGAAGGACAGCTTCTCAAAGAGGACAAGGTGTGTCCGCATGGCCCTCTTTTCGGGGGAACTTTCGGGCCTCTGTCAGGGTGGGGCTTGGAAATCACGGCCTCTGGGCGGGCCTCCGACCGTTGGAACGTGCTCGGAACGGGTGGAAACGGAGGCCTCCGCGAAGGACAGCTTCTCTAAGAGGACTAGGTGCGCTCGCTTCGCCCTGTGTTCCGGGCAACTTTTGCCCCTCTGTCAGGGTGGGGCCGGGAAATCGCACACTCTGGGAGGGCCTCCGACCGTCGGAACACCCTCGGAATGGGCGGAAATGGAGGCCTGCGCGGACGGACAGCTTCTCAAACAAAACTAGGGGCTCGTGCGTCGCCCTCATTTCGGGGCAACTTTTGCCAATCTGTCAGGGTGGGGCCGGGAAATCGCGGCCTCTGGATGGGCCTCCGACCGTCAGAACACTCTCGGAATGGGCGGATACGGAGGCCTGCGCTGAGGGACAGCGTCTCACAGAGGACTATGTGTTTCTGCGTCACCCTCCGTTCGGGGCGACTTTTTCCCATCTGTCAGGGTGGGGCCGGGAAATCTCGGCATCCGGGCGTGCATCCAACCGTGGAAAGCGCTCGGAAAGGGCTGAAACAGAGTCCTGCGCGGAGGGACAGCATCTGAAAGAAGACTAGCTGTGTCCACGAGGCCCTCTTTTCGGGGCAACTTTTGCCCCCCTGTCAGGGTGGGGACGGGAAGTCGCGTCCTCCGTGCCGGTCTCTGACCGTCGGAACGCGCTCGGAACAGGCGGAAACGGAAGCCTGAGTGGAAGGACAGCATCTGAAAGAGGACTAGGCTTGTTCGCGTTGCCCTGTTTTCGGGGCAAGCCTTGCCCATCTCTCAGGGTGGTGCAGGGAAATTGCAGCCCCTGGGCGGGACTCCGACCATCGGAATGCGCTCGAAATGGGCGGAAACAGAGGCCTGCGTGGAAGGACTGCGCCTCAAAGAGGACCAGGTGCTCGCGTCGCCCTGTTATCCGGGCAACTTTTGCCTCTCTGTCAGGGTGGGGCCGATAATTGCCACCTCCGGGCCGGAATCCGAACGTAGAACGTGATCGGAATGGGCGGAAATGGAGGCCTGCGCTGAGGGACAGCGTCTCAAAGAGGACTACGTGTGTCCACGTGGCCCTCTTTTCGGGGCAACTTTTGCCCCTCTGTCAGAGTGGGGCCGGGAAATCGCGGCCCCCAGGCGGGCCTCCGACTGTCGGAAGGCACTTGGAACAGGCGTAAAAGGAGGCCTGCGCGGAGGGACTGCGTCTCAAAGAGGACTAAGTGTGTCCGCGTCGCCCTGTTTTCAGGGCAAGTCTAGCCCATATGTCATGGTGGTGACGGGAAATCGCGGCCCCTGGGCTGGTCTTCGACCGTTGGAATGCGCTTGGAACAGGCGGAAATGGAGGCCTGTGCGGAGGGACAGCTTCTCAAAGAAAACTAAGGGTGCATGCGTCGCCGTCCTTTCGGGGCAACGTTTGCTAATCTGTGAAGGTGGAGCCGGGAAATCGCGGCCTCCAGCCGGGCCTCCGACCATCAGAACGCTCTCGGAACAGGTGAAAATGGAGGCATGCGCGAGGGAAAGTGTCTCAAAGAGGACTAGGTGTGCGCGCGTCGCCCTGTTTTCGGGGCAACTTTTGCCCCTCTGTCAGAGTGGGCCCGGGAAATCGCGGCCCCCGGGCGTGCCTCCAATCGTCGGAACGTGCTCGGAACGGACGGAAATGCGGGCCTGCGCGGAGGGACAGCGTCTGAAAGAGGACTATGTGTCTGCGTCACCCTGTTTTCGGGCAACTTTGGCCTCACTGTCAGAGTGGGGCCGGGAAATTCCGGCCTTCGGGCGGGCCTCCAACCTTTGGAACGCTCTCGGAACTGGCGGAAATGGAGGCCTGCGCAGAGGGACAGCATCTGAAAGAGGACTATGTGTGTCCACGTGGCCCTCTATTCGGGGCAACTTTTGCCCCTCTGTAAGGGTGGGGACGGTAAATCGCGGCCTCTGGGCGGGACTCCGACCGTCGGAATGCTTTCGGAATGGGCAGAAACGGAGGTCTCCGTGAAGGGCATTTTCTCCAAGAGGACTAGGTGCGCGCACTTCCCCTTGTTTTTGGGGCAACTTTAGCCCCACCGTCAGGGTGGGCCCGGGAATTTGCGGCCTCCGGGCAGGCCTCCGACCCTCGGAACGTGCTCGGAACGGGCGGAAATGGGGGCCTGCGCGAAGGACAGCGTCTCAAAGAATACTAGGTGTGTCCGTTTGACCCCTTTTCGGGCAACTTTTGCCCCTCTGTCAGGGGGGAGCCGGGAAATCACGGCCTCCGGGCGGTCCTCCGACCGTTGGAACGTGCTCTGAACGGGCAGAAACAGAGGCCTGCGCAGAGCGACAGCGTCTCAAAGGGGACTAGGCGTGTCCGCGTCAGCCTCTTTTTGGGGAAACTTTTGTTCCACTGTCAGGGTGGGGCCGGGAAATCGTGGCATCCGGGCGGGCCTCCGACCATCGAAACGTGGTCCTAACGGGTGGAAACGGAGGCCTGTGCGAGGGACAGAGTCTCAAAGAGGACTATGTATGTCCGTGTGACCCACTTTTCGGGGCAACTTTTGGACCTCTGTCAAGGTGGGGCCGGGGCATCGCGGCCTCTGGGCGGGCCTCCGACCATCGGAACGGGCACGGAATGGGAGGAAACCGATATCTGCGCGGAGGGACAGCGCCTCCAAGGGGACTAGGTGGACGCGCGTCACCCTGTCTTCGGGGCAACGTTTGCCCCACTGTCAGCGTGGGGCCGGGAAATCGCGGACTCCGGGCAAACCTCCGACTGTCGTAACATGCTCGGAACGTGCAGAAACAGAGGCCTGCGCGGAGGGACAGCGCCTCCAAGGGGACTAGGTGGACACGCGTCCCCCTGTTTTCGGGCAAAGTTTGCCCCACTGTCAGCGTGGGGCCGGGAAATCGCGGCCTCCGAGAGGGCCTCCGACCGTCGGAACGCACTCAGAACAGGCAGAAACGGAGGCCTGCGTGGAGGGACAGCGTCTCAACGAGGACTAGGGGTGTCCGTGTCGCCCTCTTTTTGTACTACTTTTCGTCCTCTGTCAGGGTTGAGCCGGGAAATCGCGTCGTCAGGGCGGGCCTCCGACCGTCGGAACGCGAACGGAACAGGCGGAAACAGAGGACTGCTCGG
Source organism: Varanus komodoensis (assembly GCF_004798865.1). Lineage (NCBI taxonomy): Eukaryota > Metazoa > Chordata > Lepidosauria > Squamata > Varanidae > Varanus > Varanus komodoensis. The sequence goes on from NW_025335992.1 coordinate 3,187, forward strand.
AGGAACAGCCCCTCAAGGAGGACTAGGTGTGCGCGTCGCCCTGTTTTCCGGGCAACTTTTGGCCCTCTGTTAGGGTGGAGCCGGGAAATCGCAGCCTACGGGCGGGCGTCCGACCGTCGGAACGCCCTCGGAATGGGCAGAAACAGAGGCCTGCACGAGGGACAACGTCTCAAAGAGGACGAGCTGTGTCCGCGTCGCCCTCTTTTTGGGGAAACTTTTGGGCCTCTGTCAGGGTTGAGCCGGGAAATCGCGGCATCCAGGCAGTCCTCCGACCATCGGAACATGCTCGGAATGGGCGGAAAAATAGGCCTGCGCAGAAGGACAGCATCACAAAGGGGACAAGGTGTGTCCGCGGCACCCTCTTTTTGGGGAAACTTTTGGGCCTCTGTCAGGGTGGGGCCGGAAAATCGCGGCGTCCGGGCGGGCCTTCGACTGTCGAAACGTGCTTGGAACGGGCGGAAACGGAGGCCTGCACGAGGGACAGCGTCTCAAAGAGAACTAGGTATGTCCGCGTCGCCCTTTTTTCGGGGCATGTCTTGCCATCTGTCAGGGTGGGGCTGGGAAATCGCAGCCTCTGAGCAGGCTTCCGACTGTCGGAACGCGCTCGGTAAGGGCAGAAACGGAGGCCTGCGTGTAGGGACAGCGTCTGAAAGAGGACTTGGTGCACGGGCGTCGCCCTGTTTTCGGGCAAGTCTTGCCCATATGTCAGGGTGAAGCTGGGAAATCGCGGCCTCTGGGCTGGCCTCCGCTTGTCGGAACGCGCTCGGTAAGGGCGGCCTGCACGGCGGGACATCGTCTCAAAGAGGACTAGGTGTGTCCACGTGGCCCTCCATTCGGGGCAACTTTTGCCCTTTTGTCAGGGTGGGGTCGGGAAATCACGGCCCCGCAGGCGGGACTTTGACCGTAGCAACACGCTCGGAACAGGCGGAAGAGAGTCCTGCGTGAAGGGACAGCGTCTGCAGGAGGACTAGGAGTGTCCGCGTGACCCTCTTTTCGGGGGAACTTTTGCCCCTCTGTCAGGGTGTGGCCGGAAATCGTGGCCTCCGGGCAGGACTCCGACCGTCGTAACGCGCTCGGAACGGCCGGAAATGGAGGCCTGCGTGAAGGACAGTGTCTCAAAGAGGACAAGGTGCGCGCGCGTTGCCTTGTTTTCGGGGCAACCTTTGCCCCTCTGTCAGGGTGGAGCCGGGAAATCCCGGCTTTTGCGCTGGCCTCCCACAGTCGGAACGCGCTCGGTACTGGCAGAAACGGATGCCTGCGCTGAGGGACAGAATCTCAAAGAGGACTAGGTGTGTCCGCGTCGGTCTCTTTTCGGGGCAAGTCTTGCCCATCTGTCAGGGTAGGGCCGGGAAATCGAGGCTTCCAGGCGGGCCTCCGACCGACAGAGAGCGCTCATAACGGGAGGAAATGGAGGCCTGCGTGGAGGGACAGCCTCTCAAAGAGGACTAGGTGCGCAAGAATCCCCCTGTTTTCAGGGCAACTTGATCCCCATTGTCCGCGTGGGGCCGGGAAATCTCGGCCTAGGTAAGGGCAGAAACGGAGGCCTGCGTGTAGGGACAGCGTCTGAAAGAGGACTTGGTGCGCGGGCATCGCCCTGTTTTCGGGCAAGTCTTGCCCATATGTCAGGGTGGAGCCAGGAAGTCGCGACCTCTTGGCGGGTCTCCGACTGTCGGAATGCTCTCGGAATGGACGGAAATGGAGGCCTCCGCGATGGATTGCGTCTCCAAGAGAACCAGGTGTGTCCGTGTGGCCCTCTTTTCGGGGCAACTTTTGCCCCTCTGTCAGGGTGGAGCCGGGAAATCCCGGCCTCCGGGTGGGCCGCAGACCGTGGGAACGCCTACGGAACGGGCATAAATGGAGGCCTGCGTGGAAGGACAGCGTCTCAAAGAGGACAAGGTGTGTCCGCGCAGCCCTCTTTTCGGGGCAACTTTTGGGCCTCTGTCAGGGTGGGGCCGGGAAATCGCGGCCTCCGGGCGGGCCTCCGACCGTCGGAACGTGCTCTGAACGGGTGGAAAAGGAGGCCTTTGCGAGGGACAGATGCTCAAAGTCGATTAGGTGTGTCCGCGTGGCTCTCTTTTCGGGGCAACTCTTGCCCCTCTGTCAGGGTGGAGCCGGGAAATCGCGGCCTCTGGGTGGTCCTCCGTCCGTCGGAACGCATTCGTAACGGCGGGCACAGATTCCTGCGTGGAGAGAAAGCGTCTCAAAGGTGACTAGGTGCGTGCATCTCCATGTTTTCCGGGCAACTTTTGCCCCTCTGTCAGGGTCGAGCCGGGAAGTCGCGGCCTCCGGGTGGGAGTCCGACTGTCGGAATTCGCTCGGAACAGGCGGAAACCGATGCCTGCGCGGAGGGACAGAGTCTCCAAGAGGACTAGGTGCGCACGCATCCCCCTGTTTTCTGGGCAAAATTGGCCCCACTGTCAGGGTGGGGCCAGGAAATTGCGGTCCTCGGGCGGGCCTCCGTCCATCGGAACATCATCGAAACGGGCGGAAATGGAGGCCTGCGCTAAGGGACACCATTTGAAAGAGGACTAGGTGTGTCCGCGTCACCCTCTTTTCGGAGCAACTTTTGGCCCTCTGTCAGGGTGGGGCTGGGAAATCGCGGATCCCGGCGGGCCTCCGACAATTGGAACGTGCTCGGAACGGGTTGAAACGGAGGCCTGTGCGAGGGACAGCGTCTCAATGGTGACTAGGTGTGTCCACGTCACCCTCTATTCGGGGCAACTTTTGGCCCTCTGTCATGGTGGGGCCGGGAAATCATGGCCTCCGGGCGGTCCTCCGACCGTCGGAACGCGCTCAGAACGGGAGGAAACGGAGGCCTGCGCAAAGGACAGCTTCTCAAAGAGGACTCGGTGCGCGCGCTTCGCCCTGTTTTCCGGGCATCTTTTTCCTCTCTTTCAGGACCGGGCTGGGAAATCCTGGCCTTCGGGCGGTCCTCCGACCATCATTATGCGCTCGGCATGAGCAGAAACGGAAGCCTGCGCGGAGGGACAGCGTCTCAAAGAGGACTATGTGTGTCCACATGGCCCTCTTTTCAGAGCGACTATTGCCCCTCTGTCAGAGTGGGGCCGGGAAATTGCAGCCTCCGACCGTCGGAACGCGCTCAGAACAAGCGGAAATGGAGGCCCCCGCAACGGGACAACATATCCAAGAGAACTAGCTGCGCACGCGTCGCCCTATATTCGGGGCAACTTTTGCCCCTCTGTCAGGGTGGAGCTGGGAAATCGCGGCCTCCGGGCGGGCCTCTGACTATCGGAACGCGCTCGGAATGGGCGGAAACGGAGGCCTGCGTGGAGGGACAGCGTCTAAAAGTTGACTAGGTGTCCGCATGGCTCTCTTTTCGGGGGAAATCCCGGCCTCCGGGACGGCCTCCGACCGTCGGAACGCACTGAGAACAGGCAGAAACGGAGGCCCGCGTGGAGCAACAGCGTCTCAAAGAGGAATAAGAGCGCGTGCATGGCCCCTTTTCGGGGCAACTTTTGCCCCTCTGTCTGGCTGGGGCCGGGAAATCGCGGCCACCGGGCGGGCCGCCGACCGTTGGAACGTGCTCGGAATGGTCGGAAATGGATGCCTGCGCGGAGGGACAGTGTCTCAAAGAGGAATAGGTGTGTCCGCGTCACCCTCTCTTTGGGGAAACTTTTGGGCCTCTGTCACGGTGGGGCCGGGAATTCGCCACCTCCTGGCGGTCCTCCGACTGTCGGGACACGCTCAGAACGGGCGGAAGCGGAGGCCTGCGCGGAGGTACAGCGTCTCAAAGAGGACTAGGTGTGTCCGCGTCACCCTCTTTTTGGGGAAACTTTTGGGCCTCTGTCAGCGTGGGGCCAGGAAATCACGGCCTCCACGCGGACTTCCGACCATCGGAACTTGCTCGGAAGGGGCAGAAACAGAGGCCTGCGCAGAGGGAAAGCGTCCCAAAGGGGAAGGGTGTGTCCGCGTCACCCTCTTTTCGGGGAAACTTTTGGCCCTCTGTCAGGGTGAGGACGGGAAATCGCGGCCTCCGGGCGGTCCTCCGACCGTCGGAACGCGCTCGGAACAGGTGGAAATGGAGGCCTGCGCGGAGGGAGAGCGTCTGCAAGAGGACTAGGTGCGCGTGTCCCCCTGTTTTCGGGCCAAATTTTTCCCCTCTGTCAGCGTGGGGCCGGGAAATCCCGGCCTCCGGGGGGGCATCCGACCATTGGAACGTGCTCGGAATGGGCTGAAACGGAGGCCTGAGCGAAGGAGAGTTTCTCAAAGAGGACAAGGTGCGCGCGCGTCGCGCTCTTTTCGGGACAACCTTTGCCCCTCTGTCCGACTGGGGCCGGGAAATCAGGCCCTCCGTGTGGGCCTCCGAACGTCGGAACGCTCTCAGAATGGGCGGAAACGGAGGCCTGCGTGGAGGGACAGCGTCTCAAATGTGACTAGGTTTGTCCGAGTCACCCTCTTTTTGGGGCAACTTTGGCCCGACTGTCAGTGTGGATCCGGGAAATCGCGGCCTCAGGGCGGGCCTCCGACAGTCGGAACGTGATCAGAACGGGCGGAAATGGAGGCCTGCGCGTGGGACAGCATCTCAAAGAGGACTGGGTCTGTCCGCATGGACATCTTTTCGGAGCAACTTTTGCCCCTCCGACAGGGTGGAGCCAGGAAATCGCGGCCTCTGGGCAGGCATCCGACCGTCAGAACGCGCCCGGAACGGGCTGAAACGGATTCCTGCGCGGAGGGACAGCCTCTCAAAGGGGACTAGGTATGTCTGCGTCTCCCTCTTTTCGGGGAATCCTTTCTCCTCTGTAAGTGTGGGGACAGGAAATCGCGGCCTCCGGGCAGTCCTCCGACCATCGGAACGTGCTCGGAATGGGCGGAAACGGAGGCCTGCGTGAGGGACTGCATCTCCAAGAGAACCAGGTGTGTCCATGTCGCCCTCTTTTGGGGCAACTTTTGCCCCCTGTTAGGGTGGAGCCGGGAAATCCCGGCCTGCGGCGGGCCTCAGACCGTCGGAACGCTCTCGTAACGGGCGGAAACGGAGGCCTGCGCAAAGGACAGCTTCTCAAAGAGGACTAGGTGCGCTCGCTTCGCCCTGTTTTCCGTGCAACTTTTGCCTCTTTGTCAGGGTGGGGCCGGGAAATCCTGGCCTTCGGGCTGGCTTCCGACCGTCGTAACATGCTCGGTATTGGCAGAAACGGAAGCCTGCGCGGAGGGACAGCGTCTAAAGAGGACTAGGTGTGTCCGCGTGGCCCTTTTTTCAGAGCAACTTTTGCCCCTCTGTCAGAGTGGGGCCGGGAAATCGCAGCCTCCGGGAGGGCCTCTGAACGGCGGAACGCTCTCAGAACAAGTGGAAACGGAGGCCCCCGCAAAGGGACAGCGTCTCCAAGGGGACTAGGTGCGCGCACATCCCATTCTTTTCGGGGCAACTTTTTGCCCTCTGTCACGGTGGGCTGGGAAATCGCAACCTCCGGGCGGTCATCCGACTGTCGTAACGTGCTCGGAACGGGCAGAAACACAGGCCTGCGTGGAGGGACAGCGTCTCAAAGGGGACAAGATGTGTCCGGGTCACCCTCTTTTTGGGGAAAGTTTTGCCCTCTGTCAGGGTGGGGCCGGGGAATCACGGCTTCCGGGTGGGACTCCGACTATCAGAACGCGCACGGAATGGGCGGCAACGGATTTCTGCGCGGAGGGACAGCGTCTCAAAGGGGACTACGTGTCTCTGGGTCACCCTCTTTTTGAGGAAACTTTTTGGCCCCTCTCAGGGTGGGGCTGGGAAATCGCGGCCTCTGGGCCGGCCTCCGACTGTCGGAACGCGCTCGGTAAGGGCTGAAATGGATGCCTGCGTGGAGGCACAGCGTCTCAAAGAGGACTACGTGTCTCTGGGTCACCCTCTTTTCGGCGCAATTTTTGCTCGTCTGTCAGAGTGGGGCCAGGAAATTGCGGCCGCCGGCGGGACTCCGACCGTCAGAATACACTCGGAATTGACGGAAACGGAGGCCTGCGCAAAGGGACAACGTCTCAAAGAGGACAAGGTTTGTCCGCGTCACCCTGTGTTTGGGGCAACTTTTGCCCCCCTGTCAAGGTTAGCCGGGAAATCGCGGCCTCCGGTTGGGCCTCCGACCGTCGGAACGCGCTCGGAACAGGTGGAAACGGAGGCCTGCGCGAGGGACAGCGTCTGCAAGGGCACTAGGTGCGCGTGTCCCCCTGTTTTCGGGCCAACTTTTTCCCCTCTGTCAGCGTGGGGCCCGGAAATCCCGGCCTCCGGGGGGGCATCCGACCGTCGGAACGTGCTCGGAACGGGCTGAAACGGAGGCCTGAGCGAGGGACAGCGTCTCAAAGAGGACAAGGTGCGCACGCGTCGCCTTCTTTTCGGGACAACCTTTGCCCCTCCGTCCGACTGGGGCCGGGATATCAGGTCCTCCGTGCGGGCCTCTGAATGTCGGAATGCTCTCGGAATGGGCGGAAACAGTGGCCTGCGCGGAGGAACAGCATCTCAAAGAGGACTAGGTGTGTCCGCGTCACCCTGTTTTCGGGGCAACTTTTTACCCTCTGTCAGAGTGGGGCCGGGAAATCACGGCCACTGGGCGTACGTCCGACCATCGGAACGCGCTCAGAACAAGCGGAAACGGAGGCCTGCATGGTGGGCATTTTCTCCAAAAGGACTAGGTGCTTGTGCTTCGCCCTGTTTTCGGGGCAACTTTTCCCCCTCTGTCATGGTGGAGCCGGGAAATCGTGGCATCTGAGCATGCCTACGACTGTGGGAACGCACTCGGAACGGCGTACACGGATTCCTGCGCAGAGGGACAGCGTCTCAAAGGTGACTAGGTTTGTCCGAGTCACCCACTTTTAGGGGCAACTTCTGGCCCTCTGTCAGTGTGGATCCGGGAAATCGCGGCCTCCGGGCGGTCCTCCGACCGTCTAAACGCGCTCGGAATGTGTGGAAATGGAGACATGCACGGAGGGACAGCGCCTCCAAGAGGACTAGGTGCGCACGCATCCCCCTGTTTTCGGGACAACTTTAGCCCCACTGTCAGTGTGGGGCCTGGAAATCTCTGCCTCCGGGCGGGCTTCCGACGAATGGAACACGTTCGGAACGGGCAGAAGCGGAGGCATGCGCGGAGTGACAGCGTCTCAAAGAGGACTAGGCGTATCCGCATCACCCTCTTTTCGGACTTACCTTTCGCCCTCTCTGAGAGTGGGGCCGGGAAATCTTGGGCTCCGGGTGGGCCTCCGACCGTCGGAACACGCTCGGAACGGGCGGAAGCGGAGGCCTGGGCAAGGGACAGCGTCTCAAAGAGGACAAGGTGCGCGCACGTCGCCCTCTTTTCGGGACAACCTTTGCCCCTCCGTCCGATTGGGGCCAGGATATCAGGGCCTCCGTGCGGGCCTCCGAACGTCGGAATGCTCTCGGAATGGGCGGAAACTGAGGCCTGCGCGGAGGGACAGAATCTCAAAGAGGACTAGGTGTGTCCGCGTCACTCTCTTTTTGGGGCAACATTTTACCCTCTGTCAGAGTGGGCCCGGGAAATCACGGCCACCGGGTGTACGTCCGACCATCGGAACGCGGTCAGAACAAGCGGAAACGGAGGCCTGCGCGGTGGGCATTTTCTCCGAGAGGACTAGGTGCTTGCGCTTCGCCCTGTTTTCGGGGCAACTTTTCCCCCTCTGTCAGGGTGGAGCCGGGAAATCGTGGCCTCTGAGCGGGCCTCCGACCGTCGGAACGCACTCGGAACGGTGGACACGGATTCCTGCGCGGAAGGACAGCGTCTCAAAGGGGACTAGGCGTGTCCGAGTCACCCTCTTTTTGGGGCAACTTCTGGCCCTTTGTCAGGATGGGGCCGAGAAATTGCGGCGTCCAGGCGGGCCTCCGACCGTCAGAACGCGCTCGGAACGGGCGGAAACGGAGGCCTGCGCGAAGGATAGCCTCTCAAAGAGGACAATGTGCGCACGCTTCACCCTGTTTTCCGTGCATCTTTTGCCCCTCTGTCTGGATCGGGCCGGGAAATCCTGGCCTTCGTGCGGGCCTCCGACCGTTGGAACGCACTCGGAATGGGCGGAAGTGGATTTCTGCGCGGAGGGACAGCGTCTCAAAGGGGAATAGGTGTGTCCGCGTCACCCTCTTTTCCGGGCAACTTTTGCCCCTCTGTCAGAGTGGGACCGGGAAATCGTAGCCTCCGGGCGGACGTCCGACCCTTGGAACGCGCTCAGAACAAGCGGAAATGGAGGCCTGCGTGGAGGGACAGCGCCTCCAAGAGGAATAGGTGGACGCGCGGCACCCTGTTTTCGGGGCAATATTTGCCCCACTGTCATCCTGGGGCCGGGAAATCGCGGCCTCCGGGCAAGCCTCCGACCAGCGGAACCTGCTCAGAACGGGAGAAACAGAGCCATGCGCGGAGGGAAAGCGTCTCAAAGGGGACTAGGTGTGTCCGTGTCGTACTTTTTTGGGGGAAACTTTCGGGCCTCTGTCAGGGATGGGCCGGGAAATCGCGGCCTCTGGGCAGGCATCCGACTGTCGGAACGCGCCCGGAACGGGCGGAAACGGATTCCTGCACGGAGGGACAGCTTCTCAAAGAGGACTAGGTGCGCGCGTATTGCCCTCTTGTCGGGGCAACCTTTGCCCCTCTGTCTGGGTGGGGCCGGGAAATCGCGGACTCCGGGCTGGTCTCCCACCGTCGGAACACGCTCGGAATGGGCAGAAATGGAGGCCTGCGCGGAGGGACAGCATCTCAAACTAAATTAGGGGCTCCCGCATCGCCCTCTTTTCGGGGCAACTTTTTCCCTTCTCTCAGGGTGGGGCCGGGAAATCGCGGCATCCGGGCGTGCATCCAAACGTTGAACGCCCTTGGAAAAGGGCTGAAACAGAGTCCTGCGCGGAGGGACAGCATCTGAAAGAAGACTAGGTGTGTCCACGTGGCCCTCTTTTCAGGGCAACTTTTGCCCCTCCGTCAGGGTGGGGACGGGAAGTCGTGTCCTCCGTGCCGGTCTCTGACCATTAAAACGCGCTCGGAACAGGCGAAAACGGAAGCCTCAGTGGAAGGACAGCATCTGAAAGAGGACAAGGCTTGTCCGCGTCGCCCTGTTTTCGGGGCAAGCCTTGCCCATCTGTCAGGGTGGTGCAGGGAAATCGCAGCCCCTGGGCGGTACTCCGACCATCGGAATGTGCTCGGAATGGGCGGAAACAGAAGCCTGCGCAGAAGGACTGCGCCTCAAAGCGGACCAGGTGCTCGCGTCGCGCTGTTATCCGGGCAACTTTTGCCTCTATGTCAGGGTTGGGCCGGGAAATTGCCGCCTCCGGGCCTGCATCCAAACGTGGAACGTGATCGGAATGGGCAGAAATGGAGGCCTGCGCTGAGGGACAGCGTCTCAAAGAGCACTAGGTATGTCCGCGTGGCCCACTTTTTGGGGCAACTTTTGCCCCTCTGTCAGGGTGGGGCCGGGAAATCCTGGCCTTCGGGCAGGTCTCTGACCGTCGTAACTCGCACGGAATGGGCGGAAACGGATTTCCGCGCGGAGGGACAGCGTCTCAAAAGGGACTAGGTGTGTCCGCGTCACCCTCTAACTGGGGAAACTTTTGGGCCTCTGTCAGGTTGGGGCCGGGAAATCGTGGCCTCTGGCGGGCCTCCAACCGTTGGAACGCACTACGAATGGGCGGAAGTGGAGGCCTGCGTGGAGGGACAGCGTCTCCAAGTGGACTAGGTGTGTCCGCGTCACCCTCTTTTCGGAGAAACCTTTGGGCCTCTGTCAGAGTGGGGCCTGGAAATCGCGGCCTCCGGGCGGTCCTCCGACAGTCGGAACGTGCTCGGAACGGGCGGAAATGGAGGCCTGCACAGGACTGTGCCTCAAAGAGGACCAGGTGCTCGCGTCGCCCTGTTATCCGGGCAACTTTTGCCTCTCTGTCAGGGTGGGGCCGGGAAATTGCCGCCTCCGGGCCTGCATCCAAACGTGGAACGTGATCGGAATGGGCAGAAATGGAGGCCTGCACTGAGGGACAGCGTCTCAAAGAGGACTAGGTGTGTCCGCGTGGCCCTTTTTTGGGGCAACTTTTGCCCCTCTGTCAGGGTGGGGCCAGGAAATCCTGGCCTTCGGGCGGGTCTCTGACCGTCGTAACTCGCACGGAATGGGCGGAAACGGATTTCCGCCTGGAGGGACAGCGTCTCAAAAGGGACTAGGTGTGTCCGCGTCACCCTCTTTTCGGGGCAACCTTTGGACATCTGTCAGGGTGCAGCCGGGAATTCGCGGCGTCCGGGCGGGCCTCCGACCGTCGGAACGCGCACGGAATGGGCAGAAACGCATTTCTGCCCTGAGGGACAGCGTCTCAAAGGGGTATAGGTGTGTCCGCGTCACCTTCTTTTTGGGGAATCTTTTGGGCCTCTGTCAGGGTGGGGTCGGGAAATCGAGGCCTCTGGGCGGGCCTCCGACAGTCGGAACGCACTCGGAACGGGCGGAAGCGGAGGCCTACACAAGGGACAACGTCTCAAAGAGGACTAGGTGTGTCCACGTGGCCCTCTTTTCGGGGAAAAGTTTGCCCACTGCCAGCGTGGGGCCGGGAAATCGTGGCCTCCGGGCAAGCCTCCGACCGTTGTAACGTGCTCGGAACGGGCCGAAACAGAGGCCTGCGCGCAGGGACAGCGTTTCAAAGGGGACTAGGTGTGTCCTCATCACCCTCTTTTTGGCAAAACTTTTGGGCCTCTGTATGGGTGGGGCCGGGAAATAGCGGCCTCCGGGTGGGGCCTCCGACCGTCGGAACGTGCTCGGAACGGGCGGAAACAGAGGCCTGAGCGAGGGACAGCGTCTCAAAGAGGACTAGGTTTGTCCACGTCACCCTCTTATTGGGTAAAATTTTGGTCCTCTGTCGGGGGGGGCCGGGAAATCGCGGCCTCCGGGCGGTCCTCCAACCATCGGAATGTGCTCGGAATGGGCAGAAACAGAGGCCTGTGCGGATGGACAGCGTCTCAAAGGGGACTGGGTGTTTCCGCGTCACCCTCTTTTTGGGGAAACTTTTGGTCCTGTGTCAGGGTTGGGCCGGGAAATCGCGGCCTCCCGGCAGTCCTCCAACCATCGGAATGTGCTCGGAATGGGCAGAAACAGAGGCCTGCGTGGAAGGACAGTGTCCAAAGAGGACAAGGTGCGCTCGCTTCGCCCTGTTTTCCGGGCAACTTTTGCCTCTCTGTAAGGGTGGGGCCGGGAAATCGTGGCCTTTGGGCTGGCCTCCCACCGTCGTAACGTGCTCTGTATTGGCAGAAACGGAAGCCTGCCTGGAGGGACAACGTCTCAAAGGGGACTAGATGTGTCTGGGTCACCCTCTTTTTGGGGAAAGTTTTGGGCCTCTGTCAGGGTGGGGCCGTGAAATCGCGGCCTCTCGGCGGGCCTCCGTCTGTCGGAACGCGCTCGGTAAGGGCTGAAATGGATGCCTGCGTGGAGGCACAGTGTCTCAAAGAGGACTAGCTGTCTCTGGGTCACCCTCTTTTCGGGGCCACTTTCGCTCCTCTGTCAGAGTGGGGCCAGGAAATCGCGAGCGCCGGCGGCACTGCGACCGTCAGAATGTGCTCGGAATTGCCGGAAACGGAGGCCTGCGCAAAGGGACAACATATCAAAGAGGACTAGGTTTGTCCATGTCGCCCTGTATTCGGGGCAACTTCTGCCCCTCTGTCACAGTGGGCCGGGAAATCGCAGCCTCCGGTCGGGCCTCCGACCGTCAGAACGCGCTCGGAAAGGGCGGAAACGGAGGTCTGCGTGTAGCGACTGCGTCTCAAAGAGAACTAGGTATGTCCGCGTTACCCTCTTTTCGGGGCATGTCTTCCCATCTTTCAGGGTGTGGCCGGAAATCGCGGCCTCCGGGCGGGAGCTCGAACGTTGCAACGCGCTCGAAATGGGCAGAAATGGAGGCCTGCGCGAGGGACAGGGTCTCAAAGAGGACAAG
>NW_025335992.1:15161-29898 GCF_004798865.1 Varanus komodoensis
TTCGGGGCAACATTTGTCTTTCTGTCAGGGTGGGGCCGGGAAATCGCACCCCCTGGGAGGGCCTCCGACCGTCGGAACGCGCTCGGAACGGGTGGAAATGGAGGTCTGCGTGGAGGACAGCGTATCCAAGAGGACAAGGTGTGCGCGCGTCCCCCTGTTTTTGGGGCAACTTTTGCCCCTCTGTCAGGGTGGGGCCGGGAAATCGCAGCCTCTGGGCTGGCCGCCGACTGTTGGAACATCCTCGGTATGGGCGGGAACGGAGGCCTTCGCGGAGGGACAGCGTCTCTAAGAGGACTAGGTGAGTCCGCGTCGCTCCCTTTTCGGGGCAACTTTAGCCCATCTGTATGGGGGTGGCAGGAAATCGCGTCCTCTGAGCAGGCCTCCGACCGTCAGAACGCGCTCGGAACGGGCTGAAACGGAGGTCAGAGCGAGGGACAGCGTCTCAAAGAGGACAAGGTGCACATGCATCGCCCTCTTTTCGGGACAACCTTTGCCGTCCGTCAGACTGGGGCCGGGAAATCAGGGCGTCCGTGCGGGCCACCGAACGTCAAAACGCTCTCGGAATGGGTGGAAACAGAGGCCTGCGCGGAGGGACAGCATCTCAAAGAGGACTAGGTGTGTCCGCGTCACCCTCTTTTCGGGGCAACTTTTTCCCCTCTGTCAGTGTGAGGCCGGGAAATCACGGCCTCCGGGCGTACGTCCGACCGTCGGAACGCGCTCAGAACAATCGGAAACAGAGGCCTGCGCAGAGGGCATTTTCTCCAAAGGACTAGGTGCGCGTGCTTCCCCTTGTTTTCGGGGCAACTTTAGCCCCACTGTCAGGGTGGGGCCGGGAATTCGCTGCCTGCGGAAGGGCCTCCGACCGTCGGAACGTGCTCGGAACGGGCGGAAATGGAGGCCCGCGCGAGCGACAGCGTTCAAAGAATACTAGGTGTGTCCGTGTGGCCCTGTTTTCGGGGCAACTTTTGCCCCTCTGTCAGGGTGGGGCCGGGAAATCGCGGCCCCTGGGCGGGCCTCCGACCATCGGAACGCGCTCGGAATGGGTGTAAACGGAGGCCTGCGCGGAGGGACAGCACCTCCAAGAGGACTAGGTGGACACGCGTCACCCTGTTTTCGGGGCAACGTTTTCCCCCTGTCAGCGTGGGGCCAGGAGGTCGTGGCATCCGGGCGGGCCTCCGACCGTCGGAACGCGCCCGGAACGGGCAGAAACGGAGGCCTGCGCGAAGAACAGTTTCTCAAAGAGGTCTCCGTGTGTACGCTTCGCCCTGTTTTCCTTGCATCTTTTGCCTCTCTGTCAGGATCGGACCGGGAAATCGCGGCCTCTGGGCTGGCCTCCGACCGTCGGAACGCGCACGGAATGTGCGGAAACGGATTTCTGCACGGAGGGACAGCGTCTCAAAGGGGACTAGGTGTGTCCGCGTCACCCTCTTTTTGAGGAAACGTTTTGGCCTCTCTCAGGGTGGGGCCGGGAAATTGCAGCCTCTGGGCGGGCCTCCGACTGTCAGAACGGGCTCGGTAAAGGCTGAAATGGATGCCTGCGTGGAGGTACAGCGTCTCAAAGAGGACTAGGTGTCTCGTGGTCACCCTCTTTTCGGGGCAACTTTTGCTCATCTGTCAGAGTGGGGCCAGGAAATCGTGGCCGCCGGCGGGACTCCGACCATCAGAATACGCTCGGAATTGGCGGAAACGGAGGCCTGCGCAAAGGGACAACGTCTCAAAGAGGACTAGGTTTGTCCGCGTCGCCCTGTATTCGGGGCAACTTTTGCCCCTCTGTCAAAGTTACCCAGGAAATCGCGGCCTCCGGTCGGGCCTCCGACCGTCAGAATGCGCTCGGAACGGGTGGAAACGGACGCCTGCGTGGAGCGACAGCGTCTCAAAGGGGACTATGTGTGTCTGCGTGGCCCTCTTTTTGGAGCAACTTTTGCCCCTCTGTCAGAGTGGGGCCGGGAAATCTCAGACTCCGGAGGGGCCTACGATCGTCGGAACGCGCTCGGAACGGGTGGAAACGGTGGACTGTGCGAGGGACAGCGTCTCAAAGAGGACAAGGTGTGTCCGCGTCACCCTTTTTTCAGGGCAACTTCTGGCCCTCTGTCAGGGTGGGGCCGGGAAATCGCGGCCTCCGGGCAGTCGTCCGCCCGTCGGAATGCGCTCAGAATGGGTGGAATCGGAGGCCTGCACGAGGGAAGGTGTCTCAAAGAGGACGAGCTGTGTCCGCGTGGCCCTCTTTTCGGAGAAACTTTTGGCCCTCTGTCAGGGTGAGGCCGGGAAATCGTGGCCTCCGGGCAGTCGTCCGCCCGTCGGAACGCGCTTGTAACGGGTGGAAATGGAGGCGTACACGGAGGGACAGCATCTCCAAGAGGACTAGGTGCGCGCGCATCCCCCTGTTTTTGGGGCAACTTTTGCCCCGTTGTCAGCGTGGGGCCGGGAAATCTCGGCATCCGGGCGGGCCTCCGACCGTGGGAATGCATTTGGAATGGGCAGAAACGGAGGCCTGCGTGGAAGGACAGTATCCAAAGAGGACAAGGTGCGCTCGCTTTGCCCTGTTTTCCGGGCAACTTTCGCCTCTCTGTCAGGGTGGGGCCGGGAAATCCTGGCCTTCGGGCTGGCCTCCGACCGTCGTAACGCGCTCTGTATTGGCAGAAATGGAAGCCTGTGCGGAGGGACAGCGTCTCAAAGAGGACTATGTGTGTCCGCGTGGCCCTTTTTTCGGAGCAACTTTTGCCCCTTTGTCAGGGTGGAGGCCAGGAAATCGCAGCCTCCGGGAGGGCCTCCGACCATCGGAACGCACTCGGAACGGCAGGCACAGATTCCTGCGTGGAGGGACAGCATCTCAAAAGTGACTAGGTGTGTGCATCTCCCTGTTTTCCGCACAAGTTTTGCCCCTCTTTCAGGGTGGAACTGGGAAGTCGCAGCCTCCGAGTGGGTCTCCGACTGTCGGAACGCGCTCGGAATGGGCGGAAATGGAGGCCTGCGCGAGGGACTGCGTCTCCAAGGGAACCAGGTGTGTCCACGTGGCCCTCTTTTCGGGGCGACTATTGCCCCACTGTCAGGGTGGAGCCGGGAAATCCCGGCCTCCGGGTGGGTCTCAGGCGGTGGGGACGCGTTCGGAACGGGCAGAAACGGAGGCCTGCATGGAAGGACAGCGTCTCAAAGATGAGAAGGTGTGTCCGCATGGCCCTATTTTTGGGGCAACTTTTGGGGCTCTGTCAGGGTGGGTCTGGGAATTCGCGGCCTCCGGGCTGGCCTTTGACCATCGTAACGCGCTCGGTATTGGCAGGAACGAAAGCCTGGGCGGAGGGACAGCGTCTCAAAGAGGACTATTTGTATCCGCGTGGCCTTTTTTTCGGAGCAACTTTTGCCCCTCTGTCAGAGTGGGGCCGGGAAGTCGCGTCCTCCGGGCGGGTCTCTGACCAATGGAACGCACTCGGAAAAGGCGGAAACGGAGGCCTGCGCGAGGGACATCATCTCCAAGAGGAGTAGGTGACTCTGCATGGCCCTCTTTTCGGGGAAACTTTTGCCCGTCTGTCAGGGCGGGGACGGGTAATCGCGGCTTCCGTGCGTGTTGCTGACCGTCGGAAAGCGCTCGGAACGGATGGAAACGGAGGCCTGCGCGGAGGGACAGCACCTCAAAAAGGACTAGGTGTGTCCGCGACGGCCTCTTCTCGGGGCAAGTCTTGCCCCTCTGTCAGGAGGGGCCAGGAAATCGCGGCCTCCAAGCGGGCCTCCGACCGTCGAAACGTGCTCGGAATGGGCGGAAACGGAGGACTGGGCGGGGGACAGCGTCTCAAAGAGGACTAGGTGTGTCCGCGTCACCCTCTTTTCGGGGCAACTTTTGGCCATCTGACAGGGTGGGGTCGGGAAATCGCGGCCTCCGGGCAGGCCTGCAACCGTCGGAATGCGCTCGGAACAGGCGGAAGCGGAGGCCTGCGTGGAGGACAGCGTCTCAAAGAGAAGTAAGTGCGCGTGCATGGCCCCTTTTCGGGGCAACTTTTGCCACTATGTCAGAGTGGGGCCGGGAAATCGCGGACTCCAGGCAGGCCTCTGACCGTCGGAACGCGCTCAGAACAAATGGAAACGGAGGCCCCCGTGGAGGAATAGCGTCTCCAAGAGGACTAGGTGTGCGCAGATCCCCCTCTTTTCGGGGCAACTGTTGGCCCTCTGTCAGGGTGGGCCGGGAAATCGCGACCACCGGGCGGTCCTCTGACCGTCGGAACGTGCTCGGAACGGGCAGAAACAGAAGCCTGCGGGGAGGGACAGTGTCTCAAAGAGGACTATGTGTGTCCGGGTCACCCTTTTTTTGGGGAAAGTTTTGGGCCTCTGTCAGGGTGGGGTCGGGAACTTGCGGCCTCCGGGCGGGCCTCCGACCATCGGAACGTGCTTGGAACGGGAGGAAATGGATTTCTGTGTGGAGGGACAGCGTCTCAAAGGGGACTAGGTGTGTCCTCATCACCTTGCTTTTGGGGAAACTTTTGGGCCTCTCTCAGGGTGGGGCCGGGAAGTAGCGGCCTCCGGGCGGGCCTCCGACCGTCGGAACGCACTAGGAATGGGTGGAAACGGAGTCCTGCGCAGAGGGACAGCGTCTCCAAGAGGACTAGGAGAACACGTGTCACCCTCTTTTCGGGGCAACTTTTGGGCCTCTGTCACGGTGGGGCCGGGAAATCGCGGCCTCCGACCGTCGGAACGCACTGAGAACAGGCAGAAACGGAGGACTGCGTGGAGGGATAGCGTCTCAATAAGGAGTAAGTGCGCGTGCATGGCTCCTTTTCGGGGCAACGTTTGGCCCTCTGTCAGAGTGGGGCCGGGAAATAGTAGATCCGGGCGGGCCTCTGACCGTCGGAACGTCCTCTGAACGGGCGGAAACGGAGGCCTGCTCGTGGGACAGATGCTCAAAGAGGATTAGGTGTATCTGCGTGGCTCTCTTTTCGGGGCAACTCTTGCTCCTCCGTCAGGGTGGAGCCGGGAAATCGTGGACTCTCGGCGGTCCTCCGACCGTCGGACCGCACTCGGAGCGGCGGGCACCGAATCCTGCGCGGAGGGACCGCATCTCAATGGTGACTAGGTGCGTGCATCTCCCTGTTTTCTGGGCAACTTTTGCCCCTTTTTCAGAGTGGAGCCGGGAAGTCGCGGCCTCCAGGCTGGTCTTCGACTGTCGGAACGCGCTCGGAATGGGCAGAAACGGAGGCCTGCGCGAGGGACTGCGTCTCCAAGGGAACCAGGTGTGTCCGTGTGGCCCTCTTTTCGGGGCAACTTTTGCCCCCTGTTAGGGTGGAGCCGGGAAATCCCGGCCTACGGCGGGCCTCAGACCGTCGGAACGCTCTCGTAACGGGCGGAAACGGAGGCCTGTGCGAAGGACAGCTTCTCAAAGAGGACTAGGTGCGCTCGCTTCGCCCTGTTTTCCGGGCAACTTTTGCCTCTCTGTCAGGGTGGGGCCGGGAAATCCTGGCCTTCGGGCTGGCCTCCGACCGTCGTAACGTGCTCGGTATTGGCAGAAACGGAAGCCTGCGTGGAGGGACAGCGTCTAAAGAGGACTATGTGTGTCCGCGTGGCCTTTTTTTCAGAGCAACCTTTGCCCCTCTGTCAGAGTGGGGCCGGGAAATCGCAGCCTCCGGGAGGGCCTCCGAACGTCGGAACGCTCTCAGAACAAGTGGAAACGGAGGCCCCCGCAAAGGGACAGCGTCTCTTCGTGCAGTCTCCAGCGTCTTGGAGACTGCACGAAGGGACAGCGCCTCAAAAGGACCAGTTGCGCTTGTCACCCTCTGTTCGGGGAAACTTTTGGGCCTCTGTCAGGGTGGGGCCAGGAAATCGCGGCCTCCGGGTGAGCCTCCGACGTTCGGAACGCACTCGGAACGGGCGGAAGCGGATTTCTGCGTGGAGGGACAGCGTCTCAAAGGGGAATGGGCATGTCCGCGTCACCCTCTTTTCGGGGCACCTTTTTCCCCTCTGCCCGAGTGGGACCGGGAAATCGTGGCCTCCGGGCGGATGTCCGACCGTCGGAACGCACTCAGAACATGCGGAAACGGAGGGCTGCAGGGAGGGACAGCATCTCAAAGAGGACTAGGTGTGTCCGCATCACCCTCTGTTCGGGGCAACTTTTCTCCTTTGTCAGGGTGGGGCCGGGAAATTGCGGCTTCCGGGCAAGCCTCTGACCGTCGGAATGTGCTTGGAATGGGCAGAAACAGAGCCGTGCACAGAGGAAAGCGTCTCAAAGGGGACTAGTTGTGTCCGCGTCGCCCTCTTTTTGGGGAAACTTTTGGGCCTCTGTCTGAGTGGGGCCGGGAAATCGCGGCTTCCGGGCGGGCCTCCGACCGTCGGAACGCGCTCGGAATGCGTGGAAACGGAGGCATGTGCGGAGGGACAACGTCTCAAAGAGGACTAGGTTTGTCAAGGTGGCCCTCTTTTTGGGGCAACGTTTGCCCCACTGTCAGCGTGGGGCTGAGAAATCGTGGTCTCCGGGCGGTCCTCCAACCGTCGGAACGTGCTCGGAACGGGCCGAATCAGAGGCCTGCGCGGAGGGGCAGCGTTTCAAAGTGGACTAGGTGTGTCCTCATCACCCTGTTTTGGGGAAACTTTAGGGCCTCTGTCAGGGTGGTGCCGGGAAATAGCGGCCTCTGGGCGGGCCTCCGACCGTCGGAACGTGCTCAGAACGGGTGGAAACGGATTTCTGCATGGAGGGACAGCGTTTCAAAGGGGAATAGGTGTGTCCGCGTCACCCTCTTTTCGGGGCACCTTTTTCCCCTCTTTCAGAGTGGGACCAGGAAATCGCGGCCTCCGTGCAGACCTCCGACCGTCGGAACGTGCTCGGAACGGGCGGAAACGGAGGCCTGCACGAAGAACAGCTTCTCAAAGAGGACTAGGTGCGCACGCCTCGCCCTGTTTTCTGTGCATCTTTTGCACATCTGTCAGGGTGGAGCCGGGAAATCGCGGCCTCCGGGCGGACCTCCGACAGTCGGAACGCGCACAGAATGGGTGGAAACGGATTTCTACGCGGAGGGACAGCGCCTCAAAAGGGACTAGGAGTGTCCGCGTCACCCTCTTATTGGGTAAAATTTTGGTCCTCTGTTGGGGGGGGCCGGGAAATCGCGGCCTCCCGGCGGTCCTCCGACCATCGGAATGTGCTCGGAATGGGCAGAAACAGAGGCCTGCGCGGATGGACTGAGTCTCAAAGGGGACTGGGTGTGTCCGCGTCACCCTCTTTTTGGGGAAACTTTTGGTCCTCGGTCAGGATGCGGCCCTGAAATCGAGGCCTCTGGGCTGGCCTCCGACCGTCGGAACACACTCGGAACGTGCGGAAGTGGAGGCCTGAACAAGGGACAACGTCTCAAAGAGGACTAGGTTTGTCAACGTGGCCCTCTTTTCGGGGCAACGTTTGCCCCACTGTCAGCGTGGGGCCGAGAAATCGTGGTCTCCGGGCGGTCCTGCGACCGTCGGAACGTGCTCAGAACGGGCCGAAACAGAGGCCTGCGCGGAGGGGCAGCATTTCAAAGTGGATTAGGTGTGTCCTCATCACCCTGTTTTGGGGAAACTTTTGGGCCTCTGTCAGGGTGGGGCCAGGAAATAGCGGCCTCTGGGCGGGCCTCCGACCATCGGAACGTGCTCGGAACGGGTGGAAACGGATTTCTGCGTGGAGGGACAGCGTCACAAAGGGGAATAGGTGTGTCCGCGTCACCCTCTTTTCGGGGCACCTTTTTCCCCTCTGTCAGAGTGGGATTGGGAAATCGTGGCCTCCGGGCGGACGTCCGACCGTTGGAACGCGCTCAGAACAAGCGGAAATGGAGGCCTGCGCGGAGGGACAGCATCTCAAAGAGGACTAGGTTTGTCCGCGTGACCCTCTTTTCGGGGCAACTTTTGGGCCTCTGTCAGGGTGCGGCCGGGAAATTGCGGCCTCTGGGCGGGCCTCCGACCATCTGAACGCACTCGGAATGGGTGTAAAAGGCCTGCGCGGAGGGACAGCGCCTCCAGGAGGACCAGGTGGACGCACGTCACCCTGTTTTCGGGGCAACATTTGCCCCACTGTCAGCGTGGGTCCGGGAAATCGCGGCCTCTGGGCAGACCTCCGACCGTCGGAACGTGCCCGGAACGGGCAGAAACAGAGCCGTGCGCGGAGGAAAGCGGATCAAAGGGGACTAGGTGTGTCCGCGTCGCCCTCTTTTTGGGGAAACCTTTTGGCTTCTGTCAGGGTTGGGCCGGGAAATCGTGGCCACCAGGCGGTCCTCCGACCGTCGGAACGCGCTTGGAACGGGCCGAAACGGAGGCCTGCGCGAAGGACAGCTTCTCAAAGAGGACTAGGTGCGCGCGCTTCGCCCTGTTTTCCGAGCAACTTTTGCCCCTCTGTCAAAGTGGGGCCGGGAAATCACGGCCTCCGGGAGGGCCTCCGACTGTCGGAACGCACTCAGAACAGGCAGAAACGGAGACCTGCGTGGAGGGACAGCGTCTCAAAGAGAAGTAAGTGCGCGTGCATGGCCCCTTTTCGGGGCAACTTTTGCTCCTCTGTCTGAGTGGGGCCGGGAAATCGTAGACTCCGGGCATGCATCCAAACGTGGAACGCGCTCGGAAAGGGCTGAAACAGAGACCTGCGTGGAGGGACAGCATCTGAAAGAAGACTAGGTGTGTCCACGTGGCCCCCTTTTTGGGGCAACTTTAGCCCATCTGTCAGGGGGGTGGCGGGAAATCGCGGCCTCTGAGCAGGCCTCCGACCGTCAGAACGCGCTCGGAACGGGCTGAAACGGAGGCCAGAGAGAAGGACAGCGTCTCATAGAGGACAAGGTGCACGCGCTCTTTTTGGGACAACCTTTGCCCTCTGTGAGACTGGGGCCGGGAAATCAGGGCCTCCGTGCGGGCCTCCGAACGTCGGAACGCTCTCGGAATGGGCGGAACCGGAGGCCTGCGTGGAGGAACAGCATCTCAAAGAGGACTAGGTGTGTCCGCGTCACCCTCTTTTCGGGGCAACTTTTTCCCCTCTGTCAAAGTGGGGCCGGGAAATCACGGCCTTCGGGCGTACGTCCAACCGTCAGAACGGGCTCAGAAGAAGCGGAAACGGAGGCCTGCGCGTTGGGCATTTTCTCCAAGAGGTCTAGGTGCGCGCGCTTCCCCTTGTTTTCTGGGCAACTTTAGCCCCACTGTCAGGGTGGGGCCGGGAATTCGCGGCCTCCGGAAGGGCCTCCGACCGTCGGAACGCGCTCGCAACAGGCGGAAACGGAGGCCTGCGCGAAGTACAGCTTCTCAAAGAGGACTCGGTGCGCGCGCTTCGCCCTGTTTTCCGGGCATCTTTTGCCTCTCTTTCAGGATCGGGCTGGGAAATCCTGGCCTTCGGGCGGGCCTCCGACCATTGTTACTCGCTCGACATGAGCAGAAATGGAATCTTGCACGGAGGGACAGCGTCTCAAAGAGGACAAGGTGTGACCACGTCACCCCCTTTTTGGAGAAACTTTTGGGCCTCTGTCAGGGTGGGGCCGGGAAATCGCAGCCCCCATGCAGGCGTCCGACCGTCGGAACGCGCTCGGAACGGGCGGAAATGGAGGCCTGCACGAGGGAATGCATCTCAAAGAGTACTAGGTGTGTCTGTGTGGCCCTCCTTTCGGGGCAACGTTGGCCCCTCTGTCAGGGTGGAGCCGGGAAACCGCGGCCTCCGGGCGGGCCTCCAAGCATCGGAACGTGCTCGGAACTGGTTGAAACGGAGGCCTGCGTGAGGGACAGCGTCTCAATGGTGACTAGGTGTGTCTACGTCACCCTCTATTCGGGGCAACTTTAGGCCCTCTGTCATGGTGGGGCCTGGAAATCGTGGCCACCGGGCGGTCCTCCGACCGTCGGAACGCACTCGGAACAGGAGGAAATGGAGGCCTGCGCGAAGGACAGCTTCTCAAAGAGGACTCGGTGCGCGCGCTTCGCCCTGTTTTCCGGGCATCTTTTGCCTCTCTTTCAGGATCGGGCTGGGAAATCCTGGCCTTCGGGCGGGCCTCCGACCATTGTTACTCGCTCGACATGAGCAGAAATGGAGGCCTGCGCGGAGGGACAGCATCTCAAAGAGGACTAGGTGTGTCCACGTCACCCTCTTTTTGGGGAAATTTTGGGCCTCTGTCAGGGTGGGGCCGGGAAATCAAGGCCTCTGGGCAGGCCTCCGACCATCGGAACGCGCTCGTAATGGGTGCAAACGGAGGCCTGCGCGGAGGGACAGCGCCTCCAAGAAGTCTAGGTGGACCCGCGTCACCCTCTTTTCGGGGCAACGTTTGCCCCACTGTCAGCGTGGGGTCGGGAAATCGCGACCTCCGGGCGGGCCTCCGACCGTCTAACGCGCTCGGAACGGGCAGAAACGGAGGCCCGCATGGAGGGACAGCGTCTCAAAGAGGACTAGGTGTATCCGCTTCTCCTTCTTTAGGGGGCAAATTTAGCCCCACTGTCAGGGTGGGGCCGGGAATTCGCGGCCTCCGGGCGGGCCTCCGACCATCGGAACATGCTCGGAACGAGCGGAAACGGAGGCCTGGGTGGGGGACAGCGTCTCAAGGAGGATTAGGTGTGTCCACGTCACCCTCTTTTCGGGGCAACTTTTGGCCATCTGACAGGGTGGGGTCGGGAAATCGCGGCCTCTGGGCGGGCCTCCGACTGTCGGAACGCGCTCGGTAAGGGCTGAAATGGATGCCTGCGTGGAGGCGCAGCGTCTCAAAGAGGACGAGGTGTCTCTGGGTCACCCTCTTTTTGGGGCAACTTTTGCTCCTCTGTCAGCGTGGGGCAAGAAATCGCGGCCGCCGGCGGTACTCCGACCGTCAGAATACGCTCGGCATTGGCGGAAACGGAGGCCTGCGCGGAGGGACAGCGCCTCCAAGAAGTCTAGGTGGACCCGCGTCACCCTCTTTTCGGGGCAACGTTTGCCCCACTGTCAGCGTGGGGTCGGGAAATCGCGACCTCCGGGCGGGCCTCCGACCGTCTAACGCGCTCGGAACGGGCAGAAACGGAGGCCCGCATGGAGGGACAGCGTCTCAAAGAGGACTAGGTGTATCCGCTTCTCCTTCTTTAGGGGGCAAATTTAGCCCCACTGTCAGGGTGGGGCCGGGAATTCGCGGCCTCCGGGCGGTCCTCCGACCAGCGGAACCTGCTCGGGACGGGCAGAAACAGAGACCTGCGCAGAAGGACAGCGCCTCAAAGGGGATTAAGTGTGTCCGCGTCACCCTCTTTTTGGGGAAACTTTTGGGCCTCTGTCAGGGTGGGGCCGGGAAATGGCGGCATGCGGGCGGGCCTGCGACCATCGAAACGTGCTCGGAACGGTCAGAAATGGAGGCCTGCGTGAGGGACAGCGTCTCAAAGAGGACTATGTATGTCCACGTGACCCTCTTTTCGGGGCAACTTTTGGACCTCTGTCAGGGTGGGGCCGGGAAATCGTGGCCTCCGGGCGGTACCCTGACCATCGGAACGCGGTTGGAATGGGTGGAAACGGAGGCCTGCGCAGAGGGACAGCATCTCCAAGGGGACTAGGTGGACGACCGTCCCCCTGTTTTCGTGCAATGTTTGCCCCACTGTCAGCGTGGGGCCGGGAAATTGCGGCCTCTGTGCAAGCCTCCGACCATCAGAACACACTCGGTATGGGCAGAAACGGAGGCCTGCATGAAGGACAGTGTCTCAAAGAGGACTAGGTGTTTTTCCCGTCACCCTCTTTTCGGGGCAACTTTTGGCCCTCTGTCAGGGTCGGGCCGGGAAATCGCGGCCTCTAGGCGGGCATCCGACCGTTGGAACGCACTCGGAACGGGTGGAAACGGATTCCTGTTTCCGGGCAACTT
Organism: Varanus komodoensis; assembly: GCF_004798865.1. Classification (NCBI taxonomy): domain Eukaryota; kingdom Metazoa; phylum Chordata; class Lepidosauria; order Squamata; family Varanidae; genus Varanus; species Varanus komodoensis. The sequence continues at coordinate 26,927 of NW_025335992.1, forward strand.
TTGCCTCTCTGTCAGGGTGGGGCCGGGAAATCCCGGCCTCCGGGCGGGCCTCAGACCGTGGGAACGTGCTTGGATCGGGCTAAAAATGTGGCCTGCGTTGAAGGACAGCGTCTGAAAGAGGACTAGGTGTGTCCGCGTGCCCCTCTTTTCGGGGCAACATTTGCCCCTCCGTCAGGGTGGGGCCGGGAAATCGCGGCATCCGGGCAGACCTCTGACCGTCGGTACGTGCTCGGAACAGGCGGACATGGAGGCTTGCGCGAGGGACAGCTTCTCAAAGGGGACTAGGTATGTCCGTGTCTCCCTCTTTTCGGGGCATCTTTTGTCCGGCATCCGACCGTCAGAACGCACTCGGAATGGGTGGATGCGGAGGCCTTCGTGGAGGGACAGCGTGTCCAAGAGGACTAGGCGGACGCCCGTCACCATCTTTTCCTGGCAACTTTTGCCCCCCTGTCAGCGTGGGGCCGGGAAATCTTGGCCTCCGGGCGTGCCTGCGTCCGTCGGTACGTGCTCTGAACAGGCGGACATGGAGGCCTGCGTGGAGCGACAGCATCTCAAAGGGGACTAGGTGTGTCCGCGTCACCCTCTTTATGGGGGAACTTTTGGCCCTCTGTCAGGGTGGGGTCGGGAAATCGCGGCCTCTGGGTGGTACTCCAACTGTCGGAACGCACTCGGAACTGCGGGCAGATATTCCCGCGCGGAGGGACAGCGTCTCAAAGGGGAGTAGGTGCGTGCATCGCCCTGTTTTCCGGGCAACTTTTGCCCCTCTGTCAGGTGGGAGCCGGGAAGGCGCGTCCTCCAGGTGGGTCTCCGACTGTCGGAACATGCTCGGAATGGGCGGAAACGGAGGCCTTGCGAGGGACTGCGTCTCCAAGGGAACCAGGTGTGTCCGTGTGTCCCTCTTTTCGGGGCAACTTTTGCCCTCTGTCAGGGTGGAGCCGGGAAATCCCGGCCTCCGGGCGGGACTCAAACCGTGGGAACGTGCTCGGAACGGGCAGAAACAGAGGCCTGTGCGGAGGTAGAGCGTCTCAAAGGGGACTAGGTGTGTCCGCGTCACCCTCTTTTTGGGGAAACTTTTGGGCCTCTGTCAGGGTGGGGCCAGGAAATTGTGGCATCCGGCCGGGCCTCCGACAATCGATACTTGCTTGGAACGGGCGGAAACGGAGGCCTGCGCGAGGGACAGCGTCTGAAAGAGCACTATGTATGTACGCGTGACCCTCGTTTCAGGGCAACTTTTGGACCTCCGTCAGGGTGGAGCAGGGAAATCCTGGCCGCCGGGCGGGCCTCAGACCATGGGAACGCATTCGGAACGGGCAGAAACGGAGGGCTGCGTGGAGGGACAGCACGTCAAAGAGGTCCATGTGCGCGCGTCGCCCTGTTTTTCGGACAACTTTTGCCCTCTGTCAGGGTGGAGCTGGTTAATCGCGGCCTCCGGGCGTGCATCGGAACGGGGAACGTACTCGTAACCGGCTGAAACGGAGGCCTGCGCGAGGGACTGCGTCTCCAAGGGAACCAGGTGTGTCTGCGTGGCCCTCTTTTCGGGGCAACGTTTTGCCCCTCTGTCAGACTGGGGCCGAGAAATCCCGGCCTCCGGGCGGGCCACCGTCCGTAGGAACACACTAGAAATGTGCTGGAACGGAGGCCTGCGCGGATGGACAACGCCTCAAGGAGGATTAGATGCGCGCGTCGCCCTGTTTTCCGGGCAACTTTTGCCTTGCTGTCAGGGTGGGGTGGGGAAATCCCGGCATTCGGGCAACACTCCTACCGTCGGAATGCACTCGGACCGGGCGGAAATGGAGGCCTGCACGGAGGGACAGCGTCTCAAAGTGGACTTGGTGTGTCCGCGTCACTCTCTTTTCCGTGCAGCTTTTGCCGCTCTGTCAGGGTGGGGCCGGAAATCGCGGCCCCCAGGCGGGACTTTGACCATCGCAACGCGCTCGGAACAGGCGGAGGGGAGTCCTGCGTGGTGGGACAGCGTCTCAAACAGGACTAGGAGTGTCTGCGTGGCCCTCTTTTCGGGACAAGTCTTGCCCATCTGCCAGGGTGGGGCCGGGAAATTACGGCCTCAGGCCGGGCCGCTGAACATCCGAATGAGCTTGGAACGGGCGGAAATGGAGGTCTGCATGGAGGGACAGCGTCTCAAAGAGGACTAGGTGAGTCGGCGTGGCCCTCTTTTCGGGGCAGCAGCTTCCCCTCTTTCAGGGTATGGCCGGGAAATCGCGGCTTCCGGGCGGGCCTCCAACCATCGGAACACGCTCGGAACGGGCGGAAGCGGGGCCTGGGCAAGGGACAGCATCTCAAAGAGGACTAGTTGTGTCCGCGTGGCCCTCTTTTCGGGGCACCTTTTGCCCCTCTGTCAGAGTGGGGCCGGGAAATTGCGGTCCCCGGGCGGGCCTCCAACTGTCAGAACGCGCTCGGAATGGGCGGAAACAGAGGCCTGCGCGAGGGACAGCTTCTCAAAGAGGTCTAGGCATGTCCGCATCGCCCTATTTTCAGGGCAAGTCTTGCCCATCCGTCAGGGTTGTGCCAGGACATCACGGCCCCTGGGCGGGACTCGGACCATCGGAACGCGCTCAGTATGGGCAGAAACGGAGGCCTGCGCAGTGGGACGTCTCAAAGAGGACTAGGTGTCCCCGCGTCAACTTGTTTTCAGGGCAACTTTTGCCCCTCTGTCGGGGTGGGGCCAGGAAATCGTGGAAAACGGACGGGCCTCCAACCGTCGGAACGCCCTCGGAACGGGCGGAAATGGAGGCCTGCGCGGAGGGACAGCACCTCAAAAGGACTAGTTGCGCTTGTCACCCTCTCTTCGGGGAAACTTTTGGCCCTCTGTCAGAGTGGGGCCGGGAATTCCGGCCTTTGGGCGGGTCTCCAACCGTCGAAACGCGGTCGGTATTGTCAGAAACGGAGGCCTGCAAGGAGGGACAGCGTTTGAAAGAGGACTAGGTGTGTCTGAGTCGCCCTCATTTCGGGGCAAC
>NW_025335992.1:29998-30127 GCF_004798865.1 Varanus komodoensis
ACCCTCTCTTCGGGGAAACTTTTGGCCCTCTGTCAGAGTGGGGCCGGGAATTCCGGCCTTTGGGCGGGTCTCCAACCGTCGAAACGCGGTCGGTATTGTCAGAAACGGAGGCCTGCAAGGAGGGACAGC
>NW_025335992.1:30227-36477 GCF_004798865.1 Varanus komodoensis
GGCAGAGATTTCCCGGCCCCACGCTGACAGTGGGGCTAAAGTTGTCCCGAAAACAGGGGGATGCGTGGGTACCTAGTCCTCTTAGAGACACTGTCCCTCAGCGCATGTCTCCGTTTCCACACATTCCGAGCGCGTTCCGAGGGTCCGAGGGCCACATGGAGGCCGCGATTTCCCGGCTCCACCCTGACAGAGGGGCAAAACTTGACCCAAAAACAGGGCAACACGGACATACCTAGTATTGTTCGAACGCTGTCCCTCGCGCAGGCCTCCATTTCCGCCCGTTCCGAGCACGTTCCGACAGTCAGAGGCCCTTCCGGAGGCCGCGAATTCCCGGCCCCACCCTGACAGTGGGGCTGAAGTTGCCCCGAAAACAAGGAGAAGCGCGCGCACCTAGTCCTCTTGGAGAAAATGCCCTCTGTGCAGGCCTCTGTTTCCGATTGTTCTGAGCGTGTTCCGACGGTCAGACGTACGCCCGGAGGCCGTGATTTCCCGGCCCCACACTGACAGAGGGGAAAAAGTTGCCCCGAAAAGAGGGTGATGCGGACACAGCTAGTTTGAGATGCTGTCCCTCAGCGCAGGCCTCCGTTTCCGCCCATTCCGAGAGCGTTTTGACGTTCGGTGGCCCGCACGGACGCCCTGATTTCCCGGCCCCGGTCTGACAGACGGCAAAGGTTGGCCCGAAAAGAGGGCGACGCGCGCGCACCTTGTCCTCTTTGAGACGCTGTCCTTCGCTCTGGCCTCCGTTTCAGCCCGTTCCGAGCGCGTTCTGACGGTCGGAGGCCTGCTCAGAGGACGCGATTTCCCGCCACCCCCATACAGATGGGCTAAAGTTGCCACGAAAAGGGGGCGACGCGGACTCACCTAGTCCTCTTAGAGACGCTGTCCCTCCGCGGAGGCCTCCGTTCCCGCCCATTCCGAGAGCGTTCCAACAGTTGGCGGCCAGCCCAGAGGCTGCGATTTCCCGGCCCCACCCTGACAGAGGGGCAAAAGTTGCCCCGAAAACGGGGACGCGCGCGCACCTTGTCCTCTTGGATATGCTGTCCTCCACGCAGACCTCCATTTCCACCCGTTCCGAGCGCGTCCCGACGGTCGGAGGCCCTCCCAGAGGCCGCGATTTCCCGGCCCCACCCTGACAGAAAGACAAATGTTGCCCCGAAATGAGGGTGACTCAGGCACACCTAGTCCTCTTTCAGACGCTGTCCCTCCTTGCAGGCCTCCGTTTCTGACCGTACCGACCCTGTTTCAATGGTTGGAGGCCCGCCCAGAGGCAGGGATTTCCCGGCCCCACTCTGACAGAGGGCCGAAATTTCCCCCGCACAGAGGGCGACAAGCGCAACTAGTCTTTTTGAGGCACTGTGCCTCCGCACAGGCCTCCATTTCCGCCCGTTCCGAGCGCTTTCCGATGGTCAGAAACCCGTACGGAAGCCGCGATTACCCGTCCCCAACCTGATAGACGGGCAAAAGTTGCCCCGAAAAGCGGGCCATGCAGCCTCACCTTGTTCTCTTGGAGACGCTGTCCCACGCGCAGGCCTCCGTTTCTGCCCGTTCCGAGCACATTCCGACGATCAGAGACCCGCCCGGAGGCCGCGACTTCCGGTCCCCAACCTGACAGAGGAGCAAAAGTTGCCCCGAAAAGAGGGCCACGCGACACACCTAGTCCTCTTTGAGACGCAGTCCCTCCACGCAGGCCTCCGCTTCCGCCCATTCCGACCTCGTTTCCGACGGACTCAGGCCCGCCCGGAGGCCAAGATTTCCTGTACCCACGCTGACAAGGGGGCAAAAGTTGCCATGAAAAGAGGGTGACGGGCATCCACATAGTCCTCTTTGAGACGCAGTCCCTCCACGCAGGCCTCCGTTTCCGCCCGTTCCGGGAGCGTTCCGACGGTCAGACTCCCGCCCAGAGGCCGCTATTTCCCGGCCCACCCTGACAGAGCGGCAAAAGTTGCCCGAAAACAGAGCAACGTGCGCGCACCAAGTCCTTTTGAGACGCTGTCTATCGCGCAGGCCTCCGTTTCTGCCCGTTCCGAGCGCGTTCTGATGGTCGGAGTACCTCCCAGAAGCTGTGATTTCCCGGCCACACCCTCACAGATGGGCAAGACTTGCCCTGAAAAGAGGCCGACGCGGACACACCTAGTCCTCTTTGAGACACTGCCCCTCCGCGTAGCCGTCCGTTTCTGCCCGTACCGACCGCGTTTCCACGGTCGGAGTCTTGCCTGAAGGCCGGGATTCCTGGCCCCACCCTGACAGAGGGCCAAAAGTTGCCCCGAAAACAGGGCGACGCGGAAACACAAGGTCCTCTATGAGACGCTGTCCCGCCGCGCAGGCCTCCGTTTCCGCATGTTCCGAGCGTGTTCCGACGGTTGGAGTCCCGCCGGCAGCCTTGATTTCCCGGCTCCACCCTGACAGAAAGGCAAAAGTTGCCCCGAAAACAGGGCGACGTGCGCCCACCCAGTCCACTTTGAGACACCTTCCCTCGCGCAGGCCTCCGTTTTCGCCCATTCCGAGAACGTTCTGACAGTCAGAGGACCACCCGGAGGCCGCGATTTCCCAGCTCCTCCCTTACAGAGGGGCAAAGTTGCCCCGAAAAGAGGGCCACACGGATACACCTAGTATTCTTTGAGACGCTGTCCCTCGCGCAGGCCTCCATTTCCGCCCTTTCTGAGCACGTTCAGACGGTCGGAGGCCCGCCCGAAGGCCGCGAATTCCCGGCCCCACCCTGACAGTGGGGTAAAGTTGCCCCGAACACAAGGGTAAGCGCGCGCAACTAGTCCTCTTGCAGAAAATGCCCTCCGCGCAGGCCTCTGCTTCCGCTTGTTCTGAGCGCGTTCCGACGGTCGGACGTACGCCCGGAGGCCGTGATTTCCCGGCCCCACTCTGACAGAGGGGAAAAAGTTGCCCCGAAAAGAGGGCGACGGGCGCGCACCTTGACCTCTTTGAGACGCTGTCCCTCGCTCAGGCCTCCGTTTCAGCCCGTTCTGCGCGCGTTCCAATGGCCGGAGGCCCCCCCGGAGGCCGGGATTTCCCGGCCTCACCCTGACAGAGGCCCAAAAGTTTCCCCAATAAGAGGGTGACGTGGACACACCTAGTCCCTTTTGAGACGCTGTCCCCCCACGCGGAAATCCGTTTCCGCCCATTCCGTGCCCATTCCCACGGTCTGAGGCCCACCCGGAGGCCGGGATTTCCCGGTTCCACCATGACAGTGGGGCAATAGTCGCCCCGAAAAGAGGGTGATGCGGACACACCTAGTCATCTTTGAGACGCTCAGCGCAGGCCTCCGTTTCCGCCCATTCCGAGAGCGTTCCGACGTTCGGAGGTCCGCACGGAGGCCCTGACTTCCCGGCCACAGTCGGACAGAGGGGAAAAAGTTGGCCCAAAAACAGGGGGACACACGCACCTAGTCCTATTTGAGATGCCATCCTTCTGCAATGGCCTCCATTTGTGCCCGTTCTGAGCACATTCCTGCAGTCGCAGTCCCTCCCGGAGGCCGCGATTTCCCGGCCCCACCCTGACAGAAGGGCAAAAGTTGCCCTGAAAACGGGTGGACGCGCGCACACCTTGTCCTTTTGGAGACATTGTCCCTCCACGCAGGCCTTCGTTTCCACCCGTTCTGAGCGCGTTGCGACGGTCGGAGGCCATCCCGTAGCCTGGGATTTCCCAGCCCCACCCTGAAAGAGAGGCAAAAGTTGCCCCAAAAAGAGGGAGAAGCGGACACACCTAGTCATCTTTCAGACGCTGTCCCTCCATGCAGGCCTCCGTTTCTGCCCACTCCGAGCGCGTTTCGACGCTCGGAGGCTCGCCCGGAGGCTGCGAGTTCCCAGCCCCACCCTGACAGAGGGGCAAAAGTTTCCCCAAAAAGAGGACGAAGCGGAAAACCTAGTCTTTTATAGACGCTGTCCCTCGTGCAGGCCTCCGTTTCCGCCTCTTCTGAGTGCGTTCCAACGGTCGGAGGCCCACCCGGAAGCCGCGATTTCCCAGCCCCACCCTGACAGAGGGGCAAAAGTTGCCCCGAAAAGAGGGGCACGAGGACACAATTAGTCTTCTTTGAGATCGTCTCCCTCAGCGCAGGACTCCGTCTCCGCCGGTACCGACCGCGTTTCGATGGTCGGAGGCCCGCCTGAAGGCTCCGATTTCCCGGCCCCACTTTGACAGAGAGGCAACAGTTGTCCCGATAAGAGGGCCATGCGGACACACATAGTCCTATTTGAGACGCTGTCCCTAATGCAGGCCTCCGTTTCCGCCCATTCTGAGTGCCTTCCGCCGGTCTGAGGCCCGCCAGGATTGTGCGATTTCCCAGCCCCACCATGAGAGAGGGGCAAAAGTTGCCCCGAAAGGGGGGAGATGCACGCGAACCTAGTTTTCTTGGAGACGCTTTCCCTCCACACAGACCTCCTTTTCCGCCCGTTCAGAGCGCATTCCGACGGTCGGAGGCCCGGCCAAAGGCCGCGATTTCCAGGCTCCACCCTGACAGAGGGCAAAAGTTGCCCCAAAAACAGGGAGACGCGGACAAATCAATTCCTCTTTTAGACGCTGTCCCGCCACGCAAGCCTCCGTTTCCGCGTGTTCCGAGCGCGTTCCGATGGTCGGAGTCCCGCCGGCAGCCGCGATTTCCCGGGCCCACCCTGACAGAAGGGCAAAAGTTGCCCCGAAATGAGGGTGACGTGGACACACCTAGTCATGTTTGAGACGCTTTTCGTCCGCGCAGGCCTCCGTTTCAACCCTTACCGAGCGCGTTCCGACAGTTGGAGGCCCGCCCATAGGCCGCGATTTCCTGGCCCTACCCTGACAGAGGGGACAAATTTTCCCCCAAAAGAGGGCTGCACAGATACACCTAGTCCTCTTTGGGACACTGTCCCTCCATGTAGGCCTCCATTTCTGCCCTTTCCGAGGGCGTTCCGACGGTCAGAGGCCCGCCCAGAGGCCGCGATTTCCCGTCCCTACCCTGACAGAGGGGAAAAAGTTGCCCCGAAAAGAGGGCCACGCAAACACACCTAATCCTCTTTGAGACACTGTCCCTCCGCCCAGGCCTCTGTTTCTGCCCATACCGAGCACGTTACGACAGTCGGAGGCCCTCCCGAAAGCCAGGATTTCCCGGAACCACCCTGACAGAGAGGCAAAAGTTGCCCAGAAAACAGGGCGACACGTGCACCTGGTCCACTTTGAGACGCTGTCCCGTCGCGCAGGCCTCAGTTTCCGCGTGTTCCGAGCATGTTCCGATGGTCGCAGTCCTGCCCGGAGGCCGCGATTTCCCGGCTCCACCCTGACAGAGGGCAAAAGTTGCCCCGAAAACAGGGTGACGTTGACACACCTAGTCCTCATTGAGACGGTTTCCGTCCGCGCAGGCCTCCGTTTCAGCCCATACCGAGCGCGTTCTGACAGTCGGAGGCACTCCCTGAGGTGCAATTTCCCGGCTCCACCCTGACAGAGGGGAAACAGTTGCCCCAAAAGGAGCGCCACACTGACACACATAGTCCTCTTTGAGAGGCTGTCCCTCCGTGCAGGCCTCCATTTCTGCCCTTTCCAAGCGCGTTCCCACGGTTTGAGGCCCTTCCCGGAGGCCGCGATTTCCCGGCCCCTCCCTGACAGAGGGGCAAAAGTTTCCCGAAAAGGGGCCATGCACGCCCACTTACCCCTCTTTGAGACACTGTCCCTCCACGCAGGCCGACGTTTCTGCCTGTTCTGAGTGCGTTCCGACGGTCGGAGGCTCTCCCGGAGGACGCGATTTCCCGGCCCCACTCTGACAGAGGGGCAAAAGTTGCTCCGAAACGAGGGCCACGTGGACACACCTAGACCTTTTTGAGACGCTGTCCCTCCGAGCAGGCTTCCGTTTCTGCCCATACCGAGGGCGTTGCGACGGTCAGATGTCCGCCCGAAGGCCAGGCTTTCCCGGCCCGACCCTGACAGAGAGGCAAAAGATGCCTGGAAAACAGGGCGAAGCGCCCGCACCTAGTCCTCTTTGAGAAGCTTTCCTTCGCGCAGGCCTCCGTTTCTGCCCATACCGAGCGCGTTCTGACGGTCGGAGGCCCGCCCGGACACCGCGATTTCCCGGCCCCACCCTGACATAGGCCCAAAAGTTTCCCTAAAAAGACGGTGACGCGGACACACCTAGTCCCCTTTGAGACGCTGTCCCCCTGCGAAGGCCTCTGTTTCTGCCCGTTCTAAGCGCGTTCCGACGGTCGGAGGCCTGCCCAGAGGCCTCGATTTCACGGCCCCACCCTGACAGAGGCCCAAAAGTTTCCCCAAAAAGAAGGTG
>NW_025335993.1:0-14402 GCF_004798865.1 Varanus komodoensis
TTTTCGAGGCAACTTTTGCCCCTCTGTCAGGGTGGGGCCGGGAAATCGCGGACTTCGGGCAGGCCTCCGACCATCGGAACGCGCTCGGAACGTGCAGAAACGGACGCCTACGCAGAGGGACAGCATCTCAAAGAGGACTAAGTTCGCGTGTCGCCCTCTTTTCGAGGCAACTTTTGCCCCACTGTCAGCGTGGGGCCGGAAATCACTGAATTCGGGCGGACCTCCGACTGTCGGAAAGTGCTCGGAACGGGCAGAAACGGTGGCCTGCATGGAGGGACAGCATTTACAACAGGATTAGGCGCGCGTCGCCCTTTTTTCTGGGCAACTTTTGCCGCTCTTCCAGGTTGGGGCTGGGAAATCCAGGTCTCCGGACGGGCCTCCGACCGTCGGAACGCTCCCGGAACGGGCAGAAATGGAGGCCTGCGTGAGGGACAGCTTCTCAAAGAGGACTAGGTGAGTGCATGTGGCCCTCTTTTCTGGAAACTTTTGGCCATCTGTCAGGGTGGGTCCAGGAAATCGTGGCCACCAGGCATGCTTCCGACTGCTGGAACGAGCTCGGAACGGGCAGAAATGAAAGCCTACGCGGAGGGACAGCATCTCAAAGAGGACTAGGTCCGTGCGTGTCACCCTTTTTTCGGGGCAACTTTTGCCCATCTGTCATCATGGAGCCGGGAAATCGCAGCTTCTGGGCGGGCCTCCGACCGTCGAAAGGCGCTCAGAACGGACAGAAACGGAGGCCTGCGCAGAGGGACAGCGTCCCGAAGAGGACTACGTCTGCCCGTGGCCTCCTTTTCGAGGCAAATTTTGCCCGTCTGTCACGGTGGAGCCAGGAACACCCGGCCTCCGGGGGGGCCTCCGACTGTAGGTTCGTGCTCGGAACGGGCGAAAACGGAGGCGTGCACGGAGGGACAGCGTCTCAAAGAGAACTATGTGCGCGCGTCACCCTCTTTTCGAGGAAACTTTTTCCCCTCTGTCACGGTGGAGCCGGGAAATCCTGGCCTGCAGACGGACCTACACTGAAAGAACGAGCTCGGAAGGGGAGGAAACCGAGGCCTGCGCGGAGGGACAGTTTCTCAAAGAGGACTAGGAGCGCGCGCGTCGCCCGTTTTTTCCGGGCAACTTTTGCCCCTCTGCCAGGGTGGGGGTGGGAAATCCAGGTCTCCAAGCGGGCCTCCGACCTTCGGAATGCGACCGGAACGGGCGGAAATGGAGGCCTGCGTGGAGGGAAAGCTTCTCAAAGAGGACTAGGTGAGTGCGTGTCGCCCTCTTTTCAGGAAACTTTTGGCCCTCTCTCAGGGTGGGGCCGGGAAATCGCGGCCTCTGGGCGGGCCTCTGACCGTAGGAATGCCCACAATACGGGCGGAAACTGAGGCCTGCCTGGAAGGACAGCGTCTCAAAGAGGACTAGTTGTGTCCGCGTTGTCCTCACTTCGGGGCAGCTTTTGCCCCTCTGTCAGGGTGGGGCCGGGAAAGCCCGGTCTTCGGGCAGGCCTCCGATTTTCGGAACGCGCTCGGAACAGGCAGAAACGGAGGCCAGCGCAGAGGGACGGCGTCTCAAAGAGGACTAAGTGCGTGGCGTCGCCCTGTTTTCGGGGTAACTTTTGCCCCTCTGTCAGCGAGGGGCCGGGAAATCGTGGCCTCTGGGAGGGCCTCTGATCATCAGAACGCGATAAGAACGGGCGGAAACGGAGGCCTGCACGGAGGGACAGCGCCTGAAAGAGGACTACATGCACGGGTCGCCCTCTTTTCGAGGCAACTTTTGCCACTCTGTCAGCATGGGGCCGGGAAATCCCGCGCTCCGGGCGGGCATCCGACCGTCGGAACGCACTCTGAACGGGCGGAAACGGAGGCCTGCGTGGAGGGACAGCGTCTCAAAGACGACTAGGTGAGTGAGTGTCTCTCTCTTTTTAGGAAATTTTGCCCCTCTGTCATGGTGGAGCTGGGAAATCCTGGCCTCCAGACGGGCCTCCGACCGTTGGGACGCGCTCGGAACGGGCAGAACGGAGGCAGGCGTGGAGGACACCGTCTCAAAGTGGACTAGGTGCGTGCGCATCGCCCAGTTTTCGGGGCATCTTTTGCCCCTCTGTCAGGTTGGTGCCGGGAAATTGCGGGCTCCGGGCGGGCATCCAACCTTCATAACGCGCTTGGAATGGGCGGAAACGGAGGCCTGCGCGGAGGGACAGCGTCTCAAAGAGGACTAGGTGCGTGCGCGTCGCCCTGTTTTCCGGGCAACATTTGCCCCTGTGTCAGGGTGTTGCCAGGAAGTCCCGGCCTCCGGGCGGGCTTCCGACCATTGGAATGAGTTCGGAACTGGTGGAAACGGAGGCCTGCGCGGATGGACAGCATCTCCAAGAGGACTAAGCACGCACACTTTGCCCTTCTTTCGGGGCAAGCTTAGCCCCTCTGTATTTTTGGAGCGGGTAATCCTGGCCTCCGAGTGGCCCTCCAGCTGTCGGAACGTGCTCGGAACGGGCGGAAATGAAGGCCTGCATGGAGGTATAGCGTCTACAACAGGATTAGGCGCGCGCGTCGCCCTTTTTTGGAGCAACTTTTGCCCCTCTTTCAGGGTGGAGCCAGGAAATCCCGGACTCCGGGCGGGTCTCCGACCTTCGGAACGCACTCAGAACGGGCTGAAACAGAGGCCTGCGTGGAGGGACAGCGTCTAAAAGAGTACTACATGTTTTCGTGTCGCCCTCTTTTCAGGCAACTTTTGGCCCTCTATCAGGGTGGGGCCAGGAAATCGCGGCGTCCGGGCGGGCCTCCCACTGTAGGAAGCGCTCAGGAAGTGCAGAAACGGAGGCCTGCGCGGAGGGACAGCATCTCAAAGAGGACTAAAAGCGCGCGTTGCCCTTTTTTCAAGGGTGCTTTTGCCCATCTTTCACGGTGTAGTCGGGAAATCCTGGCCTCCAGGCGGGCCTCCAACCATTGGAACGTGCTCGGAATGGGCGGAAACCCAAGCCTGCCCGTAGGGACAGCGTCTCCAACAGGATTAGGTGCACGCGTCGCCCTTTTTTCCGGGCCACTTTTGCCCCTCTTTCAGGTTGGGGCCGGGAAATCGCCGCCTCCGGGCGGGCCTCCGAACGTAGGAACACGCTCGAAACGGCGGAAACGGAGGCCTGCCAGGAGGGGCAGCGTCTCAAAGAGGACTAAGTGCGCGCGTCGCCCTCTTTTCGAGGCAACTTTTGCCCCTCTCTCAGGGTGGGGCTGGGAAATCCCGGAACTTGGGCGTGGCTCCGATCATCGGAACGCTTTCAGAAAGGGCAGAAACGGAGGCCTGCGCAGAAGGACAGCGTCTCAAAGAGGACTAGGTTCGCGCGTCGCCCTCTTTTCGAGAGAACTTTTGCCCCTCTGTCGGCATCGGGCCGGGAAATCCCTGCCTCCGGGCGGGCCTCCGGCCGTCAGAACGCAGTCGGAACGGAGGGAAACGGAGGCCTGCGGGAAGGGACAGCGTCTCAAGGAGGACTAGTTGCAAGCGCGTCGCCCTGTTTTCGGGGTAAATTTTGCCCCTCTGTCACCGTGGGTCCGGGAAATCCCGGCCTCCGGGGGGGCCTCCAACTGTAGGTTCAGGCTCGGAACGGGCATAAACGGAGGCCTGCGCGGAGGGACAGGGTGTCAAGGAGGAGTACGTGCGCATGTCGCCCTCTTTTTGCGGAAACTTTTGCCCATCTGTCACAGTGGAACCGGGAAATCCCTGCCTCCGGGCTTCACTCCGACCGTCGGAACGCACTCGGAATGGGTGGAAATGGAGGCCTGCGCATACGGACAGCATATCAAACAGGATTAGGTGCGCTCGCCTCCCTTTTTTCCGGGCAAATTTTGCCCGTTTGTCACGGTGGGGCCGGGAAATGCCGGCATCCGAGCAGGCCTCCGACCGTGGGAACCCGCTCGGAACGGGCAGAAACAGAGGTCTGCGCGGAGGGACAGCGTGTCAAAGAGTATTAGGTGCGCTCGCATCGCCCTTTTTCGTGGCAACTTTTGACCCTCTGTCATGGTGGAGCGTGAAATTCCGGCCTCCGGGCGGGCCTCCGACCGTCGGAACGCACTCGGAACGGGCGGAAACGGAGTCCTGCGCTGAAGGATAGCCTCTCAAAGAGTACTAGGTGTGTCCGTGTCGCCCTCTTTTCAGGAAACTTTTGGCCCTCTGTCAGGGTGGGGCCAGAAAATTGCGGCCTCCGGGCGGGCTTCCGACTGTAGGAACGCGCTCGGAAAGGGCAGAAACGGAGGCCTGCACGGAGGGATAGCATCTCAAAGAGGACTGCATGCGCGCGTGGCCCTCTTTTCGAAGCAAATTTTGCCCCTCTGTCACTTTGGAGCCGGGAACTACATGCCTCCAGACGGGCATACGACCGTCGGAACGCGCTCGGCAGGGCGGAAACGGAGACCTGCGAGGAGGGACAGCGTCTCAAAGAGGATTAGGTATGTCCGCGTCGCCCTCTTTCCGGGGAAACTTGCCCCTCTCTGAGGGTGGGGCCAGGAAATCGAAGCCTCCGGGTGGGTCTCTGACCGTCAGAACGCGCACGGAACGGGTGGAAATGGATGCCACCGCGGAGGGACAGCGTCTCAATGAGGGCTAGGTATGTCCGTGTTGCCCTCATTTCAGGCAACTTTTGGCCCTCTGTCAGGGTGGGGCCGGGGAATCTCGGCCTCTGGACAGTCCTCCGAATGTAGGAACACGCTCGGAACGGGCAGAAACGGAGGCCTGCATGGAGGGACAGAGTCTCAAAGAGGACTACGTGCGGGCGTCGCCCTATATTCGAGGCAACTTTTGCCACTCTGTCGGCGTCGGGCCGGGTAATCCCTGCCTCTGGGCGGGCCTCCGACCATCGGAATGCGCTCGATATGGGCGGAAACGGAGGCCTGCCTGGAGGGACAGCGTCTCAAAGAGGAATGGGTGTGTCCGCTTCGTCTTATTTTCGGGGCAGCTTTTGCCCCTCTGTCAGGGTGGCGCCGGGAAATCCCGGTCTTTGGGCAGGCCTCCGACCGTAAGAACGCGCTTGGTTCAGGCGGAAATGGAGGCTTGCGCGGACTGAAAACTTCTCAAAGAGGACTAGGTGTGTCCGTGTCGCCCTCTTTTCAGGAAACTTTTGCCCCACTGCCAGGATGGGGGACGGGAAATCGCGGCCTCTGGGCGGGCCTCTGACCCTCGGAATGCGCTCAGAATGGGCGAAAACGGAGGCCTGCGTGGAGGGACAGCATCTCAAAGAGGACTACGTGCGCGAGTCACCCTCTTTTCGAGGAAACTTTTTCCCCTCTGTCACGGTGGAGCCGGGAAATTCTGGCCGGCAGACGGACCAACATCGAAAGAACGCGCTCAGAAGGGGAGGAAACCGAGGCCTGCGAGGAGGGACAGTTTCTCAAAGAGGACTAGGAGCGCGCACGTCGCCCTTTTTTCGGGGCAGCTTTTGCCCATCTGTCAGGGTGGGGCCGGGAAATCCCGGCCTCGGGGGGGCCTCCGACTGTAGGTTCGTGCTCGGAACAGGCGGAAACGGAGGCCTGCCCGGAGGGACAGCGTCTCAAAGAGGACTACTTGCGCGCGTCGCCCTCTTTTCGAGGAAACTTTTTCCCCTCTGTCAGCATGGGGCCAGGAAATCCCAACCTTCGGGGGGCTTCCGACCATCGGAACGCGCTCGGAATGGGTGGAAACGGAGGCCTGCGCAGAGGGACAGCGTCTCAAAGAGGCATCTGTGCGCACGCGTCGCCCTTTTTCGGGGAAACTTTTCCCTTCTGTAAGGGTGGCGCCGGGAAATCCCGGGTTCCGGGCGGGCCTCTGACCGTCGGAACACACTCGGAAGGGGCGGAAACAAAGGCCTGCGCGGAGGGACAGCGTCTCAAAGAGGACTAGGTTCGTCCGTGTCGCCCTCTTTTCCGGCAACTTTTGGCAGTCTGTCAGGGTGGGGCCGGGAAATCACGGCGTCGGGACGGGCCTGCGACCGTCGGAACGCGCTCAGAATGGGTAGAAATGGAGGCCTGCGCAGAGGGACTGCTTCTCAAAGAGGACTACGTGCGCGCATCGCCCACTTTTCGCGGAAACTTTTGCCCATCTGCCACAGTGGAACCGGGAAATCCCGGCCTCCGGGCGGGCCTCCGTTCCTCGGAACGTGATCGGTACCAGCAAAAACGGAGGCCTGCACGCAGGGGCACTGGCTCAAAGAGGAATAGGTGCGGGCGCGTCGCCCTGTTTCTAGGGTAACTTTTGCCCCTCTGTCAGGGTGGGGCCGGGAAATCGCGGCCTCCGGGCGGGCCTCTGATTGTCAGAACTCGATCAGAACTGGCGGAAATGGAGGCCTGTGCGGAGGGACAGCGTCTCAAAGAGAACTACTTGCGCGCGTCGCCCTCTTATCGAGGAAACTTTTTCCCCTCTGTCACGGTGCAGCAAGGAAATCCTGGCCTGCAGACGGGCCTACGTCCGACGGAACGCGTTCGGAAGGGGCGGGAACCGAGGCCTGAGCAGAGGAACAGTTTCTCAAAGAGGACTAGGTGCGCGCGTGTCGCCCTTTTTTCAGGGCAACTTTTGCCCATCTGCCATCGTGGAGCCAGGAAATCGTAGGTTCCGGGCGGGCCTCCGACCGTCGAAACGCGCTCGGAACAGGCGGAAACGGAGGTCTGTGTAGAGGGACCGGGTTTACAGCAGGATTAGGTGCGCGCGTCGCCCTTTTTTCCGGGCAACTGTTGCCCCTCTGCCAGGGTGGGGCTGGGAAATCCAGATCTCCGGGCAGGCCTCCGACCGTCGGAACGCGGCCGGAAGGGGCGGAAATGGAGGCCTGCTTGGAGGGACAGCTTCTCAAAGAGGACTAGGCGAGTGCGTGTGGCCCTCTTTTCAGGAAGCTTTTGGCCCTCTGTCAGGGTGCGGCCGGGAAATCGGGGCCTCCGGGCATGCTTCCGGCTGCAGGAACGAGCTCGAAACGGGCAGAAATGGAGGCCTACGCGGAGGAACAGTGTCTGAAAGAGGACGAGGTGCACGCGTGTCGCCCTTTTTTCGGGACAACTTTTGCCCCTCTGTCATGGTGGAGCTGGGAAATCCCAGCACCGGGCGGGCCTCCGTCTGTGGGAACGAGCTCAGAATGGGCGGAAAGGGAGGCCTGGGCAGAGGAACAGCTTCTCAAAGAGAAATAGGTGTGTCCGGGTTGCCCTCTTTTCAAGAAACTTTTGGCCCTCTGTCAGGGTGGGGCCAGGAAATCGCGGCCTCCGGGCATGCTTCCGACTGCAGTAACAAGCTCGGAACGGGCAGAAACGGAGGCCTGCGCAGAGGGACAGCACCTCAAAGAGAACTAGGTGCGCGCGTGTCGCCCTTTTTTCGGGACAACTTTTGCCCCTCTGTCTTGGTGGAGCTGGGAAATCCCAGCCTGCGGGCAGGCCTCCGTCTGTGGGAACGACCTCGGAACGGGCGGAAACGACGGCCTGCGCAGGGGAACAGCTTCTCAAAGAGGATTAGGTGTGTCCGTGTTGCCCTCTTTTCAGGAAACTTTTGCCTCTCTGTCAACGTGGGGCCGGGAAAACCTGGCCTTTGGGCGGGCCTCCGACCGCCGGAACACCCTCGGAACGAGCGGAAACGGAGGCCTGCACAGAGGGACAGCGTCTCAAAGAGGACTACGCGCGCCCGTTGCCCTCATTCAAGGAAACTTTTGCCCATCCATCACGGTGGAGCCGGGAAATCCCGGTCTCTGGGGGGGCCTCCGAATGTAGGTTCGCGCTCGGAACTGGCGGAAACGGAGGCCTGCGCGGATGGACACTTTCTCATAGAGGACTAGGTGCACGCGAGTCGCCCATTTTTTGGGGCAACTTTTGCCCCTCTGTCATCGCGGAGACGCGAAATCGGGGCTTCCGGGCAGGCCTCCGACCGTCAAAAGGTGCTCGGAACGCCGGAAACGGAGGCCTCCGTGGAGGGACAGCGTCTCAAAGAGGACTTGGTGCGCGTGCGTCGCCCTGTTTTCGGGATTACTTTTGCCCCTCTGTCAGCATGGGGCCGGGAAATCCCGGGCTCCGGGCGGGCCTCCGACTGTAGGTTCGCGCTCGGAATGGGCGGAAACGGAGGCCTGCGCGGAGGGACAGCGTCTCAAAGAGGACTACGGGCGCTCGTTGCCTTCTTCTCGAAGAAACTTTTTCCCCTCTGTCACGGTGCACCCATGAAATCCTGGCATGCAGTCGGGCCTTCGATCGAAGGAACGCGCTCGGAAGGGGCAGAAACCGAGGCCTGAGCGGAGGGACAGTTTCTCAAAGAGGACTAGGTGCGCGCGCGTCGTCCTTTTTTCGGGGCAACTTCTGCCCATCTGTCATCGTCGAGCCAGGAAATCGTAGCTTCCGGGCGGGCCTCCAACTGTCGAAACGCGCTCGGAACGGGCAGAAACGGAGGCCTGCGTAGAGGGACACCGTTTAAAACAGGATTAGGTATGCGCGTCGCCCTTTTTTCCGGGCAACTTTTCCCCTCTGCCAGGGTGGGGCTGGGAAATCCAGGCCTCCGGGCGGGCCTCCGACCGTCGGAACGCACTCGGAACGGGCAGAAACGGAGGCCTGCGCAGAGGGACAGTGTCTCAAAGAGGACTACGCGTGCTCATTGCCCTCTTTCGGGGCAACTTTTGCCCCACTGTCGGCGTGGGGCCGGGAAATCCCAGGCCCGGGCGGGCCTCCGACCGTCGGAACGCAATCGGAATGGGCAGAAACGGAGGCCTGCGCAGAGGGACAGCGTCTCAAAGAGGACTAGGCGTGCCCGTTGCCCTTTTTTCGGGGCAACTTTTGCCCATCTGTCATCGTGGACCCAGGAAATCGTGGACTCCGTGCGGGCCTCCGACCGTTGAAACGCGCTTGGAATGGGTGGAAACGGAGGCCTGCGTGGAGGGACAGCGTATACAACAGGATTAGGTGCGCGTCGCCCTTTTTTCCGGGCAACTTTTGCCCCTCTGCCAGGTTGGGGCTGGGAAATCCAGGCCACCGGACGGGCCTCCGACCGTGAGAACGCACCCGGAACGGGCAGAAATGGAGGCCTGCGTAAGGGACAGCTTCTCAAAGAGGACTAGATGAGTGCGTGTGGCCCTCTTTTCAGGAAACTTTTGGCCCTCTGTCAGGGTGGGTCTAGGAAATCGCGGCCTCCGGGCATGCTTCCGACTGCAGGAATGAGCTCGGAATGGGCAGAAATGAAAGCCCACGTGGAGGGACAGCGTCTCAAAGAGAATAGGTGTGCACGTGTCGCCCTTTTTCCGGGACAACTTTTGCTCCTCTGTCATGGTGGAGGTGGGAAATCCCAGCCTGCGGGCGGGCCTCCCTCTGTGGGAACGAGCTCGGAACGGGCGGAAACGAAGGCCTGCCCAGGGGAACAGCTTCTCAAAGAGGACTAGGTGTGTCCGTGTTGCCCTCTTTTCAGGAAACTTTTGCCTCTCTGTCAGCCTGGGGCCAGGAAAACCTGGCCTTTGGGCGGGCCTCCCACCGTCGGAATGCGCTCGGTACGGGCAGAAATGGGGGCCTGCATGGAGGGACAGCGTCTCAAAGATGACTGTGTGTGTCCGCGTCGCCCTTTTTCGGGATAACTTTTCCCTCTGTCAGGGTGGGGCCGGGAAACCTTGGCCTCCGAAGGGCCTCCAACCGTAGGAACACGCTCAATACAGGCGGAAACCGAGGCCTGCCTGGAGGGACAGCGTCTCAAAGAGGACTAGGTGTGTCTGGGTCGTCCTCTTTTCGAGGCAACTTTTGCCCCTCTGTCAGCATGGGGCCGGGAAATCACTGACTCTGGCCGGGCCTCCGACCCTCAGAACGCGCTCGGAACGGGCAGAAACGGAGGCCTACATGGCGGGGCATCATCTCAAAGAGGACTTCGTGCGCGTGCGTCGCCCTGTTTTCAGGGTAACTTTTGCTCCTCTTTCAGCGTGGGGCTTGGAAATCCCAGGCTCCAGGCGGGCTCCCGACCATCGGACGCACTTGGAACAGGCAGAAATGGAGTCCTGCGCAGAGGGACAGTGTCTCAAAGAGGACTACGTGCGCTCGTTGCCCTCTTTTCGGGGCAACTTTTGCCCCTCTCTCATTATGGGGCCGGGAAATCCCGGTCTTCGGGCGGGCGGCCGACCGTCGGAAGTGGCTCAGAACGTGCAGAAACGGAGGCCTGCGCAGAGGGACATCGTCTCAAAGAGGACTACGTTCGCGTGTCACCCTCTTTTCGAGGCAACTTTTGCCCCACTGTCAGGGTGGGCCGGGTAATCGCGGCCTCCGGGCGGGCTTCCGATCGTCAGAACGCGATTACAACAGGCAGAAACAGAGGCCTGTGCGGAGGGACAGCGTCTCAAAGAGGACTACATGCGCGTGTCGCCCTGTTTTCGGGGCAACTTTTGTCCCTCTGTCACCGTGGGGCCGGGAAATACCGGTCTTCGGGCGGACCTCCGACCGTCTGAACGCGCTAAGAACGGGCAGAAACGGAGGCCTGCGCAGAGGGGCAGCGTCTCAAAGAGGACTAAGTGCACGCATCGCCGTCTTTTCGAGGCAAGTTTGCCCCTCTGTCAGGGTGGGGCCGGGAAATCGCGGCCTCCGGGCATGCTTCCGACTGCAGTAACGAGCTCGGAACGGGCAGAAACGGATGCCTGCGCAGAGGTACAGCTTCTCAAAGAGGACTAGGTGTGTCCGTGTTGCCCTCTTTTCAGGAAACTTTTGCCTCTCTGTCAGCGTGGGGCCGGGAAATCCTGGCCTTTGGGCGGGCCTCCAACCGTCGGAATGCGTGCGTTACGGGTGGAAACAGGGGCCTGGGTGGAGGGACTGTGTCTCAAAGGGGACTGGGTGTGCGTGCGTTGCCCATTTTTCCGGGTAACTTTTGCCCCTCTGTCAGCGTGGAGCCGGGAAATCGCGGCTTCCAGGCGGGCTCCGACCGTCGGAAAGCGCGTTAAGGACAGAAACGGAGGCGTGCGTGGAGGGACAGCATTTACAACAGGATTAGGTGCGCGTCGCCCTTTTTTCCTGGCAACATTTGCCCTCTGCCAGGGTGGGGCTGGGAAATCCAGGTCTCCGGACGGGCCTCCGACCGTCGGAACGCGCCCGGAACGGGACGAAACGGAGGCCTGCGCGGAGGGACAGCGTCTCACAGAAAACTAGGTGCGCGCGCGTCTCCCTCCTTTCGAGGCAAATTTTGCCCCTCTGTCAAGGTGGAGGTCGGGAAATCGCGGGCTCCATGTGGTCCTCTAAAGTTCGGAACATGCTCAGAATTGGCAGAAAAGGACGCCTGCGCGGGAGGACAGCATCTCCAAGAGGACTGGGTGCACGCGCGTCGCCCTGTTTTCGGGGACACTTTTCCAGCTCTGTGAAGGTGGGGCCGGGAAATCCCAGCCTCCGGGCGGGCCTCCGACCGTCGAACGCGATTGGACCGGGCGGAAATGGAGGCCTGCGTGGAGGGAGAGCGTCTCAAAGAGGACTACGTGCGTCCGCATCACCCTCTTTTCAGGGAAACTTTTGCCCCTCTGTGAGGGTGGGGCCGGGAAATCGCAGCCTCCGGGCGGGTCTCTGACCGTCGTAACGCGCTCGGAACGGGCTTAAACAGAGGCCTGCGTGGAGGGACCGCGTCTCAATGAGGACTAGGTGTGTCCGTGTCGCCCTCATTTCAGGCAACTTTTGGCCCTCTGTCAGGGTGGGGCAAGGAAATCTCGGCCTCTGGACAGCCCTCTGAATGTAGGTAACCGCTCGGAACAGGCAGAAACGGAGGCCTGCGCAGAGGAACAGCGTCTCAAAGAGGATTATGTGTGGGCGTCGCCCAATTCGAGGCAACTTTTGCCCCTCTGTCGGCGTGGGGCCGGGAAATCCCTGCCTCCGGGCGGGCCTCCGACCGTCGGAACACGCTCGGTACGGGCGGTAACGGGGGCCTGCGTAGATGGACAGCATCTCAAGGAGGACTAGGTGTATCCGCTTCGCCCTTTTCCGGGCCACTTTTGCCCCTCTGTCAGGGTGGGGCCGGGAAATCACGGCCTCCGGGCGGGCCTCCGAATATAGGAACGCGCTCGGAATGGGCAGAAACGGAGGTCTGCGTGGAGGGCTATCTTCTAAAAGGACTACGTGCGCTCGTCACCCTCTTTTCGAGGGAACTTTTCCCCTTCTGTCAGGGTGGGGCCAGGAAATCGCAGCCTCCGGGTGGACATTAGAACGTCGGAACGTACTCGAAACGGACGGAATTGGAGTCCTGTATGGAGGGACAGCATCCCGAACAAGATTAGTTGCGCGTGTCACCCTTTTTTCCGGGCAATTTTTGCCCCTCTGTCAGCACTGGGCCCCGAAATCCCGGCCTGCGGGCGGGCCTCCGATCGTAGGAATGCACTCGGAATGGGCGGAAACCCAGGCCTGCCAGGAGGGGCAGCGTCTCAAAGAGGACTAAGTGCGCGCGTCGCCCTCTTTTCAGGCAACTTTGGCCCTCTGTCAGGGTGGTGCCGGGAAATCCCGGCCTCCAGGCGGGCTTCTGACCGTCGGAACGAGCTCGGAATGGGCGGAAACGGAGCCCTGCGCAGAGGAACAGCTTCTCAAAAAGACTAGGTGAGTGCGTGTAGCCCTCTTTTCAGGAAACTTTTGGCTCTCTGTCAGGGTGGGGACAGGAAATAATGGCCTCTGGGCATGCTTCCGACTGCAGTAACAAGCTCAGAATGGGCAGTAACTGAGGCCTACGCAGAGGGGCACCGTCTCAAAGAGGACTAGGGGCGCGCATGTCGCCCTGTTTTCAGGGAAACTATTGCCCCTCCTTCAGGCAGGGGCCCGGAAATCGTGGCCCCCGGGTGTGCGTCCGACCGTCAGAATGCGCTCGGAATGGGCGCAAACGTAGGCCTGCTAGGTGGGACAGTGTCTCAAAGAGGACTAGGTGCGTGCGCGTCGCCTGTTTTCTGGGCAACATTTGCCCCTCTGTCAGGGTGGAGCCGGGAAATTGAGGGCTCCGGGAGGGCCTCCGACCATCGGAACGAGCTCGGAACGGGCGGAAATGGAGGCCTGCTTGGAGGGACAGCTTCTGAAAGAGGACTAGGTGAGTGCGTGTGGCCCACTTTTCAGGAAACTTTTGGCCCTCTGTCAGGGTGGGGCCAGGAAATCACGGGCTGCGGGAGGGCCTCTGACTGTAGGTTCGTACTCGGAATGGGCGGAAACGGAGGCTTGCGCGGAGGGACAACGTCTGAAGGAGGACTACATGCGCACGTCGCCTTCTTATCGAGGAAACTTTTTCCCCTCTGTCACGGTGCAACCAGGAAATCCTGGCCTGCAGACGGCCTTACGACTGACGGAACGCGCTCAGAAGGTGCGGAAACCGAGGCCTGAGCGGATGGATAGTTTCTCAAAGAGGATTAGGTGCGCACACGTCGCCCTTTTTTCGGGGGACCTTTTCCCATCTGTCATCGTGGAGCCAGGAAATCGCAGCTTCCGGGCGGGCCTCCGACCGTCGAAACGTGCTCGGAACGGGCGGAAACAGAGGCCTGCGCAGAGGGAAAGCGTCTCAAAGAGGACTACGTTCGCGTGTCGCCCTCTTTTCGAGGCAACTTTTGCCCCATTGTCAGCGTGGGGCCGGGAAATCACTGACTCCGGGCAGACCTCCGACCGTCGGAACGCGCTCGGACCGGGCAGAAACGGTGGCCTGCGTGGAGGGACAGCCTCTCAAAGAGGACTTGGTGCGCGTGCATCGCCCTGTTTTCCGGGTAATTTTTGCCCCTCTGTCAGCATGGGGCCGGGAAATCCCGGGTTCCGGGCAGGCCTCCGACCGTCGGAACGCATTCGGAACGGGCGGAAACGGAGGCCTGCGGAGAGGGACAGCGTCCCGAAGAGGACTACGTGCGCCTGTGGCCCTCTTTTCGAGGCAACTTTTGTCCATCTGTCACGGTGGAGCCGGGAAATCCCGGCCTCCGGGCGGGCCTCCGACTGTAGGTTTGCGCTTGGAACGGGAGGAAACGGAGGCCTGCGTGGAGGGACAGCGTCTCAAAGAGGACTAGGGGTGTCCGCGTCGTCCTCTTTTCGGGGCAGCTTTTGTCCCTCTGTCTCGGTGTTGCCGGGAAATCCCGGCCTCCGCGCCGGCCTCCGACCGTCATAACAAGCTCGGAACAGGCAGAAACAGAGGCCTGCGCAGAGGGACAGCATCTCAAAGAGGACTAGGGGCTTGCGCGTCGCCCTGTTTTCTGGGCAACATTTGCCCCTCTGCAAGGGTGGAGCCGGGAAATCACTGACTCCGGGCGGACCTCCAACCGTCATAACGCGCTTGGAACGGGCGGAAACGGAGGCCTGTGAGGAGGGACAGCGTCTCAAAGAGGACTAGGTGCGCGCGCGTCGCCCTGTTTTAGGGGTAAATTTTGCCACTCTGTCAGCGTGGGGCCGGGAAATCCCGGCCTCCGGGGGGGCCTCCGACTGTAGGTTCAGGCTCGGAACGGGCGGAAACGGAGGCCTGCACGGAGGGACAGGGTCTCATAGAGGACTAGGTGCGCA
>NW_025335993.1:14502-36303 GCF_004798865.1 Varanus komodoensis
GGAAACGGTGCTTGTGCGTCGCCCTGTTTTCGGGATTACTTTTGCCCCTCTGTCAACATGGGGCCGGGAAATCCCAGGCTCCGGGCGGGCCTCCGACCGTCGGAACGCACTCGGAACGGGCAGAAACGGAGGTCTGCACAGAGGGACAGCGTCTCAAAGAGGACTACACGCGCCCGTTGCTCTCATTTTGAGGCAACTGTTGCCCATCCATCACGGTGGAGCCGGGAAATCCCGGCCTCTGGATGTCCTCCGACTCTACGTTCGCGCTCAGAACAGGCGGAAACGGAAGCCTGTGCGCAGGGACAGCGTCTCTAAGAGGGTTAAGTGCGCGCGTCGCCCTCTGTTCGAGGCAACTTTTGCCCCTCCGTCAGGGTGGGGCCGGGAAATCACTGACTCCGGGGGGACCTCCGACCGTCAGAACGAGCTCGGAATGGGCAGAAACGGTGGCCTGCGTGGACGGACAGTTTCTCAAAGAGGAAAATGTGCATGCGCGTCGCCCTCATTTCGGGGCTACTTTTGCCACTCTGTCAGCGTGGGGCCGGGAAATCCTGGTTTTCGGGCGGGCCTCCGACCGTCGGAATGCGCTGGGAACGGGCAGAAACGGAGGCCTGTGAGGAGGGACAGCGTCTCGAAGAGGACTAGGTGTGTCGGCGTCATCCTCTTTTCGGGGCAGCTTTTGCCCCTCTGTCAGGGTGGGGCCGGGAAATCCCGGTCTTCGGGCGGGCCTCCGATCATCGGAACGTGCTCAGAAAGGGCAGAAACGGAGGCCTGCGCAGGGGGACAGCGTCTCAAAGAGGACTAAGTGCGCGCGTCGCCCTCTTATCGAGGCAACGTTTGCCCCTCCGTCAGGGAGGGGCCGGGGAATCATGGCTTCCTGGCGGGCCTCCGACCTTCGGAACGCACTTCGAACGGGCGGAAACGGAGGCCTGCGTGGAGGGACAGCGTCTCAAAGAGGACTAAAGGCGCACGTCGCTCTCTTTTCGAAGCAACTTTTTCCTGTGTATCAGAGGGGGGCCGGGAAATCGCGGCCTTTGGGCAGACCTCCGTCCGTCATTACGTGCTCGGAACGGGCAGAAACGGAGGCCTGCACAGAGGGACAGAGTCTCAAAGAGGACTACGTGCGCAGGTTGCCCTCTTTTCGAGGCAAATTTTGCCCATCTGTCAGGGTGGAGCCGGGAAATCCCAGCCTCCGGGGGGGGGCTCCGACTGTAGGTTCGCGCTCGGAACGGGCAGAAATGGAGGCCTGTGGAGAGGGACAGCGTCCCGAAGAGGACTACGTGTGCCCGTGGCCTTCTGTTCGAGGCAACTTTTGCCCTTCTTTCACAGTGGAGCCGGGAAATCTCGGCCTCCGGGGGTGCCTCCGACTGTAGGTTCTCGCTCGGAATGGGCGGAAACGGAGGCCTGCACAGAGGGACAGCGTCTCAAAGAGGACTACGTGCACCTGTCGCCCTCTTTTCGTGGAAACTTTTGCCCATCTGTCTTGGTGGAACCGGGACACCCCGGCCTCCGGACGGGCCTCCGTTCCTCGGAACGCGATCGGAACGGGCAGAAACGGGGGCCTGCGCGCAGGGTCACTAGCTGAAAGAGGAATAGGTGCGGGCGCGTCACCCTGTTTCTGGGGTAACTTTTGCTCCTCTGTCAGGGTGGGGCCGGGAAATCGTGGCCTCCGGGCGGGCCTCTGATCGTCAGAACGCGATCAGAACGGGCGGAAACCGAGTCCTGCGCGGAGGGACAGCATCTGAAAGAGGACTACGTGCGCCCGTTGCCCTCTTTTCGAGGCTGCTTTTGTCCCTCTGTCAGGGTGGTGCCGGGAAATCCTGGTGTTTGGGCGGGCCTCCGACTGTAGGTTCGCGCTCGGAACGGGGTTAAACGGAGGCCTGCGCGGAGGGACAGCGTCTCAAAGACGACTAAGTGCGCGCGTTGACCTCTTTTCAAGGCAACTTTTACCCCTCTGACAGGGTAGGGACGGGAAATCCCGGAATTTGGGCACGCCTTCGACAATTGGAACGTGCTCGGAACGGGCAGAAAAGGAGGCCCACGCAGTGGGACAGCAATCCAAAGAGGACTAGGTGTGTCCGTGTCGCCCTCTTTTCAGGCAACTTTTGAACCTCTATCAGGGAGGGGCCAGGAAATCGCGGCCTCCGGGCGGGCCTCCTACTGTAGGAAGCCCTCGGGGCAGGCAGAACCGGTGTCCTGCGTGGAGGGGCAGCGTCTCAAAGAGTTCTACGTGCATGCGTCACCCACTTTTCGAGGCAACTTATGCCTCTCTGTCACTGTGGAGCTGGGAAATCCTGCCCTGCAGACTGGCCTACGACCGTCGGAACGCGCTCGGAAGAGGCGGAAACGGAGGCCTCTGCGGAGGGACAGCGTCTCAAAGAGGACTAGATGTGTCCGTGTCACCCTCTTTTCTGGCAACTTTTGGCAGTCTGTCAGCGTGGGGCCAGGAAATACTGGCCTTTGGGCTGCCCTCCGACTGTCGGACTGTGCTCGGTACGGGCGGAAACGGAGGCCTGCGTGGAAGGACAGCATCTCAAAGAGGACTAGGGGTGTCCGCGTCGTCCTCTTTTCGGGGCAGCTTTTGTCCCTCTGTCAGGGTGTTGCTGGGAAATCCCGGCCTCCGGGCGGGCCTCCGACCGTCGGAACGAGCTCGGAACGGGCAGAAACTGAGGCCTGCGCAGAGGGACAGCGTCTCCAAGAGGACTAGGCGCGCACTTCGCCCTGTTTTCGGGGTAAATTTTTCCCATCTGTCAGGTTGGTGCCTGGAAATTGCTGTCTCGGGGCGGGCCTCTGACCGTCATAACGCACTTTGAACGGGCGGAAACGGAGGCTTGCGCGGAGGGACAGCGTCTCAAAGAGGACTTGGTGCGTGCGCGTCGCCCTCTTTTCTGGGCAACATTTGGCCCTCTGTCAGGGTGGACCCGGGAAGTCCCGGACTCCGGGTGGGCCTCGGACTGTCGGAACGAATTCGGAACTGGCGGAAACGGAGGCCTGCGCAGATGGACAGTGTCTCCAAGAGGACTGGGCACGTGCACTTCGCCCTGTTTTCGGGGTAACTTTTGCCCCTCTGTCAAGGGGGAGCCAGGAAATCCCGGGCTCCAGGCAGGCCTCTGAGCGTCGGAACGCACTTAGAACAGGCGGAAACGGAGGCCTGCGCGGAGGGACAGCGTCTCAAAGAGGACTAGGTGTGTCCGTGTCGCCCTCTTTTCAGGCAACTTTTGGCCTTCTGTCAGGGCGGGGCCGGGAAATCACGGCCTCCGGGCGGGCCTCCGACTATATTAACGCGCTCGGAATGGGCAGAAACGGAGGTCTGCGCAGAGGGGAAGCATCTCATACCGGACTAGGTGCACGTGCGTCACCCTTTTTTGGGGACAACTTTTGCCCCTCTGTCATGGTGGAGCCGGGAAATCCCGGCCTCCGGGCGAGCGTCCGTCCGTCGGAACGCGCTCGGAACGGGCCGAAACAGAGGCCTGCACGGAGGGACAGCGTCTCTCAGAAAACTATGTGCGCGTGCGTCTCCCTCCTTTCGAGGCATATTTTGCCCCTCTGTCAAGGTGGAGGTCGGGAAATCGCGGCCTTGTGTGGGCCTGTAAACGTTGGAACACGATCAGAATTGGCGGAATAGGAGTCTTGTGTGGGAGGAGAGCATCTCCAAGATGACTGGGTGATCGCGCGTCGCCCTGTTTTCGGGGACACTTTTGCCCCTCTGTCGGCTTGGGGCCGGGAAATCCCTGCCTCCGGGCGGGCCTCCGACCGTCAGAACGGACTCGGAACGGGCGGAAACGGAGGCCTACGTGGAGGGACAGTGTCTACAACAGGATTATGTGCATGTCTCACCCTTTTTTCTGGGGAACTTTTGTCCCCCTGCCTGGGTGGGGCGGGGAAATCTAGGTCTCCGGGCGGGCCTCCAACCATCGGAAAGCGCCCGGAACTGGCGCAAATGGGGGCCTGCATGGAGGGACACCATCTCAAAGGGGACAATGTACGTGCGTGTCGCCCTTTTTTCGGGACAACTGTTGCCCCTCTGTCAGGGTGGAGGTGGAAAATCCCAGCCTCTGGGCGGGGCTCCGTCTGTGGGAACGAGCTCGGAACGGGCGGAAACAAAGGCCTGCGCAGGGGAACAGCTTCTCAAAGAGAACAAGGTGTGTCCGGGTTGCCCTCTTTTCAGGAAACTTTGCCTCTCTGTCAGCCGGCAGCTGGGAAATCCTGGCCTTTGGGCAGGCCTCCGACCGTCGTAATGCGCTCGGTACGGGTGGAAACAGAGGCCTGCGCCAGGGACAGCGTCTCAAGGAGGACCAGGTGCGTGAGCTTCACCCCTTTTTGGGGCAACATTTGCCTATCTGTCAGGGTGGGGCCGGGAAATCGCGGCCTCTGGGTGGCCTCCGACCGTCATACAGTGCTCCGAACGGGCAGAAATGGAGGCCTGCGCGTAGGGACAGCGTCTCCAAGAGGACTAGGTGCGCGCGCGTCGCCCTGTTTTCAGGGCGAATTTTGCCTCTCTGTCAATGTGCGGCCAGGAAATCCCGGCCTGCGGGCAGGCCTCCGACCGTGGGAAAGCGCTCGGAATTGGCGGAAACCCAGGCCTGCGCATAGGGACAGCGTCTCCAACAGGATTAGGTGCGCGCGTCGCCCTTTTTTCCTGGCCACTTTTGCCCCTCTGTCAGGGCGGGGTCGGGAAAACCCGGCACATAGGCATGCCTCCGACCATCGGAACGTGCTCAGAACGGGCAGAAACGGAGGCCTGCACAGAAGGACAGCGTCTCAAAGAGGACTACATTAGCGCGTCGCCCAATTTTCGAGGCAGCCTTTGCCCATCTGTCGGCGTGGGGCCGGGAAATCCCTGCCTCCGGGCGGGCCTCCGACCGTCGGAACGCACTCGAAACGGGCGGAAACGGGGGCCTGCGGGAAGGGACAGTGTCTGAAAGAGGACTAGGTGCACGCGCGTAGCCCTCTTTTCGGGGTAACTTTTGCCACTGTGTCAGCGTGGGGCCGGGAAATCCCGGGCTCCAGGAGGGCCTCTGACCGTCGGAACGCACTTGGAACGAGCGGAAATGGAGGCCTCCGCAGAAGGACAGCGTCTCAAAAGGACTACGTGCTCCCGTCGCCCACTTTTCAAGGGAACTTTAGCCCCTATGTCATCGTGGAGCCGGGAAATCGGGGCTTCCGGGCGGGCCTCCGACCCTCGGAATGCGCTCGGAATGGGAGGAAACGGACGCCTACGTGGAGGGACTGCGTCTACAACAGGATTATGTGCGCGCATCGCCCTTTTTTCCAGGCAACTTTTGCCCCTCTGCCAGGTTCGGGCTGGGAATTCTAGGTCTCCGGGCGAGCCTCCGACCATCGGAACGCGCCCGGAATGGGCGGAAATGGAGGCCTGTGTGGAGGGACAGCTTCTCAAAGAGGACTAGGTGAGTGCGTGTTGCCCGCTTTTCTGGAAACTTTTGGCCCTCTCTCAGGGTGGGGCCAGGAAATCGTGGCCTCCGGGCGGGCCTCCGACAGTAGGAACGCGCTCGATACGGGCGGAAACAGAGGCCTGTGCAGAGGGACAGCGTCTCAAAGAGGACTACGTTCGCGTGTCGCCCTCTTTTCGAGGCAACTTTTGCCCCTCTGTCAGCATGGGGCCTGGAAGTCCCGGGCTCCGGGCGGGACTCTGACCATCGGAACTCGCTCAGAATTGGTGGAAATGGTGGCCTGCGCATAGGGACAGCGTCTGAAACAGGATTAGGTGCGCTCGTCGCTCATTTTTCCGGGCTACTTTTGCCCCTTTGTCATGGTAGGGCCGGGAAATCGCAGCCTCTGGGCGGGCCTCCGACCCTAGGAATGTGTTCAGTACGGGCGGAAACGGAGGCCTGCACGGTGGACAGCGTCTCAAGGAGGACTAGGTGTGTCCGCGTCGTCCTCTTTTCGGGGCAGATTTTGCCCCTCTGTCGGGGTGGGGCCAGGAAATCGCGGCCTCCGGGCGGGCCTCCGATCCTCAGAACGCGATCGGAAGGGACGGAAACAGAGGCCTGCGCGGAGGGACAGCTTCTCAAAGAGGACTAGGTGTGTCCGTGTCACCCTCTTTTCAGGCAACTCTTCTCCCTCGGTCAGGGTGGGGCCGGGAAATCGCGGCCTCTGGGCAGGCCTCCGACTGTAGGAAGCGCTCGGAACGTGCAGAAAGGGAGGCATGCTCAGAGGGACAGCATCTCCAAGAGGACTACTTTTGCGCGTCGCCCTCTTTTCGAGGCAACTTTTGCCCCTCTGTCAGCGTGGGGCCGGGAAATTCTGGTCTTCGGGCGGGCCTCCGCTCATCGGAATGCGCTCGGAACGGGCAGAAACGGAGGCCTCCGCAGAGGGACAGCGTCTCAAAGAGGACTAAGTGCGCACGTCGCCCTCTTTTCGAGGCAACTTTTGCCCCTATGTCAGGGTGGGGGCGGGAAATCGAGGCCTTCGGGCGGACCTCCAATCATCAGAACGCGGTCGGAACGGGCAGAAACAGAGGCCTGCTTAGAGGGACAGCGTCTCAAAGAGGACTTGCTGCGCACGCGCCGCCCTGTTTTCGGGGCAACTTTTGCCCCTCTGTCGGCATGGGGCTGGGAAATCCCGTGCTCCGGGCTGGCCGCCGACCATCGGAACGCACTCGGAATGGTGGAAACAGGGTCCTGCGCAGAGGGACAGCGTCTCAAAGAAGACTAGGTGTGCGCGCTCTCCCTCTTCTCGGGGTAACTTTTGCTCCTCTGTCAGCGTGGGGCCGGGAAATCCTGGCCTCCGGGAGGGCCTCCGACCGTCGGAACGCGCTCGGAACGGGCGGAAACGGAGGCCTGCGCGGAGGGACAGCTTCTCAAAGAGGACTAGGTGTTTCCGTGTCGCCCTCTTTTCAGGCAACTCTTGGCCCTCTGTCATGGTGGGGCCGGGAAATCGCGGCCTCTAGGCGGGCCTACAAATGTAGGAAGTGCTTGGGACGGGCAGAAACGGAGGCCTGCGCGGAGGGACAGCGTCTCAAAGTGGACGACGTGCGCGCGTCGCCCCCTTTTCGAGGAAACTTTTTCCCCTCTCTCACGGTGGAGCGGGGAAATCCTGGCCTGCAGATGGGCCTACGACCGACGGAACGCGCTCGGAATGGGCAGAAAAGGAGGCCTGCGGAGAGGGGCAGCATCTCATACAGGACTAGTTACACGTGCGTCACCCTTTTTTGGGGGCAACTTTTGCCCCTATGTGAGGGTGGGGCCTGGAAATCGCGGCCTCTGGGCGGGTCTCCGACTGTAGGAAGCGCTCGGGACGGGCAGAAACGGAGGCCTGCGTGGAGCGACAGCGTCTCAAAGGGGAATTGGTGCGTGTGCATAGCCCTGTTTTCGGGATTACTTTTGCCCTTCTGTCAGCATGGGGCCGGGAAATCCTGGCCTGCAGACGGACCTACACCGAAAGGACGCGCTCGGAAGGGGAGGAAACCGAGGCCTGCGCCGAGGGACAGTTTCTCAAAGAGGACTAGGAGCACGCGCGTCGCCATTTTTTCGGGGCATATTTGCCCATCTGTCACAGTGGAGCCGGGAAATCCTGGCCTCCGGGGGCCCTCTGACTGTAGGTTCGCGCTTCGAACGGGCGGAAACGGAGGCCTACGCGGAGGGACAGCGTTTCAAAGAGGACTACCTGCGCATTTCGCCCTCTTTTCGAGGCAACTTTTGCCCCTCTGTCAGCATGGGGCCGTGAAATCCCGGGCTCCGGGCGGGCCTTCAACCGTCGGAACGCACTCGGAACGGGCGGAAACGGAGGCCTGCGTGGAAGGACAGCATCTCAAAGAGGACTACGTGCGCGAGTCCACCTCTTATCAAGGAAACTTTTTCCCCTTTGTCACGGTGCAGCCAGAAAATCCTGGCATGCAGACGGGCCTACGACCGACAGAACGCGCTCGGAAGGGCGGAAACCGAGGCCTGAGCGGAGGGACAGTTTCTCAGTGAGGACTAGGGGCGCGCGGATCGCCCTTTTTTCGAGGCAACTTTTGCCCATCTGTCATCGTGGAGCCGGGAAGTCGCAGCTTCCGGGCGGGCCTCCAACCGTCGAAACGCGCTCGGAAGGGGCGGAAACGCAGGCCTCCGTGTAGGGACAGTCTCTCAAAGAAGACTAGGTTTGTCCGTGTCGCCCTCTTCTCCGGCAACTTTTGGCAGTCTACCAGGGTGGGGCCGGGAAATCGCGGCGTCCGGGCGGGCCTCCGACTGTAGGAACGCGCTTGGAATAGGCAGAAACGGAGGCCTGCCTGGAGCGACGGTGTGTCAAAGAGGACTACGTTCGTGGTCACCCTTTTTTCCGGGCAACTTTTGCCCCTCTGCCAGGGTCGGGTTGGGAAATCCAGGTCTCCGGGGGGGCCTCCGATCCTCGGAACGCGCCCAGAACGTGCGGACATACAGGCCTGCGTGGAGGGACAGCTTCTCATAGAGGACTAGGTGAGTGCGTGTCGCCCACTTTTCAGGAAACTATTCTCCCTCTGTCAGGGTGGGGCCAGGAAGTCACGGCCTCCAGGCATGATTCCGACTGCAGGAACGAGCTCGGAACGGGCGGAAACGGAGGCATGTGCAGAGGGACAGCTTCTCAAAGAGGGCTAGGTGTGTCCGTGTTGCCCTCTTTTCAGGAAACTTTTGCCTCTCTGTCAGCGTGAGGCCGGGAAATACTGGCCTTTGGGTGGTCCTCCGACTGTCGGACTGCGCTCGGTACGGGCGGGAAACGGAGGCCTGCGGGGAGGGACAGCGTCTCAAAGAGGACTAGGTGCGCGCGCGTCGCCCTGTTTTCAGGGTAACTTTTGCCCTCTGTCAGGTTGGTTCCGGGAAATTGCGGGCTCCGGGCGGATCTCCGACCGTCATAACACGCTTGGAAAGGGCGGAAACGGAGGCCTGCGCGGAGGGACAGCGTCTCAAAGAGGATTAGGTGCGTGAGTGTCGCCCTGTTTTCTGGGAAACATTTGCCCGTCTGTCAGGGTGGATCTGGGAAGTCCCGGCCTCCGGGCGGGCTTCCGACCGTCGGAACGAGTTCAGAACTGGCGGAAACGGAGACCTGCGCAGAGGACAGCGTCTCAAAGAGGACTACGTGCGCGCGTCCCCTCTTTTCGAGGCAACTTTTACCCCTCTGTCACGGAGGAGCCGGGAAATCATGGCCTGCAAACGGGTCTATGACCGACGGAACGCGCTCGGAAGGGGCACAAACCTAGTCCTGCGTGGAGGGACAGTTTCTCAAAGAGGACTAGGTGCACGTGCGTCGCCCTAATTTCGGGGCAACATTTGCCCAACTGTCATCGTGGAGACGGGAAATCGTGGCTTCCGGGTGGGCCTCCGACCGTCGAAACGCGCTCGGAACGCCGGAAACGGAGGCCTGCGTGGAGGGACATCATCTCAAAGCGGACTTGGTGCGCGTGCATCGCCCTGTTTTCGGCATTACTTCTGCCCCTCTGTCAGCATGGGGCCGGGAAATCCCAGGCTCCGGGCGGGCCTCCGACTGTAGGTTCGCTCTCGGAACGGCCGGAAACGGATGTCTGCGCGGAGGGGCAGTGTCTCAAAGAGGACTACGTGCGCACGTTGCCCTCTTTTCGGGGCAACTTTTGCCCCTCTCTCAGTGTGGGGCCGGGAAATCCCCGTCTTCTGGGGGGCCTCCGACCATCGGAACACGCTCGGAACGGGCAGAAACAGTGGCCTGCGTGGAGGGACAGCGTCGCAAAGAGGACATGGTGCGTGTGCGTCGCCCTGTTTTCAGGATGACAGGGCGTGGAGGGGCAGCATCTCAAAGAGGACTACGTGCGCCCGTTGCCCTCTTTTCGAGGCAGCTTTTGTCCCTCTGTCAGGGTGGTGCCGGGAAATCCCAGGCTCCGGGCGGGCCTCCGACTGTAGGTTCGCTCTCGGAACGGCCGGAAACGGAAGTCTGCGCAGAGGGGCAGTGTCTCAAAGAGGACTACGTGCGCACGTTGCCCTCTTTTCGGGGCAACTTTTGCCCCTCTCTCAGCATGGGGCCGGGAAATCCCGGGCTCCGGGCAGGCCTCCGACCGTCGGAACGCGATCGGAACGGGCGGAAACGGAGGCCTGCGTGGAGGGACAGCGTCTACAACAGGATTAGGTGCGCGTGTCGCCCTTAATCCGGGTAACTTTTGCCCCTCTGTCAGCGTGGGGCCGGGAAATCCCGGTTTTTGGGCGGGCCTCCAACCGTCGGAACGCACTGGGAACAGGTAGAAACGGAGGCCTGCGTGGAGGGACAGCATCTCAAAGAGGACTTGGTGCCCGTCTGTTGCCCTGTTTTCGAGGTAATTTTTGCCCCTCTGTCAGCATGCGGCCGGGAAATACCGGGCTCCGGGCGGGCCTCCGACCGTCGAAACGCACTAGGAATGGGCAGAAACGGAGGCCTGGGAAGAGGTACAGCGTCTCAAAGAGGACTACGTGCTCCCGTAGCCCTTTTTTCGAGGCAACTTTTACCCCTCTGTCACGGTGGAGCCGGGAAATCCTGGCCTGCAGACGGGCCTACGACCGACGGAACGCGCTCGGAAGGGGCGTCAACCGAGGCCTGTGCGGAGGGACAGTTTCTCAAAGAGGACTAGGTGCACGCGCGTCGCCCTTATTTCGGGGCAACTTTTGCCCCTCGGTCATCGTGGAGACGGGAAATCGCGGCTTCCAGGCAGGCCTGCGACCGTCGAAACGCGCTAGGAACGGGTGGAACAGAGGCCTGCATGGAGGGACAGCTTCGCAAAAGGACAAGGTGAGTGCGTGTCTCCTTCTTTTCAGGAAATGTTGCCCTTCTGTCATGGTGGAGCTGGGAAATCCTGGACTCCAGACGGGCCTCCGACCGTCGCAACGTGCTCGGAACGGTCAGAAACGGTCGCCTGCGGGGAGGGAAAGCGTCTCAAAGAGGACTACGTGCGCGCGTCACCCTTTATTTCGGGAAACTTTTGGCTCATTTTCAGGGTGTGGCCAGGAGAACCCTCCCTCCGGGCGGGCCTCCGATCGTCGGAACGAGCTCGGAAGAGGCAGAACCATAGTCCTGCATGGAGGGACAGCGTCTCCAAGAGGACTAGGTGCACGCGCGTCGCGCTGTTTTCGGGGCCACTTTTGTTCCTCTGTCAGGGTGGTGCCGGGAAATCCCGGCGTCCGGGCGGGCATCCGACTTCGGAACACGCTAGGAACTGGCAGAAACGGAGGCCTGCGCGGAGGGACAGGTCTCAAAGAGGACTAGGGGCACGCGTGTCGCCCTGTTTTCGGGTAACTATTGCCCCTCCTTCAGGAAGGGGCCCGGAAATCGTGGCCTCCGCGTGTGCGTCCGACCGTCAGAATGCGCTCGGAATGGGCGTAAACGGAGGACTGCTAGGTGGGACAGCGTATCAAACAGGACTAGGTGCGCGCCCGTAGCCCTGTTTTCGAGGTAACTTTTGCCCCTTTGTCAGGGTGGAGCCGAAAAATCCCGGGCTCCAGGCAGGCCTCTGACCGTCGGAACCCTCTTGGAACAGGCGGAAACAGAGGCCTGCGCGGAGGGACAGCGTCTCAAGGAGGTCTAGGTACGTGCTTGTCGCCCTCTTTTCAGGCAATTTTGGCCCTCTGTCATGGTGGGGCCGGGAAATCATGGCCTCCGGGCGGGCCTCCGACTATAGGAATGTGCTCGAAATAGGCAGAAACGGGGGCCTGCGTGGAGGGACAGCATTTCAAAGAGGACTAGGTGTGTCCAAGCTGCCCTTTACGGGATAACTTTTGCTTCTCTGTCAGGGTGGGGCAGGGAAATCGCGGCCTCCGGGCGGGCCTCCGACCGTAGAAACATGCTCGATACTGGCAGAACCGGAGGCCTACCTGGAGGGACAGCGTCTCAAAGAGGACTGGGTGTGTCCGCGTCGTCCCCTTTTCGGGGCTGCTTTTGCCCCTTTGTCAGGATGGCGCCGGGAAATCCCGGTCTTCGGGCAGGCCTCCGATCGTCGGACCACGCTCGGAAAAGGCAGAAACCGAGGCCTGCGCAGAGGGCCAGCGTCTCAGAGAGGATTAAGTGCGCGTGTCGCCCTCTTTTCGAGGAAAGCTTTGCCCCTCTGTCAGGGTGGGGCTGGGAAATCGTGGCCTCCGGGCCGGCCTCCGACCATCGGAACGCGCTCGGAACGGGTGGAAACGGAGGCCTGCGCAGAAGGACAGCGTATCAAAGAGGACTAAGTGCGCGCGTCGCCCTATTTTCGAGGCAACTTTTGCTCCTCTGTCAGGGTGGGGCCGAAAAATCACTGACTCTGGGCGCACCTCCGACCGTCGGAATGTGCTCGGAACGGGCTGAAACAGTGGCCTGCATGAAGGGACAGCTTCTGAAACAGGACTTGGTGAGTGTGCGTCTCCCTGTTTTCGGGAATTCTTTTGCCCCTCTGACAGCATGGGGCCAGGAAATACGGGGCTCCGGGCGGGCCTTCGACCGTCGGAACGCACTCAGAACGGGCGGAAATGGAGGCCTGCGCAGAGGGACAGTGTCTCAAAGAGGACTACGAGTGACCGTTGCCCACTTTTCGATGCAACTTTTGCCCATCAGTCACGGTGGAGCCGGGAAATCCCGGCCTCCAAGGGGGCCTCCGACTGTAGGTTCGTGCTCGTAACGGGCGGTAACGGAGGCCTGCGCAGAGGGACTTCGTCTCAAAGAGGACTACGTGCGCTCGTCGCCCTCTTTTGAGGCAACTTTTGCCTCTCATTCAGCTTCGGGCCGGGTAATCCCAACCTTCGGGGGTCCTCCGACCAACGGAAGGTGCTCGGAACGCACGGAAAAGGAGACCTGCGCAGAGGGACAGCGTCTCAAAGAGGACTACGTGCGCGCGTCGCCCTCTTTTCGAGGCAACTTTTGCCCCTCTGTCACGGTGGAACCGGTAAATCCTGCCCTCCAGACAGGCCTACGACCGTCGGAACGCACTCGGAACGGGCAGAAACGGAGGCCTGCGCGGAAGGACATCATCTCGAAGAGGACTACATGCGCTCGTCGCCCTCTTTTGAGGCAACTTTTGCCTCTCATTCAGCTTCGGGCCGGGAAATCCCAACCTTTGGGGGTCCTCCGACCAACGGAAGGTGCTCGGAACGCACGGAAAAGGAGACCTGCGCAGAGGGACAGCGTCTCAAAGAGGACCACGTGTGCGCGTCGCCCTCTTTTCGAGGCAAATTTTGCCCCTCTGTCACGGTGGAACCGGTAAATCCTGCCCTCCAGACAGGCCTACGACCGTCAGAACGCGCTCGGAAGGGGCGGAAATGGAGTCCTGCGCCGAGGGACAGCATCTGAAAGAGGACCCCATGCGCCCATTGCCCTCTGTTCGAGGCTGCTTTTGTCCCTCTGTCAGGGTGGTGCCGGGAAATCCGGGCCTTCGGGCGGTCCTCCGACTGTAGGTTCGCGCTCGGAACGGGGTTAAACGGAGGCCTGCGCGGAGGGACAGCGTCTCAAAGACGACTAAGTGTGCGTGTCACCCTCTTTTCAAGGCAACTTTTCCCCCTCTGACAGGGTGGGGCCGGGAAATCCCGGAATTTGGGCACGCCTTCGACAATTGGAACGTGCTCGGAACGGGCAGAAAAGGAGGCCTACGCAGTGAGACAGCGTCTGAAAGAGGACTAGGTGTGTCCGTGTCGCCCTCTTTTCAGGCAACTTTTGAACCTCTATCGGGGTGGGGCCAGGAAATCGCGGCCTCAGGGCTGGCCTCCGACTGTAGGAAGCCCTCGGGGCGGGCAGAAACGGTGGCCTGCGCAGAGGGGCAGCGTCTCAAAGAGGACTACGTGCGCGCGTTGCCCACTTTTCGAGGCAACTTTTCCCTCTCTGTCACTGTGGAGCCAGGAAATCCTGCCCTCTAGACAGGACTACGACCGTCGGAATGCGCTCGGAAGAGGAGGAAACGGAGGCCTCTGCGGAGGGACAGCGTCTCAAAGAGGACTAGAGGTGTCCGTGTCAACCTCTTTTCCGTCAACTTTTGGCAATCTGTCAGGTAGGGGCCGGGAAATCCCGGGCTCCAGGCGGGCCTCTGACCGTCGGAACGCACTCAGAGGGGCCGAAAGGAAGGCCTGCGCGGAGGGACAGCGACTCAAAGAGGACTACATGCACGCGTCTCCCTCTTCTCGAGGCAACTTTTGCCCCTCTGTCACGGTGTAGCCGGGAAATCCTGCCCTCCAGACATGCCTACGACTGTCGGAACGTGCTCGGAAGGGGCGGAAACGGAGGCCTCCGCGGAGGGACAGCGTCTCAAAGAGGACTAGATGTGTCCGCGTCACCCTCTTCTCTGGCAACTTTTGGCAGTCTGTCAGGGTGGGGCCGGGAAATCGCGGCTTCCGGGCGGGCCTCCGACTGTAGGAACGTGCTTGGAAAAGGCAGAAACGGAGGCCTGCCCGGAGGGACGGCTTCTCAAAGAAGACTACGTTCGTGCGTTGCCCTTTTTTCCGGGGAACTTTTGACCCTCTGTCACGGTGGAGCCAGGAAATCCTGCCCTCCAGACAGGCCTACGACCTTCGGAACACGCTCGGAAGAGGCGGAAACGGAGGCCTCTGCGGAGGGACAATGTCTCAAAGAAGACTAGATGTGTCCGTGTCACCCTCTTTTCCGGCAACTTTTGCCCCACTGTCACGGTGGATCCGGGAAATCCTGCCTTCCAGACATACCTACGACCGTCAGAACGTGCTCGGAAGGGGCGGAAACAAAAACCTCCGTGGAGGGACAGCGTCTCAAAGAGGGCTAGATGTGTCTGTGTCTCCCTCTTCTCCGGCAACTTTTGGCAGTCTGTCAGGGTTGGGCTGGTAAATCGCGGCGTGCGGGCGGGCCTCCGACAGTAGGAAAGTGCTCGATACGGGCGGAAACAGAGGCCAGCCTCGAGGGACAGCGTCTCGAAGAGGACTAGGTGCGCGCATCGCCCTCTTTTCGAAGCAACTTTAGCCCTCTGTCAGGGTCGTGCCGGGAAATCACTGACTCCGGGCAGGCCACCGACCGTTGGGATGCATTCAGAGGAGGGACAGTTTCTCAAAGAGGACTCGGGGCGCGCGCGTAGCCCTTTTTTCGGGGTAACTTTTGCCCATCTGTCATCCTGGAGCCGGGAACTCGCAGCTTCTGGGTTTGTCTCCGACTGTCGAAACGCGCTTGGAACGGGCGGAAACGGAGGCCTGCTTAGAGGGACTGCGTTTCCAACAGGATTAGGTGCGTGCATTGCCCTTTTTTAGGGGCAACTTTTGCCCCTCTGCCTGGGTGGGGCCGGGAAATCGCAGCCTCCAGGAAGGCCTCCGACCATCGGAACGAGCTTGGAACAGGCAGAAACGGAGGCCTACGCGGAGGGACAGCGTCTCAAAGAGGACTAGGTGTACGCGTCGCCCTCTTTTCGAGGGAACTTTTGCACCTCTGTCGGGGGGGCAGGGAAATTGCAGCATCCAGGATGGCGTCCGACCGTCGGAACGCGCTTGGAACAGGAAAAAAAGAGGGCTGCGCGGAGGGACAGCATCTCAAAGAGGACTAGGTGTGCGCGCGTCGCCCTGTTTTTGGGGTAACTTTTGCCCCTCTGTCAGCGTGGGGCCGGGAAAACGTGGCCTCTGGGCAGGCCTCCGACCGTCGGAACGAGCTTGGAACGGAGGAAACGGAGGCCTGCGCGCAGGGACAGCGGCTCAAAGAGGACTAGGTGCAGGCGCGTCGCCCTATTTTGGGGGTAACTTTTGCCCCTCTGTCAGGGTGGGGCTGGCAAATCCCGGGCTACGGGTGGGCCTCCGACCGTCGGATCGTGCCTGGAACTGGCGGAAATGGGGGCCTGCGCGGAGGGACAACTTCTCAAAGAGGACTAGGTGTGTCCGTGTCGCGTTCTTTTCAGGCAACTTTTGGCCCTCTGTCAGGGTGGGGCCGGGAAATCACTGCCTCCGGGCGGGCCTCCGACCGTCGGAACGCACTCGGAACGGGCGGAAACGGAGGCCTGTGCAGAGGGATAGTTCCTCAAAGAGGACCTGGTGCGCGCACGTCGCCCTTTTTTCCAAACTGCTTTTGCCACTCTGTCAGGGTGGGGCTGGGAAATTGCGGCCTTTGGGCGGGCCTCCGATCGTCAGAACGCGATTAGAACGGGCGGAAACAGAAGCCTGCATGGAGGGACAGCGTCTCAAAGAGGACTACGCGTGCCCGTTGCCCTTTTTTCGGGCCAACTTTTGCCCATCTCTCATCGTGGAGCCAGGAAATCGCGGGTTCAGGGTGGGCCTCCGACCGTCGAAACGCGCTTGGAATGGGCAGAAAAGGAGGCCTGCGTGGTGGGACAGCGTTTACAACAGGATTAGGAGTGCGGCGCCCTTTTTTCCGGGCAACTTTTGCCCCTCTGCGAGGTTGGGGCTGGGAAATCCAGGTCTCCAGATGGGCCTCCGACCGTCAGAACGAGCCCGGAACAGGCAGGAATGGAGGCCTGCGTGAGGGACAGCTTCTCAAAGAGGACTAGGAGAGTGCGTGTGGCCCTCTTTTCAGGAAACCTTTGGCCTTCTGTCAGGGTGGGTCCAGGAAATCGCGGCCTCCCGGCATGCTTCCGACTGCAGGAACGAGCTCGGAACGGGCAGAAGTGAAAGCCTACGTGGAGGGACACCTTCTCAAAGAGGACTAGGTGAGAGCATGTCGCCCTCTTTTCAGGAAACTTTTGGCCCTCTCCCAGGGTGGGGCCGGGAAATCACGGCCTCCAGGGGGGCCTCTGACAGTCGGAACGAGCTTGGAACGGTGGAAATGGAGGCCTGCGCACAGGGACAGCGGCTCAAAGAGGACTAGGTGCAGGCGCGTCGCCCTGTTTTCGGGGTAACTTTTGCCCCTCTGTCAGGGTGGGACCGGGAAATCGCGGGCTCCGGGCGGGCCTCCGATCGTTGGAACTCGATCGGAACGGTCGGAAACGGAGGCATGCGCAGCGGGGCAGCTTCTCAAAGAGGAATAAGTGTGTCCATGTCACCCTCTTTTCAGGCAACTCTTGGCCCTCTGTCAGGGTGGAGCCGGGAAATCGCGGCCTCTGGGCAGGCCTCTGACTGCAGGAAGCGCTCGGGACGGGCAGAAACGGAGGCCTGCGCAGAGGGACAGCGTCTCACAGAGGACTACATACGCCCGTCACCCTCTTTTCGAGGCAAATTTTGCCCCTTTGTCAGCGTGGGGCCGGGAAATCACTGACTCCGGGCGGGCCTCCGACCGTCAGAATGCGCTCGGAACGGGTGGAACTGGAGGCCTGCGTGGAGGGACAGCTTCTCAAAGAGGACTAGGTGAGTGTGTCTCTCCCTCTTTTCAGGAAATTTGCCCCTCTGTCATGGTGGACCAGGGAAATCCTGGCCTCCAGACGGGCCTCCGACCGTCGGACCGTGCTTGGAAGGGGCAGAACCGGAGTCCTGCGCAGAGGGACAGCGTCTCCAAGATGACTAGGTGCACGCGCGTCGCGCTGTTTTCGGGGCCACTTTTGCTCCTCTGTCAGGGTGGTGCCGGGATATCCCGGCGTCCGGGCGGGCATCCGACTTCGGAACACACTAGGAACTGGCGGAAAGGGAGGCCTGCGCGGAGGGACAGGGCCACAACGAGGGCTAGGTGTGTCCCCGTGGCCCTCTTTTCGGGGCAACTTTTCACCTCTGTCACGGTGGACTCAGGAAATCCCGGGCTCCGGGCGGGTCTCCGACTGTTCGACTGCTTTCGAAACGAGTGGAAACGGCTGCCAGCGTGAA
This sequence comes from Varanus komodoensis, assembly GCF_004798865.1. Lineage (NCBI taxonomy): Eukaryota > Metazoa > Chordata > Lepidosauria > Squamata > Varanidae > Varanus > Varanus komodoensis. The sequence continues at coordinate 32,118 of NW_025335993.1, forward strand.
GGGAAAGCGTCTCAAAGAGGACTAGGGGCGCGCGTGTTGCCCTTTTTTCGGGGAAACTATTGCCCCTCCTTCAGGGAGGGGCCCGGAAATCGTAGCCTCCGGGTGTGCGTCCGACCGTCAGAATGCGCTCGGAATGGGCGTAAACGGAGACCTGCTAGGTGGGACAGCATCCCAAGGAGGACTAGGCGCGTCCGTGTCGCCCTCTTTTCAGGCAACTTTTGGCCCTCTCTCAGGGTGAGGCCGGGAAATCACGGCCTCCGGGTGGGCCTCCGACTATAGGAACGCGCTCGGAATGGGCAGAAACGGAGGCCTGCATGGAGGGGCAGCATCTCATACAGGACTAGGTGCACATGCGTCACCCTTTTTTAAGGGCAACTTTTGCCCCTCTGTCATGGTGGAGCCGGGAAATCCCTGCCTCCGGGCTGGCCTCCGACCCCCGGAATGTGCTCGGAAGGGGCTGAAACGGAGTCCTGCGCGGAGGGACGGCGTCTCCAAGATGACTAGTTGCGCACGCGTCTCCCTCCTTTCAAGGCAAATTTTGCCCCTCTGTCAAGGTGGAGTTCGGGAAATCGCGGCCTTCATGTGGTCCTCTAAACGTCGGAACATGCTCAGAATTGGCAGAAAGGGAGGACTGCGCGGGAGGACAGCATCTCCAAGAGGACTGGGTGCGTGCACATTGCCCTGTTTTCGCGGACACTTTTGCAGCACTGTCAGGGTGGGGCCGTGAAATCTCGGCATCCTGGCGGGTCTCCGACCGTCGGAATGCGCTCGGAATGGGCGTAAACAGAGGCCTGCTAGGTGGGACAGAGTCCCAAAGAGGACTAGGTGCGTCCGTGTCGCCCTCTTTTCAGGCAACTTTTGGCCCTCTGTCAGGGTGGGGCAAGGAAATCTCGGCCTCTGGACAGTCCTCCGAATGTAGGAACCCTCTCGGAACGGGCAGAAACGGAGGCCTGCGCGGAGGGACAGCGTCTCAAAGAGGATTATGTGCGGGCGTCGCCCTATTTGAGGCAACTTTTGCCCCTTGTCGGCGTGGGGCCGGGAAATCCCTGCCTCCGGGTGGGCCTCCGACCGTCAGAATGCGCTCGGAAAGGGCGTAAATGGAGGCCGGCGTGGAGGGACAGCGTCACAAAGAGGACTATGTGCGCGTGCGTCACCCTGTTTTCAGAGTAACTTTTGCCACTCTGTCAGCGTGGGGCCGTGAAATGCTGGGCTCCGGGCGGGCCTCCGACAGTCGGAACGCACTCGGAACGGGCGGAAACGGAGGCCTGCGCGGAAGGAAAGCGTCTCAAAAGGACTACGTGCGCCCTTTGCACTCTTTTCAAGGCGACTTTAGCCCCTCTGTCATCGTGGAGCGGGGAAATCGGGGTTCCGGGTGGGCCTCCGACTATAGGAACGCACTCGGAACGGGTAGAAACGGAAGCCTGCACAGAGGGACAGTGTCTCAAAGAGGACTACGTGCACGCTTCGCCCTCTTTTCGCGGAAACTTGTGCCCATCTGTCACGTTGGAACAGGGAAACCCCGGCCTCCAGGCGGGCCTCCATTCCTCGGAACTCGTTCGGAACGGGCAGAAATGGAGGCCTGCGCGCAGGGACACTGGCTCAAAGAGGAATAGGTGCGGGCGCGTCGCCCTGTTTCTGGGGTAACTTTTGCTCCTCTGTCAGGGTGGGGCCGGGAAATCGTGGCATCCGGGCGGGCTCTTATCGTCAGAACGCGATCAGAACGGGCGGAAACGGAGTCCTGCACGGAGGGACAGCATCTGAAAGAGGACTCTAATTGAGGCTGCTTTTGTCACTCTGTCATGGTGGTGCCGGGAAATCCCGGTCTTCGGGGGGCCTCCGACTGTAAGTTCGCGCTCGGAACGGGGTTAAACGGAGGCCTGCGCAGAGGGACAGCATCTCAAAGACGACTAAGTGCGCGCGTTGCCCTCTTTTCAAGGCAACTTTTGCCCCTCTGACAGGGTTGGGCCGGGAAATCCCGGTATTTGGGCATGCTTTCGACAATTAGAACGTGCTCGGAACGGGCAGAAAAAGAGGCCTACGAAGTGGGACGGTGTCTCAAAGAGGACTAGGTGTGTCCGTGTCGCCCTCTTTTCAGGCAACTTTTGAACCTCTATCAGGGTGGGGCCAGGAAATCGCGGCCGCCGGGCGGGCCTCCGTCTGTAGGAAGCCCTCGGGGCGGGCATAACGGTGGCCTGCGCGGAGGGGCAGCGTCTCAAAGAGGACTACGTGTGCGCGTCGCCCTCTTTTCAAGGCAACTTTAGCCCACTATGTCATCGTGGAGCCGGGAAATCGGGGCTTCCGGGCTGGCCTACGACCCTCGGAATGCGCTCGGAACGGGAGGAAACGGACGCCTACGTGGAGGGAATGCGTCTACAACAGGATTATTTGCGCACATCGCCCTTTTTTCCGGGCAACTTTTGTCCCTCTGCCAGGGTCGGGCTGGGAAATCCAGGTCTCCGGGCGAGCCTCCAACCATCGGAACGTGCCCGGAATGGGCGGAAATGGAGGCCTGTGTGGAGGGACAGCTTCTCAAAGAGGACTAGGTGAGTGCGTGTCGCCCGCTTTTCTGGAAACTTTTGGCCCTCTCTCAGGGTGGGGCCAGGAAATCGTGGCCTCCGGGCGGGCCTCTGACAGTAGGAACCCACTCGATATGGGCGGAAATGGAGGCCTGCGCAGAGGGACAGCGTCTCAGAGAGGACTCCGTTCACGTGTCGCCCTCTTTTCGGGGCAACTTTTGCCCCTATGTCAGGGTGGGGCCAGGAAATCGCGGCCTCTGGGCGGGACTCCGACCGTAGGAACGCGCTCGATATGAGGCGGAAGCGGAGGCCTGCGCAGAGGGACAGTGTCTCAAAGAGGACTACGAGCACCCGTTGCCCTCTTTTCGAGGCAACTTTTGCCCATCTGTCACGGTGGAGCCGGGAAATCCCGGCCGCCGGGGGGGGCCTCCGACTGTAGGTTTGCGCTCAGAACGGGCGGAAACGGAGGCCTGAGCAGAGGGACAGAGTATCAAGGAGGAATATGTGCACGCTTCGCTCTCTTGTCGAAGAAATTTTTCCCTTCTTTCACGGTGGAGCCGGGAAATCCTGGCCTGCAGACCGACGGAACACGCTCGGAAGGTGCGAAAAAAGAGGCCTGCGCGGAGGGACAGTTTCTCAAAGAGGACTAGGTGCGCGCACGTCGCCCTTTTTTCGGGGCAACTTTTGCCCATCTGTCATCGTGGAGCCGGGAAATCGTGGCTTTCCTGGCGGGCCTCCGACCGTCGAAACGAACTCGGAACGGGCGGAAACGGAGCCCTGCGTGGAGGAAAAGCGTTTACAACAGGATTAGGTGCGCGTCGCCCTTTTTTCCGGGCAACTTTCACCCTCTGCCAGTGTGGGGCTGGGAAATCCAGGTTTCCGGACGGGCCTCCGACCGTCGGAATGTGCCCGGAACAGGCAGAAATGGAGGCCTGCGTGGAGGGGCAGCTTCTCAAAGAGGACTAGGTGAGTGTGAGTGGCCCCCTTTTCAGGACACTTTTGGCCCTCTGTCAGGGTGGGGCAAGGAAATCGTGGCCTCCGGGCATGGTTCCGACTGCAGGAACGAGCTCGGAAGGGGCAGAAATGAAAGCCTACGCGGAGGGACAGCGTCTCAAAGAGGACTAGGTGCGCGCGTGTCGCCCTTTTTCGGGACAACTTTTGCCCCTCTGTCATGGTGGAGCTGGGAACTCCTAGCCACCGGCGGGCCTCCGTCTGTGGGAACGAGTTCGGAACGGGTGGAAACGGAGGCCTGCGCAGAGGAACAGCTTCTCAAAGAGGACTAGGTGTGTCCGTGCTGACCTCTTTTCAGGAAACTTTTGCCTCCCAGTCAGTGAGGGGCTGGGAAATCCTGGCCTTTGGGCGGGCCTCCGACCGTCGGAATGCGACCGATATGGGTGGAAACGGAGGCCTGCGTGGAGGGACAGAGTCTCAAAGAGGACTGGGTGTGTCCGCGTCAACCTGTTTTCGAGGCAACTTTTGCCCCTCTGTCAGGGTCGGGCCGGGAAATCTCTGGCTCCGGGCGGGCCTCCAACCGTCGAAACACGTTCGGAACGGGTGGAAACGGAGGCCTACGTAGAGGGACAGCGTTTACAAAAGGGTTAGGCGCGCACGTCACCCTTTTTGCCGTGCAACTTTTGCCCCTCTCTCAGCGTGGGGCCGGGAAATCCCGG
>NW_025335994.1:0-18198 GCF_004798865.1 Varanus komodoensis
GCCATACAACAGTCCCTCCGAGCAGGCCTCCGTTTCAGCCCGTTCCGAGCGCGTTCCGATGGTCAGATGCCCTCCCGGAGGCCAGGATTTCCCGGCCTCATGCTGACAGAGGGGAAAAAGTTGGCCAGAAAACAGGGGGAAACGTGCACCTAATCCTTGTGCAGACGCTCTCCCTCCGCGCAGGCCTCGTTTCCACCTGTTCCGAGCACGTTCCGACTGTCGGAGGACCGCCCGGAGGCCGCGATTTCCCGTCCTCACCCTGACAGAGGGCCAAAAGTTTCCCCGAGAAGAGGGTGACGCGGACACACCTAGTCCTCTTTGAGACGCTGTCCCTCCACGCAGGCCTCCATTTCGGCCCATTCCGAGCGCGTTCCAACGGTTGGCGGCGCGCCCGGTGGCCGCGATTTCCTGGCCCCGGCCTGACAGAGGGGCAAAAGTTGCCCCGAAAAGGGGCCATGCAAGCGCACTTTCTCCTCTTTGAGACGCTGCCCTCCACGCAGGCCTCCGTTCCTGCCTGTTCTTAATGCGTTCCGACGGTCGGATGCCCTCACGGAGGCCACGATTTCCCGGCCCCACTCTGACAAAGGGGCAAAAGTTGCTCCGTAAAGAGGGCCACGCGGACACGCATAGTCCTCTTTGAGACGCTGTCCCTCCGCGCAGGCTTCCGTTTTTGCCCATACCGAGCGCGTTACGACGGTCAGAGGCCCGCCCGAAGGCCAGGATTTCCCGGCCTGACCCTCACAGAGGGGCAAAAGATGCACGGAAAACAGGGCGAAGCGGGTGCACCTAGTCCTCTTTGAGAAGCTGTCCATCGCGCAGGCCTCCGTTTCCGCCCATTCCGAGTGCATTCCGACAGTGCAGACCCGCCCGGAGGCCGCAACTTCCCGGCTCCACCCTGACAGAGGGGAAAATGTTGCCCCGAAAAGAGCGTGACGCGGACACACCTAGTCCTCTCTGAGATGCTGTCCCTCCGCGCAGGCCTCCGTTTCTGCTTGTTCTGAGCGCGTTCCGACGGTCGGACGTCCGCCCGGAGGCCACGATTTCCCGGCCCCACCCTGACAGTGTGGCAAAAGTTGCCCCAAAATGAGGTCCACGTAGACACACCTAGTCCTCTTTGAGACGTTGTCCATCGCACCGGCCTCCGCTTCTGCCCATTCCGAGTGCGTTCTGACGGTCGGAGGCCCGCCCAGAGGCCGCGATTTCCTGGCCCCTCCCTGACAGAGGCCCAAAAGTTTCCCCAAAAAGAAGGTGACGCGGACACACCCAGTCCCCTTTGAAAAGCTGTCCCTCCCCGCAGGCCTCTGTTTCGGCCCGTTCCGAGCACGTTACGACGGTCGGAGGCTTGCCCGGAGGCCACGATTTCCCAGCCCCACGCTGACATTGGGGCAAACGTTGCCCCGAAAAGAGGGCCACGTGCACTCACGTAGTCTTCTTTGAGACGTTGTCCCTTGCGCAGGCCTCCGCTTCCGCCCATTCCGAGTGCGTTCCGACGGTCGGAGGCCCGCCCAGAGGCCTCATTTTCCCGGCCCCACCCTAACAGAGGCCCAAAATTTTCCCCAAAAAGAGGGTGACGCGGACACACCCAGTCCCCTTTGAGACGCTGTCCCTCCGCGCAGGCCTCCGTTTCCGCCCATAACGAGCACGTTCCGATGGTCGGAGGCCCGCCCGGAGGCCGCGATTTCCTGGCCCCACCCTGACAGCGGCCAAAAAGTTTCCCCAAAAACAGGGTGACGCGGACACACCTAGTCCTCTTTGAGACGCTGTCCCTCCGCGCAGGCCTCCATTTCCGCGCAGTCCAAGCGCATTCCAACGGTCGGAGGTCCGCCCGAAGGCCAGGATTTCCCGTCCCGACCCTGACAGAGAGGCAAAAGATGCCCAGAAAACAGGGCGAAGCGCACGCACCTGGTCCTCTTTGAGTCTCTGTGCCTTCGCGCAGGACTCCGTTTCCGCCCGTCTGAGAGCGTTCCGACGGTCGGAGGCCCGCCCAGAGGCCATGATTTCCCGGCCCCACGCTGACAGTGGGGCAAAAGTTGCCCGAAGGGGGGGTGATGCATGCGCACATAGTCCTTTTGAGACACTGTCCCTCCGCGCAGACCTCTGTTTCCCCACATTCCGAGCGCATTCCGGAGGTCGGAGTCCAGCACGGAGGATGCGAATTCCCGGCACCACCCTGACAGTTGGGCAAGACTTGCCCCGAAAAGAGTGCCACGCGGACACAGCTAGTCTTTTTTGAGATGCTGTCCCTCCGCGCAGCACTCCGTTTCCGCACTTTCCGAGCGCGTTCTGACGGTCGGAGGCCCGCCCGGAGGCTGCGATTTCCCGGACCCACACTCAAGATGGGCAAAAGTAGCCCCAAAAGGGGGCGACGCACGCGCCCCTAGTTTTCTCTGAGAAGCTGTCCCTCCGTGCAGGCCTCCATTTCTGAGCATTCCGAGCGCGTTCCGAAAGTCAGACGCCCGCCAAAGCCCGGGATTTCCCGGCCCCACCCTGACTTGAAGGCAAAAGTTGCCCCGAAAACAGGGCGACGCGTGCACACCTAGTCCACTTTGAGACACTTTCCCTCGCGCAGGCCTCTGTTTTTGTCCATTCCGAGTGCGTTCCAACGGTCGGAGGCCCTCATGGGGGCCGCGATTTCCCGGCCCCACACTGACAGAGGGGCAATAGTCGCTCCGAACAGAGGGCCACGCGGACAAACATATTCCTCTTTGAGACGCTGTCCCTCTATGCAGGCTTCCGTTTTTACCCATACCGAGAGCGTTACAACGGTCAGAGGCCTGCCCGAAGGCCAGGATTTCCTGGCCCGACCCTGTCAGAGAGGAAAAAGATGCCCGGAAAACAGGGCGAATCGGGCGGACCTACTCTTCTTTGAGAAGCTGTCCGTCGAGCAGGCCTCCTTTTCCGCCCATTCCGAGCGTGTTCCCACAGTCGGAGACCCGCCCGGAGTCCACGACTTCCTGGCTGCACCGTGACAGAGGGGCAAAAGTTGCCCCGAAAAGAGGGTGACGCGGACACAGCTAGTCCTCTCTGAGATGCTCTCCCTCCGCGCAGGCCTCCGTTTCCGCTTGTTCTGAGCACGTTCCGACGGTCGGAGGTCCGCCCGGAGGCCACGATTTCCCGGCCCCACGCTGACAGAGGGGCAAACGTTGCACCGAAAAGAGGGTGACGCGGACACACCAGGTTCTCATAGAGACAATGACCCTCGCACAGGCCTCCATTTCTGCCCTTACTGAGTGCATTCCGACAGTCTGAGGTCCACCGGCGGCCGCGATTTCCTGGCCCCACCCTGACACTGGGGACAAAGTTGCCCCGAAAAGAGGTTGACGCGGACACACCTAGTCCTCTTTGAGACGCTGTCCCTCGCCCAGGCCTCTGCTTCCGCCCGTTCCGTGAGCGTTCCGACGGTCGGAGGCCCACCCGGAGCCCGAGATTTCCCGTCCCCACACTGACAGGGGGGCAAAAGTTGCCCAGAAAAGAGGGTGACGCGGATACACCTAGTCCTCTTTGAGACACTTTCACTCCGCGCAGGCCTCCGCTTCCGCCTGTTCCGAGCGGGTTCCAACGGTCGGAAGCCCGCCCGGAGGTCGCGATTTCCCGTCCCTGCCCTGACAGAGGGGCAAAAGTTGCTCCGAAAAGGGGCCAGGCAAGCGCACTTTCTCCACTTTGAGACGCTGCCCTCCATGCAGGCCTCCATTTCTGCCTGTTCTGAGGGCGTTCCGACGGTCAGATGCCCTCCCGGAGGCCACGATTTCCTGGCCCCACTCTGGCAAAGGGGCAAAAGTTGCTCCGTAAAGAGGGCCACGTGGACACGCACAGTCCTCTTTGAGACGCTGTCCCTCCACGCAGGCTTCCGTTTCTGCCCATACCGAGCGCGTTACGACGGTCAGAGGCCCGCCCGAAGGCCAGGATTTCCCGGCCTGACCCTGACAGAGAGGAAAAAGATGCCCGGAAAACAGGGCGAAGCAGGCGGACCTAGTCCTCTTTGAGAAGCTGTCCATCGCGCAGGCCTCCGTTTCCGCCCATTCCGAGTGCGTTCCGACAGTCGAACACCCACCCGGAGGCAGAGACTTCCCGGCTCCACCCTGACAGAGGGGAAAAAGTTGCCCCGAAAAGAGGGTGACGCGGACACAGCTAGTCCTCTCTGAGATGCTCTCCCTCCGCGCAGGCCTCCGTTTCCGCTTGTTCTGAGCACGTTCCGACGGTCGGAGGTCCGCCCGGAGGCCACGATTTCCCGGCCCCACGCTGACAGAGGGGCAAACGTTGCACCGAAAAGAGGGTGACGCGGACACACCAGGTTCTCATGGAGACAATGACCCTCGCACAGGCCTCCATTTCTGCCCTTACTGAGTGCATTCCGACAGTCTGAGGTCCACCGGCGGCCGCGATTTCCTGGCCCCACCCTGACACTGGGGACAAAGTTGCCCCGAAAAGAGGTTGACGCGGACACACCTAGTCCTCTTTGAGACGCTGTCCCTCGCCCAGGCCTCTGCTTCCGCCCGTTCCGTGAGCGTTCCGACGGTCGGAGGCCCACCCGGAGCCCGAGATTTCCCGTCCCCACACTGACAGGGGGGAAAAAGTTGCCCCGAAAAGAGGGTGACGCGGACACACCTAGTCCTCTCTGAGATGCTGTCCCTACGCGCAGGCCTCCGTTTCCACCCATTCCGAGAGCGTTCCGACGTTCGGAGGTCCGCACGGAGGCCCTGACTTCCCGGCCCCAGTCTGACAGAGGGTCAAAGGTTGTCCCAACAAGAGGGCGACATGCGCGCACCTTCTCCTCTTTGAGACACTGTCCCTCGCTCAGGCCTCCGTTTCAGCCCGTTCCGAGCGCGTTCCAACGCTCAGATGCCCCCCCGGAGGCCGGGATTTCCCGGCCTCACGCTGACAGAGGGCCAAAACCTTCCTCGAGAAGAGGGTGACACGGACACACCTAGTCCTATTTGAGACGCTATCCTTCCGCGCTGGCCTCCATTTGCGCCTTTTCCGAACGCATTCCTACGGTCGCAGTCCCGCCCGTTGGTCGCGATTTCCCATCCCTACCCTGACAGAGGGGCAAAAGTTGCCCCGAAAAGAGGGTGACGCGGATACACCTAGTCCTTTTGAGACGCTTTCACTCCGCGCAGGCCTCCGCTTCCGACCGTTCCGAGCGTGTTCCAACTGTCGGGACCCCGCCCGGAGGCAGAGATTTCCCGGCCCCACCCTGACAGAGGGCCAGAAGTTGCCCCGAAAAGAGGGTGACTCGGACACACCTAGTCCCCTTTGAGACGCTGTCCCTCCGCGCAGGAATCCGTGTCCGCCGTTCTGAGTGCATTCCGACGTTCGGAGGCCCACACGGAGGCTCTGATTTCCCGGCCCCAGTCTGACAGAGGGCAAAGGTTGTCCTGAAAAGAGGGCGATGCGCGCGCACCTTTTCCTCTTTGAGACGCTGTCCCTCGCTCAGGCCTCCGTTTCAGCCCGTTCCGAGCGTGTTCTGACGGTCGGAGGCCTGCTCAGAGGCCGCGGTTTCCCACCATCCCCTTGACAGAGGTGCAAAAGTTGCCCCGAAAACAGGCGGACGCGCGCGCACCTTGTCCTCTTGGATACGCTGTCCCTCCACGCAGGCCTCCGTTTCCACCCGTTCCAAGCGCATTCCAACGGTCGGAGGCCCTCCCAGAGGCCACGATTTCCTGGCCCTACCCTGACAGAAAGGCAAATGTTGCCCCGAAATGAGGGCGACTCAGACACACCTAGTCCTCTTTGAGACACTTTCACTCCGCGCAGGCCTCCGCTTCCGCCTGTTCCGAGCGGGTTCCAACGGTCGGAAGCCCGCCCGGAGGTCGCGATTTCCCGTCCCTGCCCTGACAGAGGGGCAAAAGTTGCTCCGAAAAGGGGCCAGGCAAGCGCACTTTCTCCACTTTGAGATGCTGCCCTCCACGCAGGCCTCCATTTCTGCCTGTTCTGAGGGCGTTCCGACAGTCGGATGCCCTCCCGGAGGCCACGATTTCCCGGCCCCACTCTGACAAAGGGGCAAATGTTGCTCCGTAAAGAGGGCCACGCGGACACGCACAGTCCTCTTTGAGACGCTGTCCCTCCGCGCAGGCTTCCGTTTCTGCCCATACCGAGCGCGTTACGACGGTCAGAGGCCCGCCCGAAGGCCAGGATTTCCCAGCCCGACCCTGACAGAGAGGAAAAAGATGCCCGGAAAACAGGGCTAAGCGGGCGGACCTAGTCCTCTTTGAGAAGCTGTCCATCGCGCAGGCCTCCGTTTCCGCCCATTCCGAGTGCGTTCCGACAGTTGGACACCCGCCCGGAGGCCGCGACTTCCTGGCTCCACCCTGACAGAGGGGAAAAAGTTGCCCCGAAAAGAGGGTGACGCGGACACACCTAGTCCTCTCTGAGATGCTGTCCCTACGCGCAGGCCTCCGTTTCCGCCCATTCCGAGAGCGTTCCGACGTTCGGAGGTCCGCACGGAGGCCCTGACTTCCCGGCCCCAGTCTGACAGAGGGTCAAAGGTTGTCCCGACAAGAGGGCGATGCGCGCGCACCTTTTCCTCTTTGAGACGCTGTCCCTCACTCAGGCCTCCGTTTCAGCCCGTTCCGAGCGTGTTCTGACGGTCGGAGGCCTGCTCAGAGGCCGCGATTTCCCGCCACCCCCTTCACAGAGGTGCAAAAGTTGCCCCGAAAACAGGGGGACGCGCGCGCACCTTGTCCTCTTGGATACGCTGTCCCTCCACGCAGGCCTCCGTTTCCACCCGTTCCGGGCGCCTTCCGACGGTCGGAGGCCCTCCCAGAGGCCACGATTTCCTGGCCCCACCCTGACAGAAAGGCAAATGTTGCCCCGAAATGAGGGCGACTCAGACACACCTAGTCCTCTTTCAGACGCTGTCCCTCCTTGCAGGCCTCCGTTTCTGACAATACCGACCGCGTTTCGACGGTTGGAGGCCCGCCCAAAGGCCGGGATTTCCTGGCCCCACTCTGACAGAGGGCCAAAAGTTTCCCCAAACAGAGGGTGACAAGCTCAACTAGTCCTTTTGAGGCACCGTCCCTCTGCGCAGGCCTCCGTTTCCACCCGTTCTGAGCACATTCCGATGATCCGAGACCCGTCCAGAGGCCGCGACTTCCGGTCCCCAACCTGACAGAGGGGCAAAAGTTGCCCTGAAAAGAGGGCCACGCGGACACACCTAGTCCTCTTTGAGATGCAGTCCCTCCACGCAGGCCTCCGTTTCCGCCCGTTCTGAGAGCGTTCCGACAGTCAGAGTCCCGCCCAGAGGCCGCGATTTCCCGGCCCCACCCTGACAGAGGGGCAAAAGTTGCCCCGAAAACAGAGCAACGTGCGCGCACTAAGTCCTTTTGAGACGCTGTGTATCACGCAGGCCTCCGTTTCTGCCCTTTCCGAGCCCTTTCCGATGGTCGGAGGCCCGCCCTGGGGCCGTGATTTCCAGGCCCCACCCTGACAGAGGGGAAAAAGTTGCCCCGAAAAGAGGGCCACGCGGACACACCTAGTCCTCTTTGAGACGCTGTCCCTACACGCAGGCCTCCGTATCTGCCCTTACCAAGCGTGTTCCGACAGTCGGAGGCCCGCTGAGAGGCTGCGATTTCCCAGCCCCACCCTGACAGAAGAGCAAGACTTGCCCCGAAAAGAGTGCGAGGCAGACATACCTAGTTCTCTTTGAGATGCTGTCCCTCCACGCAGTCCTCCGTTTCTGCCCATACCGAGCGCGTTCCGACGGTCGGAGGCCCGACCGGAGGCCGCGATTTCCCGGGCCCACCTTGGCAGAGGCGCAAAAGTTGCCGCGAATACAGGGCGACGCGGACAAACCTACTCCTATTTGAGACGCTGTCCCTCCCCGCAGGCCTTCGTTTCCGCCAATTCCGAGCGTATTCTGACGGTCGGAGGCCCGCACGGGGGCCGCGATTTCCCGTCCCACTCTGACAGAGGGGCAAATGTTGCCCCAAAAAGGGGGCCACGCGGACACACTTAGTCTTCTTTGAGACGCTGTCCCTCCACGCAGGACTCCATTTCTGCCCATTCCGAGTGCTTTCCAATGATCGGAGGCCTGCCCTGGGGCCGCGATTTCCAGGCCCCACTCAGATAGAGGGGAAAAAGTTGCCCCGAAAAGAGGGCCTCGCGGGCACACCTTGTCTTCTTTGAGATGGTGTCCCTCCATGCAGGACTACGTTTCTGCCCGTTCTGAGCGCGTTCCACCTTCGGATGCAAGCCGGGAGGCTGCGATTTCCCGGCCCCTCCCTGACAGAGGTGCAAAAGTTACCTAACGCAATATCAGGGCGACGCGCGCACATTGTCCTCTTTGAGATGCCGTCCCTCTGCGCAGGCCTCCATTTCCGCCCGTTCCAAGTGCTTTCTCTGGTCGGAGGCCTGCCCAGATGCCGCGGTTTCCCTGCCCCACCCTGACAGAGTGACAAAAGTTGCCCCGAAAAGAGGGTGACGCGGACACACCTAGTCCTCTCTGAGATGCTCTCCCTCCGCGCAGGCCTCCGTTTTCGCCTGTTCCGAGCGCGTTCCTAGGGTCGGAGGTCCGCCCGGAGCCCAGGATTTTCTGGCTCCACCCTGACAGAGGGGCAAAAGTTACCCCGAAAACAAGGCAACTCGCGCGCACCTAGTCCTCTTTGAGATACTTTCACTCCATGCAGGGCTCCTTTTCCGCCGCTTTCAAGCGCGTTCCAACGGGCAGAGGCCCGCCCATAGGCCGCGAGTTCCCGGCCCCACCGTTACAGAGGGGCAAAAATAGCACCGAAAGAGGGCGACGCGGACACACCTAGTCCTCTTTGAGACGCTCTCCCTCCACGCAGGCCTCCGTTTCCGGCCATTCCAATGGTAGGAGTCCTGCCCGGAGCCTGGGATTTCCCGCCTCCACCCTGAAAAAGGGGCAAAACTAACCCCGAAAACAGGGTGACACGCACGCACCTAATCATTTGGAGACGCTATCCCTACATGCAGGCCTCCGTTTCAGCCCGTTCCGAGTGTGTTCCAATGGTCGGAGACCCACCTGAATGCCGGGATTTCCCGGCCCAACCCTGACAGAAGGGCAAAAGAAACCCCAAAACAGGGCGAATCGTGCGCATCTAGTCCTCTTTGAGATACTGTCCCTCCACGCAGGGCTCCGTTTCCACAAGTTCCGAGCGCTTTACAATGGTCGGAGGCCCGCCCAGAGGCCGGGATCTCCCGGCCCCACGCTGACAGAGAGGCACAAGTTGCCTCGAAAAGAGAACGACGCGCGCACGTAATCCTCTATGAGACTCTGTCCCTCTGCACAGTATCCGTTTCTGCCCCTACCGAGCGCGTTCTGACGGCCAGAGGCCTGCCCGAAGGCCGCGATTTCCCGGCCACACGCTGACAGGGAGGCAAATGTTGCCCGGAAAAAAAGGCAACACGCACAGGTAATCCTGTTGGAGGCGCTGTCCCAACGCGCAGGCCTCTATTTCTGCCCGCTTCCTACAGTCTCAGGCCCTCCCGGAGGCCGCGATTTCCCGGCCCCTCCCTGACAGAGGGCCAAAAACTGCCTGAAAAGAGGGCGGCACGGACACATCTAGTCCTCCTTGAGACGCTGTCCCTCCATGCAGGCCTCAGTTTCTGCCCATACCGAAGGCGTTCCGACGGTTGGAAGCCCGCCCAGAGCCCGGGATTTCGCAGCTCCACACTGACAGCAGGGCAAAAGTTACCCCGAAAACAGTGTGACGCGCATGCTCCTACTCGTCTTTGAGACGCTGTCGTTCCACCCAGCCACCGTTTCCGTCTGTTCCAAGCGCGTTCCGACGGTCGGAGGCCCGACTGGAGGCCGTGATTTCCCAGCCCCACCCTTACAGAGGAGCAAAAGTTGCCCGAAAAAAGGGCGACGCGCACGCACCTAGTCCTCTTTTAGATGCGGTCCCACTGCGCAGGCCTCCGTTTCCGCCCATTCCGTGCGCGTTCCGATGGTCGGAGGCCCACCCACAGGCCGCGATTTCCTGGCCCCACGCTGACAGAGGGACAAAAGTTGCCTCGAAAAGAGAAGTACGCGCGCACGTAGTCCTCTTTGAAACGCTGTCCCTACGCACAGGCACCCGTTTCTGCCCATACTGAGCGCGTTCTGATGGTCGGAGGCCCGCCCGAAGGCCAGGATTTCCCAGCCCCACGCTGGCAGAGAGGCAAAAGTTGCACGGAAAAAAGGGCGACGCGTGCACCGAATCCTTTTGGAGACGCTGTAACGACGCGCAGGCCTCCGTTTCCGCCCCATCCGAGTGCGGTCCGATGGTCGGAGGCCCATCTGGAGAGAGGATTTCCAGGCTACACGCTGAGAGAGAGGCAAATGTTGCCCGGAAAAAAGGGCGACGCGCGCACCTTATCCTGTTGGAGACGCTGTCCATATGCACAGGCCTCCGTTTCTGCCCTTCCTGAGCGCTTCCTGCAGTCGGAGCCCCACCCGGAGGCCGCGATTTCCCGGCCCCACGCTGACAGAGGGGCAAAAGTTGCCTCGAAACAGGGGCGACACGCACACCTAGTCCTCTTTGAGAAGCTGTCCCTCTGCGCAGGCCTCCTTTTCTGCCAGTTACGAGCGCGTTCCTACAGTCGGAGGCCCGCCCGGAGTCCGCGATTTCCCAGCCCCACCCTTACAGAGGGGCAAAAGTTGCCCGGAAAAAAGGGCAAGGCACGCACCTAATCTTGTTGCAGACACTGTCCGTCCACACAGGCCTCCATTTATGCCCGTTCCAAGCACGATCCTACAGTCGGAGTCCCACCCGGAGGCCGCGATTTCCACGCACCAACCTAACAGAGGGCCAAAAGTTGCCTCGAAAGAGGGCGAGACGGACACACGTAGTCCTCTTTGAGAAGCTGTCCCTCCGTGCAGGACTCCGTTTCCGCCCGTTCCAAGTGCGTTCGAATGGTCGGAGGCCCACCCGGTGGCCGGGATTTCCCGGCCACACCCTGACAGAAGGGCAAAAGTTGCCCCGAAAAACGGGTGACACGTGTGCACCTAGTCCTCTTTGGATGCTGTCCCTCCACGCAGGCCTCCGTTTCCACACCTTCCGAGCGCGTTCCGACGGTCCCAGGGCTGTCTGGAGGCCAGGATTCCCAGCTCCACCGTGACAGGGGGTCAAAGTTACCCCAAAAACAGGGCGACGCGCGTCCACCTAGTCCTCTTTGAGACGCTGTCCCTCTGCGCAGGCCTCAGATTCCACCCGTTCCTTATGCGTTTTGACGGTCGGAAGCCCACCCAGCAGCCGCGATTTCCCGGCCCCACCCTGACAGAGGGGAAAAAGTTTTCCGGAAAAAAGGTCAACGCGCGCACCTAATCCTGTTGTGGATGCTGTCCCTCGGCGCAGGCCTAAGTTTCCAACCTTCCGACCGCGTTCCGACTGTCAGAGGCCCGCCTGAAGGCCGGGATTTCCCCACCCCACGCTGACAGAGGGGCAAAAGTTGCCTCGAAAAAAGGGCGACGTGCGCACGTAGGCCTGTTTGAGACGCTGGCCCTCCGCGCATGCCTCCGTTTCTGCCCATCCCGAGCGCTTCCTACAGTCGGAGGCCAGCCCGGAGGCCGCCATTTCCTGGCCCCACCCTGACAGAGGGGCAAAAGTTGCCTCAAAAAGTGGGCAACGCGGACACACCTAGACAAATGTTACCCTGAAAACAGGGCGACGGGCACACACCTAGTCCTCTTTGAGACGCTGTCCCTCTGCTGAAGCCTCCGTTTCCACCCGTTCCAAGCACGTTCCGACGGTCGGTGACCCTCCGGGAGACCCCAATTTCCCGGCCCCATTCTGACAGAAGTTCAAAAGTGGCCCCGAAAAGAGGGCGACGCGGACACACCAGGTCCTCTTTGAGACGCGGTCCCTCCACGCAGGCCTCCGTTTCCGACCGTCCTGAGCGCGTTCCCATGGTCGAAAGCCCACCCGAAGGCCCGGATTTACGATCAGCATGCTGACAGAGAGGGAAAAGTTGCCCGGAAAAAAAGGGCATCTTGCGCGCACCTAATCATGTTGGAGATGCTGTCCCTATGCACAGGCCTTTGTTTCCGCCCGTTCCGAGTACATTCCGAAGGTAGGAGGCACGCCCGGAGGCCGGGATTTCCCGGCTCCACCATGACAGACGGGAAAAGTTGCCCCGAAAAGAGGGTGACGCGGACAAACATAGTCCTCTTTGAGACGCTGTCCCTCTGCGCAGGCATCCGTTTCCGCCCGTTTCAAGCGCATTCCAAAGGTCGGAGGCCCGCACGGGGGCCGCGATTTCCCGGCCCCACGCTGACAGAGGGGCAAAAGTTGCCTCGAAATGGGGGTGACGCGCGCACGTAGTCCTCTTTGAGACGCTGTCCCTCTGTGCAGGCCTCCGTTTCCGCCAGTTGTATGCGCATTGCGGCTGTCGGAGTCCTGCCTGGAGGCCGCGATTTCCCGGCCCTACCCATTCAGAGGGGCAAAAGTTTCCCCGTAAAGAGGGCGATGCGGAGAAACCTAATCCTGTTCGAGACGCTGTCCCTATGCACAAGCCTCAGTTTCCACCCGTTCCGAGCGTGGTCCGACGGTCAGAGGCCCGTCTGGAAGCCGCGATTTCCCTGCCCCACCCTGACAGAGGGGCAAAAGTTACCACGAAAACCGGGTGACTTGAGCGCACCCAGTCCTCCTTGACACACTGTCCCTAGCGCAGGCCTCTGTTTCCGCCCATTCTGAGAGCGTTCCGACTGTCGGAGGAAGGCCCGGAAGCCGCGATTTCCCTGCCCACAATGACAGATGGGCAAAAGTTGCCTGAAAAGAGGGCAACACGGACACACCTACTCCTCTTTGAGACGCTGTCCCTCCGCGCAGGCCACCGTTTCCGCCCGTTCCGAACGCGGTCCGACGGTCGGAGGCCCGTCTGGAGGCCAGGATTTCCCGGCTCCACCGTGACAAAGGGGCAAAAGTTGCCTCGAAAGGAGGGCGACGCGCGCACCTAGTCCTCTTTGAGACGCTGTCCCTCTGCTCAGGCCTCTGCTTCCGCCCATTCCGAGTGCATTCCGCCTGTTGGAGGCCTACCGGGGAACCAGAATTTACCGGCTCCACCCTGACAGAGGGGCAAAAGTTACCCTAAAAACAGGGCGACGCCCGCACCTTGTCCTCTTTGAGACGCTTTCCCTCCACTCAGGCCTCCGTTTCTGCCCGTTCTGAGCGTGAACCTACAGTTGGAAACCCACCCGGAGGCCGCGATTTCCCGGACCCAAGCTGACAGAGGGCCCGAAGTTGCCTGAAAAGAGGGTTACACAGAAACACCTGGTCCTCTTTTAGACCCTGTCCCTCTGCGCATGCCTCTGTTTCCGCCCGTTCCGAGCATGTTCCAACGGTTGGAGGCCCGCCCGGAGGCCGCGATTTCCTGGCCCCACGCTGACAGGGGGGCAAAAGTTGCCGCGAAAAGAGGGCGACGCATGCACGTCGTCCGCTTTGAGACGCAGTCGCTCCGCGCAGGCCTCCATTTCTGCCCTTTCCGGGCGCGTTCCTACAGTCAGAAGCCCGCGCGGAGGCCGCGATTTCCCGGCCCCAGCCTGAGAGGGGACCAAAACTTGCCTGAATAGAGGGCGACACGGACACACCTAGTCCTCTTTGAGACGCTGTCCCTTTGCGCAGACCTCCGTTTCCCCCCGTTCCGATCGCGTTCCAACGGTCGGAGGACCGCCCGGAGGCCGGGACCTCCCGGCTCCACCATGACAGGGGGGCAAAAGTTGCCCAGAAAAAAGGGCGACGCGCGCACGTAGTCCTCTTTGAGAAGCTGTCCCTCCACACAGGCCTCCGTTTCCACCCCTTCCGAGCGCGTTCCGACGAACGTAGGCCCGTGTGGAGGCCACAATTTCCTGGCTCCACCGTGACAGAGGGGCAAAAGTTGCCTAGAAAAGAGGGCGACGCGCACACGTAGTCCATTTTGAGACGCTGTCCCTCCACGCAGGCCTCCATTTCTGTCCGGTCCAAGCGCGTTCCTACAGTTGGAAGCCTGCCCGGAGGCCATGATTTTGCGGCCCCACCCTGAGAAAGGACCAAAAGTTGCCTGAAAAGAGGGGGACACGGACAAACCTAGTCCTCTTTGAGACGCTTTCCCTCTGCACAGGCCTCCGTTGCCGCCCGTTCCAAGAGCGTTCGGATGGTCAGAGGCCCGCCCGAAGGCCGGGATTTCCCAGCCCCACGCTGACAGAGTGGCAAAATTGGCCCGGAAAAAAGGGCGATGTGCGTGCCTAATCCCGTTGGAGACGTTTTCCCTACGCGCAGGCCTCGTTTCCCCCCGTTCCAATTGCGTTCCGACGAGCGGAGGCCTGCCCGGATGCCGGGATTTCCCTCCTCCACCGTGACAGATGGGCAAACGTTGCCTCGAAAAGAGGGAGACGCACGAACGTAGTCCTCTTTAAGACGCTATCCCTCTACGCCGGCCTCCGTTTCCACGCATTCCGAGTTTCTTCTGACGGTCGGAGGCCCACCCGGAACCCAAACTTTCCCGGCTCCATCCTGACAGAGGGGCAAATGTTACCCCAAAAACAGGGCGACGCCCGCAACTAGTCCTCTTTGAGACGCTATCTCTCCGCGCAGGCCACCGTTTCCACCCGTCCCACCCGCTTTCCGACAATCGGAGTCCCGCTGGGAGGCGGCGATTTCCCGGCCCCACACTGACAGAGAGGCAAAAGTTGCCCGGAAAAAAGAGCGACGCGCGTGCCTAACGCCGTAGGAGATGCTTTCCCTACGCGCAGGCCCCAGGTTCCCCCCATTCCGAACATGTTCCGACGGTCGAAGTCCCGCCCGAAGCCCGGGATTTCCCGGCCCCACGCTGATAGAGGGGTAAAAGTCGCCTCAAAAAGAGGGCGACATGCGCATCTAGTCCTCTTTGAGACACTGGCCCTCCGCGCAAGACTGCGTTTCTGCCCGTCCAAGCGCTTGCTGCAGTCGGAGGCCCGCCAGGAGGCTGCGATTTCCCGGCCCCACCCTGACAGAGGGCCAAAATTTACCTGAAAATTGGGCGACACGGTCTCACCTAGTCCTCTTTGAGACACTGTCCCTTTGCGCGGACATCCGTTTCCCCCCATTCCGATCGCGTTCCGACGGTAGGAGTCCCACCCGGAGCCCAGAATTTCCTCGCTCCACTGTGACAGATGGGCAAAAGTTGCCTCGAAAGGAGGGCGACGCGTGAACGTAGTCATCTTTAAGATGCTGTCCCTCTCCGCAGACCTCTGTTTCTGCCCATTCCGAGTGCGTTCCTACAGTCGGAAAGGCGACGTACGCGCCGAATCCTGTTGGAGAGGCTGTACCTCCATGCAGGCCTCCGTTTCCGCTTGTTCCGAGCGCGTTCCGATGGTCGGAGGCCGGCCCGAAGGCTGGGATTTCCCTGCTCCACCATGACGGAGGGGCAAAAGTTACCCCGAAAACAGGGCGGGGTATGCACACCTAGTCCTCTTTGAGGCGCTGTCCCTCCGCGCAGGCCTCCATTTCTGCCCCTTCCGAGGGAGGTACTACAGTCGGAGGCCCGACCGTTGGCCAGGATTTCCTTTCCCCACCCTGACAGAGAAGCAAAATTTCCCCTGAAAACAGGGCGACGCGCGAGCAAATATTCTTCTTTGAGACGCTGTCCCTCTGCACAGGCCTCCGTTTCTCCACGTTCCGAGTGCTTTCCTACAGTCGGAGGCCCGCCCGGAGGCCACGATTTCCCCGCCCCACCTTCATAGAGGGGCAAAAGGTACCCCGAAACAGGGCTACGAACGTGCACCTAGTCCTCTTTGAGACCCTGTCCCTGAACGCAGGCCTCCGTTTCTACCCGTACCAAGTGCTTTCCCACGGTCGGAGGCCCGCCCGGAGCCCGGGATTTCCCAGCCCCACGATGACAGTGGGGCAAAAGTTGCCCTGTAAAAAGGGCGACGTCCCCGCACCTAGTCCTCTTTGAGACGCTGTCCCTCCGGGGAGGCCTCCGTTTCTGTCCCTTCCGAGCGCGTTCCTACAGTCGGAGGCCTGCCTGGAGTCCGCGATTTCCTGGCCCCACCCTGACAGAGTGCCAACAGTTGCATGAAAAGAGGGCGACATGGACACACCAAGTCCTCTCTGAGACGCTGTCCCTCTGCGCAGGCCTCCATTACCGCCCGTTCCAAGCACTTTCCGACGGTCGGAGGCCCGTCTGGAGGCCAGGATTTCGCGGCTCCACCGTGACAGAGGGGCGAAAGTTGCCTCGAAAAGAGTGCGACGCGCGCAGGTAGTCCTCTTTGACATGCTGTCCCTCCGTGCAGGCCACCTTTTCTGCCCGTCCCAAGCGCGTTCCGACGGTCGGAGGCCCGCCTGGAGACCGTGATTTCCCGGCCCCAGGCTGACAGAGGGCCAAAATTTACCTGTAAAGAGGAAAACACGGACTTACCCAGTCCTCTTTGAGACGCTGTCCATTTGCGCAGGCCTCCGTTTCCCACCGTTTCGATCACGTTCCGACAATCGGAGGCCCACCCAGAGCTCAGAATTTCCCGGTTCCACTGTGACAGATGGCAAAGGTTGCCTCGAAAAGAGGGCGACGCGTGAACATACTCCTCTTTAAGAAGCTGCCCCTCTGCCCAGGATTCCGTTTCCGCCCGTTCTGCGTGCGTTCTGACGATCGGAGGCCCACCCGGGGCCCAGCATTTCATGGCTCCACCCTGACAGAGGGGCAAAATCTACCCCAAAAACAGGCCGACGACCGCACCTCGTCCTTTTTGAGACGCTGTCCCTCCGCACAGGCCCCCATTTCCGGCCATTCCGAGCGCGTTCCGACGGTCGGAGGACCGCCCGAAGGCCGGGATTTCCCGGCCCCACCCTAACAAGGAGGCAGAAGTTGCCCCGAAAAGAGGCACACAAGGACACAGCTAGTCTTCTTTGAGATCATGTTCCTCCGCGCAGGACTCAGTTTCCGCCTGTACCAACCGCGTTTTGAAGGTCGGAGGCCCGCCCGAAGGCTGCGATTTCCCGGCCCCACCCTGAAAGAGAGGCAAAAATTTCCCCAAAAAGAGGACGACGTGGAAAACCTAGTCTTTTTTGAGACGCACTCTCTCATGCAGGTCTCCTTTTCCGCCCGTTCCGAGGGCTTTCCGATGGTCGGAAGCCCTCCCAAAGGCCGCGATTTCCCGGCTCCACCCTGACAAAGGGCAAAAGTTGCCCCGAAAACAGGGTGACGCGGACACACCAAATCCTCTTTGAGACGCTGTCCCGCCACGCAGGCCTCCGTTTCCGCGTGTTCCAAGCGCGTTCCGACGGTTGGAGGCCCGCCCAGAGGCCGCGATTTCCCGGCCCCACCCTAACAGAGGCCCAAAAGTTTCCCCAATAAGAGGGTGATGCGGACACACCTAGTCCCTTTTGAGACGATGTCCCTCCGCGTAGAAATCCGTTTCCGCCCAATCTGTGCACGTTCCGACGGTCGGTGGCCCACCCAGTGGCCGCGATTTCCAGGCCCCACCCTGACAGAGGTCCAAACGTTGCCCCGAAAAGAGGGTCATGCAGACAAACATAGTCCTCTTTGAGATGCTGTCCCTCGCGCAGACCTCCGTTTCCGCCCATTACGAGCATGTTTCGATGGTCGGAGGCCCGCCCGGACGCCGCGATTTCCCGGCCCCAGCCTGACAGGGGCCCAAAAGTTTCTCCAAAAAGAAGGTGACGCGGACACACCTAGTCCTCTTTGAGACGCTGTCCCTCCACGCAGGCCTCCGTTTCCACCCATTCCAAGCGCGTTCCGACGGTCGGAGTCCCGCCCAGAGGCCGCGATTTCCCGGCCCCACCCTGACAGAGGCCCAAAAGCTTCCTCAATAAGAGGGTGACGCGGACACACCTAGTCCCATTTGAGACGCTGTCCCTCTGCATAGAAATCCGTTTACGCCCATTCCTTGCGCGTTCCGACGGTCCGAGGCCCGCCCAGAGGCCGCGATTTCCAGGCCCCACCCTGACAGAGGCCCAAATGTTTCCGCTAAAATAGGGTGATGAGGACACACCTAGTCCCCTTTGAAATGCTATCCCTCCACGCAGGCCTCTGTTTCTGCCCGTTCCGAGAATCTTACGACGGTCGGAGGCTTGCCCGGGGGCCGCGATTTCCCGGCCCCACCCTGACAGAGGCCCAAAAGTTTCCCCAAAACGAAGGTGACGCGGACACACCTAGTCCCCTTTGAGACGCTGTATCTCCGCGCAGAAATACGTTTCCGCTCATTCCGGGCGCGTTCCGACTGTCGGAGGCCCGCCCGGACGCCGCGATTTCCCGGCTCCACTCTGATAGAGGTCCAAAAGTTGCCCC
>NW_025335994.1:18298-22805 GCF_004798865.1 Varanus komodoensis
GAAGACAAGGTGTGCCCGCGAGGCCCTCTTTTCGGGGCAACTTTTTCCCCTCTATCAGAGTGGGGCCTGGAAATCGCGGCCCCAGGGCAGGCCTCCGATCATCGGAAAGCGCTCAGAATGGGCGGAAACTGCGGCCTGCGTGGAGGGACAGCATCTCAAAGGGGAATAGGTGTGTCCGCGTTACCCTCTTTTTGGGGCAACTTTTTCCCCTCTGTCAGAGTGGGGTCGGGAAATCACGGCCTCCGGGCGTACGTCCGACCGTCGGAACGCGCTCAGAACAAGCGGAAATGGAGGCCTGTGCGAGGGACAGCGTCTCAAAGAGGACTGGGTGTGTCCGCGTGGCCCTCACTTCGGAGCACCTTTTGACCCTCTGTCAGGGTGGAGCCAGGAAAACTCGGCCTCTGGGCAGGCCTCCGACCGTCGGAACGAGCCCGGAACGGGCGGAAACGATTCCTGTGTGGAGGGACAGCGTCTCAAAGGGGACTAGGTATGTCCGCGTCTCCCTCTTTTCGGGGCATCTTTTGGCCCTCTGTCAGTGTGGGACCGGGAAATCGCGGCCTCCGGGCGGTCCCCCGACCATCGGAACACATTCGGAATACTTGTATGAGGAGGCCTGCACGGAGGAACAGCTTCTCAAAGAGGATTATGTGAGTCCGCGTGGCCCTCTTTTTGGGGAAACTTTTGGGCCTTTGTCAGGGTGGGGCCGGGAAATTGTGGCTTCCGGGCGGGCCTCCGACCGTCGTAACGCGCTCGGAACGGGCGGAAACGGAGGCCTGCGCAAAGAACAGCTTCTCCAAGAGGACTATGTGCGCGCTTCGCACTGTTTTCCGTGCATCTTTTCCCTCTCTGTCAGGATCGGGCTGGGAAATCCTGGCCTTCGGGCGGGCCTCCGACCATCGTAACGCGCTCGGTACGGGCAGAAACGGAAGCCTGCGCGGAGGGACAGCGTCTCAAAGAGGATTATGTGAGTCTGCGTGGCCCTCTTTTCAGAGCAACTTTTGCCCCTCTGCCAGAGTGGGGCTGGGAAATCGCGGCCTCCGGGCGGACGACCGACCGTTGGAATGCGTTCAGAACAAGCGGAAACGGAGGCCTGCGCGGAGGGACAGCATCTCAAAGAGGACTAGGTGTGTCCGCGTCACCCTCTTTTCGGGGCAACTTTTGCCCCTCTGTCAGGGTGAGGCCGTGAAATCCCGGCCTCTGGGCGGGACTCTGACCATCGGAACGCGCTCGGAATGGGTGTAAACAGAGGCCTGCGCAGAGGGACAGCGCCTCCAAGAGGACTAGGTGGACGCGCGTCACCCTGTTTTCGGGGCAACGTTTTCCCCACTGTCAGTGTGGGACCGGGAAATCGCGGTCTCCGGGCAAGCCTCCTACCGTCAGAACGAGCTCAGAACGGGCAGAAACAGAGCTGTGCGTGGAGGGAAAGCGTCTCAAAGGGGACTAGGTCGGTCCGCGTCGCCCTCTTTTTGGGAAAACTTTGGGGCCTCTGTCAGGTTTGGGCCAGGAAATCGCGGCCTCCGGGCGGGCCTCTGACCGTCGGAACACGCTCGGAACAGGCGGAAACAGGGGCCTGCGAGAAGAACAGCTTCTCAAAGAGGACTAGGTATGCAGGCTTCACCCTGTTTTCCGTGCATCTTTTGCCTCTCTGTCAGGATCGGGCCGGGAAATCCTGGCATTCCGGCAGGCCTCCGACCGTCGTAATGCGCTCAGTATGGGCTGAAACGGAAGCCTGCTCGGAGGGACAGCGTCTCAAAGAGGACTATGTTTGTCCGCGTGGCCCTCTTTTCGGAGCAACTATTGCCCCTCTGTCAGTGTGGGGCCGGGAAATGGCAGCCCCCATGAGGGCCTCCAACCGTTGGAACGCACTCGGAATGGGCAAAAACAGAGGCCTGCGCGAGGGAAAGTGTCTCAAAGTGGACTAGGTGCGCACGCGTCGCCCTGTTTTCGGGGCAACTTTTGCCTTCAAGTCAGGGTGGGGCCGGGAAATCCTGGGCTTTGGCGGGTGTCTGACTTTCGGAATGCGCTCGGAATGCTCAGAAATGGAGGCCTGCGCGGAGGGACAGCTTCTCAGAGAAAACTAGGGGCGCGTGCGTCGCCCTCCTTTCGGGGCTACTTTTGCCCATCTTGAGTGTGGGTCCGGGAAATCGCAGCCTCCGGGCGGGCCTCCGACCGTCAGAACGCGCTCGGAAAGTGAGGAAACGGAGTGCTGCGCAGAGGGACAGCATCTCAAAGAAGACTAGCTGTGTCCGCGTGGCCCTCTTTTCGGGGCAAGTCTTGCCCAACTGTCAGGGTGGTGCCGGGAATTCGCGTCCTCCGGGCTGGACTCCGACCGCCGGAATGTGCTCGGAATGTGGGGAAACAGAGGCCTGCGCGGAGGGACAGCGTCTCAAAAGGACTAGGTGCGCATGCATTGCCCCCCTTTCGGGCAACTTTTGCCCCTCTGTCAGCGTGGGGCCGGGAAATCATGGCCTCTGGGCGGGCCTCCGACCATCGGAACGCTCTCGGACGGGTGGAAACGGAGTCCTGCGCGAAGGCACAGAGCCTCAAAGAGGACCAGGTGCGTGCGCTTTCCCCTGTTTTCTGGGCATCTTTTGCCTCTCTGTCAGGGTCGGGCCGGGAAATCCTGGCGTTCAGGCGGACCTCCGACCGTTGGAACGCGCTCGGACTGCGCGGAAATGGAGGCCTGCGCGGAGGGACAGCGTCTCAAAGAGGACTAGGTGTGTCCGCGTCACCCTGTTTTTGGGGAAACTTTTGGGCCGCTGTCAGGGTGGAGCCAGGAAATCGCGGCCTCTGGGCGGGCCTCCGACCATCGGAACGTGCTCGTTATGGGCGGAAACGGAGGCCTGCACGAGGGACAGTGTCTCAAAGTGGACTATGTATTTCTGCGTGACCCTCTTTTCAGGGCAACTTTTGGACCTCTGTCAGGGTGGAGCCAGGAAATCGCGGCGTCCGGGTGGGCCGCCGACCGTTGGAACGCTCTCGGAATGCATGGAAATGGAGGTCTGCACGGAGGGACAGCCTCTCAAAGTGACTAGGTGTGTCCGCGTCACCCTCTTTTTGGGGAAACTTTTGGGCCTCTCTCAGGGTGGGGCAGGGAAATTCCAGCCTCCGGGAGGTCCTTCGAACATCGGAACGTGCCCGGAATGGGCAGAAACAGAGGCCTGCGCGGAGGGACAGTGTCTCAAAGGGGACTGGGTGTGTCCGCATCACCCTCTTTTTGGGGAAAATTTTGGGCCTCTGTTAGGGTGGGGCCGGGAAATCGAGGCCTCTGGGCGGGCCTCCGACCGTCGGAACGCACTCGGAATGGGCGGAAGTGGAGGCCTGCGCAAGCGACAACGTCTCAAAGAAGACTACGTGAGTCCACGTGGCCCTCTTTTCGGGGCAACTTTTGCCCCACTGTCAGGGTGGGTCCGGGAAATCGTGGCCTCCGGGCGGACGTCCGACCGTCGGAACGCGCTCAGAACAAGCGGAAAAGGAGGCCTGCGCGGAGGGACAGCGTCTCAAAGAGGACTAGGTGTGTCCGCGTCACCCTCTTTTCGGGGCAACATTTGCCCCTCTGTCAGGGTGGAGCCGGGAAGTTGCGGCCTCCGGGCGGGTCTCTGACTGTCGGAATGCACTCAGAATGGGCGGAAACGGAGGCCTGCGCGATGGACAGCTTCTCAAAGAGGACTAGGTGCACCCGCTTCGCCCTGTTTTCCGAGCATCTTTTGCCCCTCTGTGAGGGTCAGGCCGGGAAATCCTGGCCTTCGTGCGGGCCTCTGACCGTCGTAACGCGCTAGGTATGGGCAGAAATGGAAGCCTGTGCGGAGGGACAGCGTCTCAAAGAGGACTATGCGTGTCCGCGTGGCCCTCTTTACTTAGCAACTTTTGCCCCTTTGTCAGAGTGGGGCCGGGAAATCGTGGCCTCCGGGAGGGCATCCGACCGTCAGAACGCACTAAGAACAGGCAGGAACGGAGGCCTGCGTGGAGGGCAGCGTCTCAAAGTGGAGAAAGTGCGCTTGCATGGCCCCTTTTCGGGGCAACTTTTGCCCCTCTTTCAGGCTGGGGCCAGGAAATCGCGGCAACCGGGCGCGCCGCTGACCGTTGGAACGTGCTCGGAATGGGCCGAAATGGAGGCCTGCGTGGAGGGACAGCGTCTCAAAGAGGACTAGGTGTGTCCGCGTCACCCTCTTCTCGGGGAAACTTTTGGCCCTCTGTCAGGGTGAGGACGGGAAATCGCGGCCTCCGGGCGGTCCTCCGACAGTCGGAACGCGCTCGGAACAGGTGGAAACGAGGCCTGCACGGAGGGAGAGCGTCTGCACGAGGATTAGGTGAACGTTTCCCCCTGTGTTCGGGCCAACTTTTTCCCCTCTGTCAGCGTGAGGCCGGGAAATCCTGGCCTCCGAGAGGGCATCTGACCATCGGAACGCGCTCGGAACGGGCTGAAACGGAGGCCTGCTCGGAGGGACTGTTGTATGGCGAGATTTTACAGACGAGACCAGAGACTGGTTGGAATTATCGAGAGAGA
>NW_025335994.1:22905-31442 GCF_004798865.1 Varanus komodoensis
CTTGGAGATGCTCTCCCTTCCGCGCAGGCTGCGGTTCCACCCTTTCCAAGCGCGTTCCGACGATCGGAGGACCGCCCGGAGGCCGCAATTTCCCGGCCTCACTCTGACAGAGGGTCAAAAGTTTCCCCGAAAAGAGGATGATGCGGACACACCTAGTTCCCTTTGAGACGCTGTGCCTCCGCGCAGGAGTCCGTTTCCACTGTTCCGAGTTTGTTCTGATGGTCGGATGTCCGCCCAGAGGCCGCGATTTTCCAGCACCACCCTTACAGAGGGGCAAACGTTGCCCCGAAAAGAGGGCCACGTGGACAAACCTAGTCCTCTTTGATACGTTGTCCCTCGCGCAGGCCTCCGCTTCTGCCCGTTCCGAAAGCTTCCCGATGGTCGGAGGCTGACCCGGAGGCTATTATATCCCAGCCCCACGCTTGAAGTGGGGCTAAAGTTGCACCAAAAACCTAGGCCTCTTGGAGACGCAGTGCCTCCGCGCAGGCCTCCGTTTCCGCCCGTTCTGAGCGCGTTATGAAGGGCGGAAGCCCACCTGGAGACCGTGATTTCCCGACCCCACCCTGACAGAGTGCCAAAAGTTGCCCCGAAAAGAGGGCCACGCGGACACACCCAGACCTCTTTGAGACGCTGTCCCTCGCGCAGGCCTGCATTTCCGCCCATTCCGAGCACGTTCCGACGGTCAGAGGCCCGCCCAGAGGCCGCGATTTCCTGACCCGACCCTGACAGAGGGCCAAAAGTGCCCCGAAAAGCAGTTTACGCGGACACACCTAGTCCTCTTTGAGACGCTGTCCCTCTCGCAGGCCTCTGTTTCTGCCTGTTCTGATCACGTTCCGACGGTCGGAGGCCCGCCCGGAGGCCGCAATTTCCCGGCCCCACCCTGACAGTGGTGCTAAAGTTGTCCCAAAAACAGGGGGATGCGCGCGCACCTAGTCCTCTTGGAGACGCTGTCCGTCCACGCATGTCTCCGTTTCCACCAAATCCGAGCGCGTTCCGGCGGTCGGAGGACCGCCCGGAGGCCGCGATTTTCCGTTTCCACCCTGACAGATGGCCAGAAGCTGCCCTGAAAAGAGGGTGACTCGGACACACCTAGTCCCCTTTGAGATGCTGTCCCTCCGCGCAGAAATCAGTGTCCGCTGTTCCGAGTGCATTCCGACGGTCGGAGGCAGGCCCAGAGGCCGCGATTTCCCAGCTCCACCCTGACAGAGGGGCAATATTGACCCGAAAAGAGGGCCACACGGACACACCTAGAATTTTTTGAGACGGTGTCCCTCACGCAGGCCTCCGTTTCCACCCATTCCGAGCCCGTTCCGACGGTCGGAGGCCCGCCCGGAGGCCACGCTTTGCCGGCTCCACCCTGACAGAGGGCCAGAAGTTGCCCCGAAAAGAGGGTGACTCGGACGCACATAGTCCCCTTTGAGACGCTGTCCCTCCGCACAGGAATCCGTGTCCGCCGTTCCGAGTGCGTTCCGACCGTCGGAGGCCCACCCAGAGGCCGCGATTTCCCGGCCCCACCCTGACAGAGGGGCAAAAGTTGCCCGGAAAACAGGGCGAAGCAAGCGCACCTAGTCCTCTTTGAGAAGCTTTCCTTCGCGCAGGCCTCCGTTTCCGCCCGTTCCGAGCACGTTCCGACGGTCGCAGGCCCGCCCTCAGGCCGTGATTTCCTGGCCCACCCTGACAGAGGGTCAACAGTTGCCCCGAAAAGAGGGTGATGTACGCACACCTAGTCCCCTTGGAGACGCTGTCCCTTTGCGGGGGCCTCCGTTTCCGCTTGTTCTTAGCGCGTTCCGACGGTCGGAGGCACTCCCGGAGGCTGCGATTTCCCGGCCCCACTCTAACAGAGGGGCAAAAAGTGCTCCGAAAAAAGGACTAAGAGGACACACATAGTCCTCTTTGAGATGCTGTCCCTCCGCGCAGGCTTCCGTTTCTGCCAATACCGAGCGCGTTACGACGGTCGGAGGCCAGCCGGAAGGCCGGGATGTCCCGACACCACCCTGAAATAGAGGCAAAAGTTGCCCGGAAAACAGGGCGAAGCGAGCGTACCTAGTCCTCTTTGAGAAGGTTTCCTTCGCGCAGGCCTCCGTTTCCGCCCGTTACGAGCGCATTCCGATGGTCGCAGTCCCGCCTTGAGGCCGCGATTTCCCAGCCCCACCATGACAGAGGCCCAAAAGTTCCCCCGAAAAGAGGGCCATGCGGACACACCTTGTCCTCTTTGAGAAGCTGTCCTTCCAAGCAGGCCTCCGTTTCTGCCTGTTCTCAGTGCGTTCAGGCGGTCGGAGGCCCACCCAGAGCCAGCGATTTCCCGGCCCCACTCTGACAGAGGGGCTTAATTTACTCTGAAAAGAGGGCCACGCGGACACACAGATTCCTCTTTGAGACGCTGTCCCTCCGCGCAGGCGTCCGTTTCTACCCATAGCGAGTGCGTTCCGATTGTCAGAGTCCCGCCCGAAGGCCAGGAATTCCCGGCCCGACCCTGACATAGAGGCAAAAGATGCCCGGAAAACAGGGCGAAGCCCGCGGACCTAGTCCTCTTTGGGAAGCTTTCCTTCACACAAGCCTCCATTTCCGTGCTTTACGAGCGCGTTACAAAGGTCGGAGGCCAGCCCGGAGGCCGCGATTTCCCGACCCCACCCTGACAGAGGCCCAAAAGTTCCCCCGAAAAGAGGGTGACGCGGACACACCTAGGCCTCTTGGAGACACTGTCTCTCCACGCAGGCCTCCATTTCCGCCCGTTCCGAGCGCGTTACGAAGGTCGGAAGCCCACCCGGAGGCCGTGATTTCCCGGCCCCACCCTGACAGTGGTGCTAAAGTTGTCCCGAAAACAGGGGGATGCGCGCGCACCTAGTCCTCTTGGAGACGCTGTCCGTCCGCGCATGTCTCCATTTCCGCCCGTTCCTGCTTGTTCTGAGAGCGTTACGACGGTCGGAGGCCTGCCCGGAGGCCGAGATTTCCCGGCCCCACCCTGACAGACGCCCAAAAGTTGCCCCGAAAAGGGGGCCACGTGGAGACACCTATTCTTCTTTGAGATGGTGTCCCTCCGCGCAGGACTCCGTTTCTGCCCATTCCGAGAACGTTCCAACGGTTGGAGGCCCGCCCGAAGGCCGGAATTTCCGGCCCCATTCTGACAGTGAGGCAAAAGTTGCCCAGAAAACAGGGTGACGCAGACACACATAGTCCTCTTTCAGACGCTGTCCCTCCGCGCAGGCCTCCGTATCCGCCCATTCCGAGAGTGTTCTGACGGTCGGAGGCCCATCCGGAGGCCGCGATTTCCCGGCCCCACCCTGACAGAAAGACAAAAATTGCCCCGAAATGAAGGCGACTCAGAAACACCAAGTCCTCTGTCAGACGCTGTCCCTCCTTGTAGGGCTGCTTTTCTGACCGTACCGACCACGTTTTGACGGTTGGAGGCCCTCCCAAAGGCCGGGATTTCCCGGCCCCACTCTGACAGAGTCCCAAAAGTTTCCCCAAAAAGAGGGTGATGCGGACACAACTAGTCCTCTTGGAGGCGCTGTCCCTCCGCGCAGGCCTCCATTTCCTCCCATTCTGAGCGTGTTCCAACGGTCGGCAGCCCGCCCGGTTGCCGCGATTTCCTGGCCCCAGCCTGACAGAGGGGCAAAAGTGGCCCCGAAAAGGGGCCATCACGCGCACTTTCTCCTCTTTGAGACGCTGTCCCTCCACGCAGGCCTCCGTTTCTGCCTGTTCTGAGGGCGTTCCGACGGTCGGAGGCCATCCCGGAGGCGGCGATTTCCCGGCCCCACGCTGACAGTGGGGCGAACTTTGCCCGAAAACAGGGGGACGCCGTCCACCTAGTCCCCTTGGAGACACTGTCTCACCATGCAGGCCTCTGTTTCCACCCATTTCAAGCGCTTTCCGACGGTCGGAGGACAGCCCGGAGGCCACGATTTCCCGGCCCCACCCTGACAGAGGGCCAAAAGTTGACCCAAATAGAGGGTGAAGTGGACACACCCAGTCCCCTTTGAGACGCTGTCCCTAGCGCAGGCCTCCGTTTCCAACCGTTCCGAGCACGTTCTGACGGTCGGAGGCCCGCCTGGAGGCCACGATTTCCGGGCCCCACAATGACAGAGGCCCAAACATTTCCCCAAAAAGATGGTGTTGCGGACACACTTAATCCCCTTTGAGAAGCTGTCCCTCCGCGCAGGCCTCCGTTTCCGCCCGTTCCGAGCACGTTCCGACGGTCCGAGGCCCGCCCAGAGGCCGCGATTTCCCAACCCCACGCTGACAATGGGCCAAACATTGCCCCGAAAAGAGGGTGACGCAGACACACCTAGTCCCCTTTGAGACACTGTCCCTTCACGCAGGCCTCTGTTTCTGCCCATTCCGAGCCCGTTCCGACGGTCGGAGGCTTGCCTGGAGGCCGCGATTTCCCGGCCCCATGCTGGCAGTAGGGCAAACTTTGCCCGAAAACAGGGGGACGCGCGTCCACCTAGTCCCCTTGGAGATGCTTTCCCACCGTGCAGGCCTCCGTTGCCATGCATTCCAAGCACGTTCCAACGGTCAGAGGACCGCCCGGAGGCCACGATTTCCTGGCCCCACCCTGACACAGGGCCAAAAATTGCCCCGAATAGAGGGTGAAGTGGACACACCTAGTCCTCTTTGAGACGCTGTCCCTCGGGCAGGCCTCCGTTTCCACCCGTTCCGAGCACGTTCTGATGGTTGGAGGCCTGCCCTGAGGCCGCGATTTCCCGGATCCACAACGACAGAGGCCCAAACGTTTCCCCAAAAAGAGGGTGATGCGGACACACCTAGTCCCCTTTGAAACGCTGCCCCTCAGCGCAGGCCTCTGTTTCTGCCCGTTCCGAGCATGTTACGATGGTCGGAGGCTTGCCCGGAGGCCGCGATTTCCCAGCCCCACGCTGACAGTGCGGCAAACTTTGCCTCAAAAACAGGGTGACGCGCGTCCACCTAGTCCTCTTTGAGACGCCGTCCTTCCGCGCAGGCCTCCGTTTCCATCCATTCCTAGCGCATTCCAACGGTCGGAGGCCCGCCAGAGGCTGCGATTTCCTGGCCTCACCCTGACAGAGGCCCAAAAGTTTCCCCAAAAAGAGGGTGACGCGGACACACCTAGTCCCCTTTGAGATGCTGTCCCTCCACACAGAAATCCATTCCCGCCCATTCCGTGCGCGTTCCGACGGTCGGAGACCAGCCCAGAGGCCGTCATTTCCCGGCCCCACCCTGACAGAGGCCCAACAGTTGCCCCGAAAAGAGGGCCACGCGGACACACATTGTCCTCTTTGAGACGCTGTCCCTCACCCAGGCCTCCGCTTCTGCCCGTTCCAAGCACGTTCCGACGGTCGGAGGCCCACCCAGAGGCCGCGATTTCCCGGCCCCACTCTGACAGACGGGGAAAAGTTACCCCGAAAAGAGGGTGATGCGGATACACCTAGTCCTCTTTGAGACGCTGTCCCTCCACGCAGGCCTGAGCTTCCGCCATTTCCGACCGTGTTACGACAGTCGGAAGCCCGCCCACAGGCAGAGATTTCCTGGCCCCACGCTGACAGTGGGGCTAAAGTTGTCCCGAAAACAGGGGGATGCGCGCGCACCTAGTCCTCTTGGAGACGCTGTCCCTCCATGCATGTCTCCATTTCCACCCATTCCAAGCGCGTTCGGACGGTCGGAGGACCGCCCGGAGACCGCGATTTCCCGGTTCCACCCTGACAGAGGGCGAAATGTTGCCCCGAAAAGAGGGTAACACGGACACACCTAGTCCTCTTTGATACGCTGTCCCTCGCGCAGGCCTCCGTTTCCTCTTGTTCCGAGCGCGTTCTGACGGTCGGAGATCTGCCCGGAGGCTGCGATTTCCCGGCCCCACTCTGACAGAGGCCCAAACGTTTCCCCAAAAAGAGGGCGACGCGGACACACCTAGTCCCCTTTGAGACGCTGTCCCTCCGCGCAAGCCTCCGTTTCCGCCGTTCCGAGCGCGTTCCGATTGTCGGTGGCCCGCCCGGAGACCGCGATTTCCTGGCTCCACCAGAACAGAGGGGCAATAGTTGCCCTGAATAGAGGGCGACGCGCGCGCACGTAGTTTTCTTTGAGACTCTGTCCCTCCTCGCAGGCCTCCGTTTCTGCCCCTTCCGAGCACGTTCTGATGGTCGTGTGCCCGTCGGGAGGCCAGGATTTCCTACCTCCACCATGACAAATGGGCAAAGGATGCTTTGAAATGAGGGCCACGTACGCATCTAGTCCTCTTTGAAACGCTGCCCTCTGCACAGGCCTCCATTTCCACCCGTTCCGAACGCGTTCCGACGGTCGCAGGCCCGCCCAGATGCTGGGATTTCCTGTTCCCACGCTGACAGAGAGGCAAATGTTGCCCAGGAAAAAGGGCGCCATGACCACTTAATGCTGTTGGAGAGGGTGTTCCTAAGCGCAGGCCTCCGTTTCCGCCTGTTCCAAGCGAGTTCTGATGGTCGGAGGCCCGTCCAAACGCCGGGATTTCCGGGCCACATGCTGACAGAAAGGCAAATGCTGCCCGGAAAAAAGGGCGACGTGCCCACCTAATCACGTTGCATACGCTGCTCCAAGCGCAGTCCTACGTTTCCGCGCGTTCCACGCGCGTTTTGACGGTCGCAGGCCTGCCCAGAGGCTGGGATTTCCCCGCCCCACGCTGACAGAGAGGCAAAAGTTGCCCAGAAAAAAGGTCGACATGCGCACTTCTTCCTGTTGGAGACGCTATCCCTACGCGCTGGCCTCCGTTTCCACCCGTTCCAAGCGCGTTATGACGATTGGAGGCCCGCCCGAAGGCTGGGATTTCCCAGCCCCACACTGACAGAGGGGCAAAAGTTGCCCGGAAAAAAGTGCGACACACCCATCTAATCCTGTTGGCGACGCTGTCCCTACGTGCAGGCCTCTGTTTCTGCCCATTCCGACCGCGTTCCCACGGTCGGAGGCCCGCCCGGAGCCCGGGATTTCCCAGAACCACGCTGACAGAGAGGCAAAAGTTTCCTGGAAAAAAGGGCGACGTGCGCACATAATCCTGTTGGAGACGCTGTCGCTACGCGCAGGCATCCGTTTCCGCACGTCCTGAGTGCGTTCCGACGGTCGGAGGCCCGCCCGGAGGACGGGATTTCCCGGCTCCACCATGACAGAGGGGCAAAAGTTGCCTGGAAAAAAGGGCGACACACGCTTCTAATGCTGTTCCAGACGCTGTCCCTACGCGCAGGCTTCCTTCTCCGCATGTTTCGACGGTCGCAGACCCACCCAGAGGCTGGGATTTCCCGACCCCACGCTGACAGAGAGGCAAAAGTTGCCCAGAAAAAAGGTTGACGTTCGCACTTCTTCCTGTTGGAGATGCTATCCCTATGGGCCCGCCTAAGTTTCTGCCCGTTCCAAGCGCGTTCTGACGATCGGAGTCATGCCCAAAGGCCGAGATTTCCCGGCCCCACTCTGACAGAGGGGCAAAAGATGCCCTGAAAAAAGGGCGACGCGCGCTCACCTAGTCCACTTTGAGACGCTGTCCGTCTGCAAAGGTCTTCGTTTCTGACTGTTCCGAGCATGTTCCGAAGGTCGGAGGCACGCCCGAAGCCCAGGATTTCCCAGCTCCACCATGATAGATTGGCAAATGTTGCTTCGAAAAAAGGGTGACGCGTGCGCCCCCAGTCCTCTTTGAGATGGTGTCCCTCTCCGCAGGCCTCCGTTTCCAATGGTTCCAAGCGCGTTACAATGGTTGGAGGCCTGCCTGGAGTCCAGGATCTTCCGGCCCCACTCTGACAGAGAGGCAAAAGTTGCCCGGAAAAAAGGGCGACGCACGCACCTAATCCTGTTGGAGACACTGTCCCTACACGCAGGCATCCGTTTCCGCCGGTTACGAGTGCGTTCCGACAGTCGGAGGCCTGCCCGGAGGCTGGGACTTCCCGGCTCCACCGTGCCAGAGGGGCAAAAGTTGCCTCAAAAAGAGGGCCAAGTGCGCACGTAGTCCTCTTTGAGATGCTGTCCCTCCGCGCAGGCCTCCATTTCCGCCTGTTCCAAGAGCGTTCCGGCGGACGGAGGCCCGCCCGGAGGCCGGGATTTCCTGGCCCCACCCTGACAGAGGGGCAAAAGATGCCCGGAAAAGAGGGCGACACATGCACCTAATCCTGTTGGAGACGCTGTCCGTACGCACAGGCCTCCGTTTCCGCACGTTCCTAGAGCGATCCGACCGTCCGAGGGCTGTCTGGAGGCCAGGATTTCCCGGCTCCACCATGGCAGAGAGGCAAAATTTGCCTTGAAAAGAGAGCCACGCCCGTATGTAGTCCTATTTGAAACTCTGTCCCTCTGTGCAGGCCTCCGTTTCTGCCCATTCCAAGCGCGTTCCAACGATCGGAGGACCACCCAGAGGCCGAGATTTCCCGGCCCCACGCTGACAGAGGGGTGAAAGTTGCCCCGAAAAAAAGGCTACGCGGACACACCTTGTCCTTTTTGAGATAGTGTCCCTCCACGCGTGCCTCCGTTTCTGCCCATACTGAGTGCGTTCCGATGGTCTGAGGCCTCCGCGAATGCCAGCATTTCCCAGCCCCACGCTGATAGAGAGGCAAAAGATGTCC
>NW_025335994.1:31542-36222 GCF_004798865.1 Varanus komodoensis
ACTGACACTGGGGCAAAAGTTGCCCCGAATGAAGGGCGACGCGCGCGCACTAGTCCTATTTGAGGCGATGCCCCTCCACGCAGGTTTCCGTTTCAGCCCGTTCTGAACGCATTCCGACGAATAGAGGTCTGCCCGGAGGCCGGGATTTCCCGGCCCCACCGTGACAGAGGGGCAAAAGTTGCCTCGAAAAGAGGGCCACGCACGCACCTAATCCTGTTAAGGGGGCTGTCCCTACGCGCAGGGCTCCGTTTCCGCCCTTTCCGAGTGCGTTAAGACGGTCAGAGGCCCACATGGAGCCCGGGATTTCCTGGCCCCACGCTGGCACAGAGGCAGAAGTTGCCCGGAAAAAAGGGCGACGCGCACGCCTAATCCTGTTGGAGACGCTGTCCATCCGCGCAGGCCTCCTTTTCCGCCCGTTCCAAGCGCTTTCAGACGATTGGAGCCCCGCCCAGAGACCGGGATTTCCCGGCCCCTGGTTTCAGAGGGGCAAAACTTGCCTCAAAAAGAGGGCCACGCCCGCACGTAGTCCTCCTTGAGACGCTGTCCCTCCGCACAGGCCTCCGTTTCTGCCTGTTCTGAGCGCATTCCTACAGTCGGAGGCCCGCCCGGAGGCCGCGATTTGCCGGCCCTACCCTGAGAGAGGGCCAAATTGCATGAAAAGAGGGCGACACGGACTCGCCCAGCCCTCTTTGAGACACTCTCCCTACGCGCAGGCCTCCGTTTCCGCCCGTTCCGAGCATGTTCCAACGGTCGAAGGACCGCCTGGAGGCCAGGATTTCCCCACTCCACCATGACAGAGGGGCAAATGTTGCATCGAAAAATGGGCGACGTTCACCTAATCCTCTTTGAGATGCTGTCCCTCCGCGCAGGCCTCAATTTCTGTGCCTTCCAAGCGCGTTCCTACGGTCGGAGGCCCGCCCGGAGGCCGGGATTTCACGGCCCCACGATGACAGAGAGGCAAAAGTTGCCCAGAAAAAAGGGCGATGTGCGCATTTAATCCTATTTGAGATGCTGTCCCTAGCGCAGGCCTACGTTTCCGCCCCTTCCGAGCGTGTTCTGACGGTCGGAGGCCCGCCCGAAGGCCGAAATTTCCCGGCCCCACGCTGAGAGAGAAGCAAAAGCTGCCCCGAAAAAAGAGCGATGCCCGCGCACCTAGTCCTCTTTGAGACGCTCTCCCTCCACGCAGGCCTCCGTTTCCGCCCCTTCCAAGTGCGTTCCAATGGTCGTAGGCCCGTCTGGATGGCAGGATTTCCTGGCACCTCCGTGACAGAGGGGCAAATCTTGCTTCCAAAAGAGGGCCACGCGCGCACGTAGTCCTCTTTGAGAGTCTGTCCCTCTGCTCAGGCCTCCATTTCCCCACATTCTGAACTTGTTCTGACGGTTGGAGTCACGCCCGGAGGCCACTATTTCCCAGCCCCACCCTGACAGAGCGGCAATATTTGCTCCAAAAAGAGGGTGACACGGACACAACTAGTACTCTTTCAGACGCTGTCCCTCCACGCAGGCCAACGTTTCTGCCCGTTTCGAGCGCTTTCCGACGGTCGGAGGCCCGCCCAGAGGCCGTGATTTCCTGGCCCCACCCTGACAGAGGGCCATTGGTTGCATGAAAAGAGGGCGAAACGGAAACACCTAGTCCTCTTTGAGACGCTGTCCCTCCGTGCAGGCCTCTGGTTCAGCCAGTTCCGAGTGGGTTCTTACGGTTGGAGTCCGGCCCGGAGGCCGCGGATTCCCGACCCCTCACTGACAGTGGGGCAAAGTTTGCATCAAAAGAGGGCGACTCGCGCACCTAGTCCTCTTTGACATGCTCTCCCTACGAGCAGGCCTCTGCTTCCTCCCGTCCCGAGCAAGTTCCGACGGTCGGAGGCCCACCTGGAGACTGCGATTTCCCGGCCCCACCCTGAGAGAGGGGCAAAAGTTGCCCGGAAAAAGGGGCAACGCGCTCACATAATCCTGTGGGAAATGCTGTCCCTCCACGCAGGCCTCATTTTCCGCCCGTTCCGAGCATGTTCTGACGGTCGGAGGCCTGCCTGAAGTCTGGGATTTACCAGCCCCATGCTGACAGAGAGGCAAAAGTTGCCCGGAAAAAATGGCAACACGCGCACCCAATCCTTTTGGAGACATTGTTCCTACGCGCAGACATCCGTTTCCACCCGTTCCGACGGACGGAGGCCAGCCCGGAGCCCGGGACTTCCCGGCTCCACCCTGACACAGGGACAAATGTTATTTCGAAAACAGGGTGACCCGCACACCTAGTCCTCTTTGGGACGCTGTCCCTCCTTGCAGGCCTCCGTTTCCGCCCGTTCCGAGCGCGTTCCTACTGTTGGAGACCCGCCCGGAGCCCGGGATTTCCCGGCCCCACGCTGACAGAGATGCAGAAGTTGCCCCGAAAATATGGAGACGTGCGCAACTAATCCTGTTGATGATGCTGTGCCTAAGCGCAGGACTCCGTTTCCGCCCATTCCGAGCACGTACCGACGGTCGGAGGCCCGCCTGCAGGCCGGGATTTCCCGGCTCCTGCATGACAGAGGGGCAAAAGTTTTCCCGAAAATAGGGCGACACCCCCGCACCTATTCCTCTTTGACACGCTGTCCCTCCTCGCAGGCCTCCGTTTCTTCCCCTTCCGAGGGCGTTCTGATGGTCGTAGGCCCGTCTAGAGGCCAGGATTTCCTGGCTCCACCGTGACAGAGGGGAAAATGTGGCTTCGAAAAGAGGGCCGCGCGCACACGGAGTTCTCTTTGATTTGCTGTCCCTCTGCGCAGGACTCCGTTTCCGCACGTTCCGAGCGCGTTCCGACAGTCGGAGGCCCGCCCGGAGCCCGGGATTTCCCGGACGCACGTAGACAGAGAGGAAAAGTTATCATTAGTATTATTATAACATTTCTATGCCGCCCCTTGCCGAAACCTCGGGGCAGCTTACAAAAGTTGCACGGAAAAAGGGCGACGCGCGCACCTAATCCTGTTGGAGACGCTGTCCCTACCCGCAAGCCTCCGTTTTTACCCGTTCCGAGCGTGTTCAGACGGGCGGAGGTCCACACGGAACCCGGGATTTCTCGGCCCTACGCTGAAAGAGGGGCAAAAGTTGCCCGGAAAAAAGGGCGATGGGTGCACCTAATCCTGTTGGAGACGCTGTCCCTATGACAGGCCTCCGTTTCCTCCCATTCCGAGCGCGTCCCAATGGTCGGATGCGCGCCAGAAGGCTGGAAATTCCCGGCCCCACGATGACGGAGGGGCAAAAGTTGCCCGGAAAAAAGGGCGACGCACCAACATAATCCTGATGGAGACGCTGTCCCTACACGCAGGCCTCCGTTTCCACCTGTTACGAGCGTGTTCCGACATTTGGATTCCGGCCCGGAAGCCTTGTTTTCCCGGCCCCACCCTGACAGAGAGGCAAAAGTTGCCCCCAGAAGAGGGCGATGCGGACACACCTATTCCTCTTTGAGACGGTGTCCCTCCACACAGGCCTCCATTTCCGCTAGTACCGAGTTCATTCCGATGGTTGGAGGCCCGCCTGAAGGCCGGGATTTCCTTGCCCCACCCTGGCAGAGAGGCAAAACATGCCCGGAAAAAAGGTTGACGCGCGCGCCTAATCCTGTTGGAGACACTGTCCCTACACGCAGGCCTCTGTTTCCTCCAGTTCCGAGCGTGTTCCTACGGTCGAAGGCCCGCCCGGAGGCCGGGATTTCCCGGCTCCACCATGACAGAGGGGAAAAGTTGCCCCGAGAAAAGGGCGACCCGCGCACCTAGCCCTCTTTGAGACGCTGTCCCTCCGCGCAAGCCTCCGTTTCCGCCGTTCCGAGCGCATTCCGATGGACGGAGGCCCTCCCGGAGCCCGGGATCTCCCGGACCCACCGTGACAGAGGGGCAAAAGTTAACTCGAAAAGAGGGCCACGCGTGCATTTAGTCCTCTTTGAGACGCTGTCCCCCCACGCAGGCCTCCATTTCCACCCATGCCAAGCGAGTCCTGACGGTCAGATGTCCGCCCGAAGGCCGGGATTTCCTGTCCCCACGCTGGCAGAGAGGAAAAAGTTGCATGGAAAAAAGGGCGACGCGCACACCTAATCCTGTTGCAGAATCCGTCCCTATGCGCAGGCCTCCGTTTCCAACCATTCTGAGCGCGTTCCGACGGTCGGAGGCCCGCCCGGAGGCCGGGATTTCCCAGCACTTACTGACAGAGGGACAAAAGTTGCCCCGAATAACGGGCGACGAGCGCGCACCTAGTCCTCTTGAGATGCTGTCCCTCCACACAGACCTTCGTTTCTGCCCGTTCCGAGCGCGTTCCGACGATTGGAGGCCCGCCCGGAGGCCGGGATTTACCTGCGCCACCCTGGCAGAGGGCCAAGAGTTTCCTGAAAAGAGGGAGACACAGACACACCTAGTCCTCTTTGAGACGCTGTCCCTCCTTGCAGACCTCCATCTCCGCCCGTTCTGGGCACGTTCCGGCGGTAGGAGGCCCGCCCGGAGCCCGGAATTTCCCGGCCCCACACTGACAGAGAGGCAAAAGTTGCCACGAAAAAAGAGCGACGCCCGTGCACCTAGTCCTCTTTGAGACACTGTCCCTCCGCGGAGGCCTACGTTTCCGCCCCTTCCAAGCACGTTCCGACGATCGGTGGCCCGCCCGAATGCAGGATTTCCCAGCCCCACGCTGACAAAGAGGCAAATGTTGCCCGGAAAAAAGGCCGAC
>NW_025335995.1:0-36061 GCF_004798865.1 Varanus komodoensis
CGGCCCACCCCATGAAAGGGGTCACATGCTTGACCTGGGTTTCTCGACTGGGTGGGAAGAGGGTGGTCTAGAAGTGGGAAACCTGTCCTTCACTCTCTTGTCATTGTCAGACCACTTCCCAGTGATGTTTGTGCTCGGGGCTGATTCCTCGCTCCGGAAGGGTGCAGGCCCTCTCAAGTTGATCCACCCTCAGAGTAAGATGCAGAACAGCCATGTGGCTGTCTCAACATTGCAGCCACCGAAGTCTGAAAAGAGGTCACACGCTTGTCTTCTTTTTCTCGATGGGAAAGGTAGGGGGTAGCCTGGAATTGAGAGATTTGATGAGAACTCCTTTGTCATGCTCAGACGCTTCCCTCGTTTGGCCTGACCTCGGGTCTGATCTCTACTTCCAGAAGGGGGGCAGTTGACAAGTCTACATGGAACCCGCCGACTGGGGGAATAACCAGAAAGAAGGACAGGTGTTAACCATCTGTCCCTCCTTCTTCTATGCTGACCCATTAGACCCCCAACGCCATAACGCCCATTGCCCATCACCATCCCAATGGTGGCGGCCCCATGCTCCCCAGGGAATATCCTAATAAGCACGAGAATGCACCAATTAAAAACAATCTAAAACCCAACTAAGCCACAACCAGAGCCCCTGGCCAGCCCAGCCCCCCGCTCAGTCCCCACTTGGCCTCCAAACTGCAGCGACCGCCCTTAGGCCATTGCCCTTTGGCTGCGGCCCCGAGGCCACCGGCCCCATCCGACGCCGGTGCTTTGGGGCCAGCAGGGCTCCTCCCTGTGCCCCGCCTCTTCCCGGCGCGTCTCTCACTCGCACCGAGGGAATCACGCCAGAGCTGAGTCCCGGGACGATGGTCCTGACATCTAGGCCAGCAGCATCGCAGCCGGTGGCAGCGGGGTTTGTCTGGGCGGCGGGGGCTCTGGGTGGTGCAGATGGAGGTGGGACCGTCTGGTGCGCAGGTTCCTCCTGGCAGGCCGGCTCATCCGCCGTTGTTATCACTCCAGAAGGGAAAGTGTCCAGATCGCCCTCTGGTCTGTCATTATAGGGTGAGTTTCAGTTATTGCAGGCTGAGGATGTGGAGAAGATGCTGGGGATGGTATGCCATGCCAGCTATAAACTTGACCTTTGACCCTCTTGGCTACCTAAGGAAGTCACTTCTGGGATAGCTCCCTGGGACCAGGAGTTAATCAACGTCTCTCTGAGGGAGGGCCAGGTCCTATTCTCAGCAAGACATCCATGGAGCCAGAGGCATCTGCCTACTTTAGACCTGTGGCCAGAATTCCATTTTTGGGCAAGGTGCAAGAGCGTGTGCAGGAAGGAAAGCTGAGAAATGTCGAATCAAAATTTAACCACCTTTTTCACAAGCATGGCATCCTCTGCCCAACTGTTTTAGGTCAAACTGACTTTCCTTCAAATAAGAAACAAATGGCCTTTCATTGCATAATTGCATTAAATTAATTCTCATTGTGCCACAAGTATATGCCCTGAAATTCCACCGATGACCACGTGGTGGCAGCATAAATCCATCCTCTATCTGACCATCCATTCATCAGCACAAAAGAAACCTCCTGGGTTGAGTAATTCACATATAACAGGGGATTCTTCTTGAGTGCACATTGGGCTGTGGACTCTTTGGAGACTCGTCAGTGGTTAAAGGGTTCAAACACATGCTCAGGTGCCTCTATACCTGAAACAAACCGTAATGAAATGTTACTGAGCTGTCAGTCAACAGCTAGGGCAAACCCTTGTGGACCCCAGTCCCATTTAAAAAGGAGCCTGAGGCAAAACTTTACAAAACCAGCTTTAGTCTACTGCACTATTGAATAAAGTGAAATGAGGGGAAGGGTGGGAAGGAGTTGGTTGGGAAGGAATTGAGATGCATGTACACTAATGCTAGGAGCAAGAAGAAGAGCTTGAAGCTGCTCAAGAAGAGCTGCTCAAGAAGAGCTTGAAGCTCTCCTGGAATAGAAGGGCATGACCTGGTGGGGATCATGGAAACCTGGTGGGAGGAATGGCAAGACTGGAATGTAAACATAGAGGGGTATC
Organism: Varanus komodoensis; assembly: GCF_004798865.1. Classification (NCBI taxonomy): domain Eukaryota; kingdom Metazoa; phylum Chordata; class Lepidosauria; order Squamata; family Varanidae; genus Varanus; species Varanus komodoensis. Next base: position 2,051 of record NW_025335995.1, read on the forward strand.
AACTGTTTAGGAAGGACAGGAAGGGAAGGAGGGGTGGGGGCGTAGCTTTATATGTCAGGGAAGTGATAGGATGCAGTGAGATGGGACTTCAGTAGAGGAAGTCTGGGTGAAATTTAGGGGTTTTGACAGGGAAAGGGACCTGACAGTGGGTGTATGTTATCACCCTCCAGGTCAACTTGAGACTCTGGAGGATGTCCTGACACACCAGATTCTAAGGATATCTCGGGGGAGAGACACAGTAGTTATGGGAGATTTCAGTCTCCAGGATATTAGTTGGGAGACACACTTTTTGGTGACAACCAGGTCACGTCACTTCCTAGAACCTACAGAGGGAGGGTTTTTCACTCAAAGGGTCCGAGAGGCAACGAGGGGGGGAAACATCCTTGCCTTGGTCTTGACCAATAGGGAGGAGCTGATAGATAAAGTACAGATTAGGGGAGCTCTGGATGAGAGTGATCACTCCATCCTTTGCTTTGAGATCAGGCACCGGGGGACGCGCAGCAGGTCGAGCACTAGAAGCTGGGACTTCAAGAGGGCCAACTTTGGCCAACTGAAGGCCAGACTGAGGAAAGTCTCCTGGGATAGGTTACTGGAAGGTAAGCGAGTTGAGGAGGTGTGGATAGCACTCAAAAGGGAGGTTTTGGAGTCGCAAGCCTTGACGATAAAGCCCCTAAAGCCTTGACATGATTTCCAGGAGCCATCACTGAATCTCGATTCTCTCTGAATGGAGGAGTGAACCTTCGCTCAATCATCAAGAGAAGGATGGTGGGACAGGCTGGGGCCCCTGTTTCCCATGACAGAGCTGTCCGGGTCCATCCTGGCATCTCCAGGGTGGGGTGCAGTGGGGTGGACCCTTCTTGGAAAACCTGGACAGTGGCTCTCTCACAGGGCAAGCACAGTGAATTTGAGTGCACCAACATTCTGAGATGAAGTACGGTAGCTTCTGACACAGCATGTCACGCAGAACAACACGGACTAGATTTTTGTAACATTATGGGGATGACTGAGCACCTCCTTCAAGTGCAGATTCTGCCAGGATCTGAGCTTGGTATGTCTAAGAAGTGTGTGTGTTGGGGGTGGGGACTGATCTAGGGACTCTCGAATACAGGAAGCCCAGTTCCCAGGGAGTGAGCAAGCACGACAGATAACCAAGAGGTTGGTAGAAGAGGTCAGCGATAGAAGAGACAAAGACAGTCTGGGGCCAGGGTGGAGAAAGCAGCGGAGGGGCCTGGGCTGGCCCACCAAAGAGTCTTTTCCAAGAGACCGTGTGCTCCTGAGAGCTGCAACGCAAAGTGGGTAGCCTGATTTTGAGCAGCAGCTGTTAATCTGCTTCCTGACTCCTAGCAGAGTAGATCAGAGAAACTGCCCCAGCTGGTCTAGGCACTCAAGGATGCAGGCAGTCAATCTCAAGCTGCTCTGAGTTACTTGAAGAGAGGAGGAATTCACTGTGAAAGAACAACACACCCTGAGCAACTCTGAAGAGGAGATCAACAGGTCAATCAAGGAAGGACAAAGTTACCAGGTTTGCAACAACAGAAGGAGAAGAGTACTAGTCGTGGCAGATTCCCTGCTGTACCAGATCCCCTGACACACATCCCTTCCTTCTCATACATTTGAAACCTAGGACACTGCCAGGGGAAGCTTTGGAGAGATTACATCAGACATGGCAACCTTAGGAAAGACAATTCAGAACACTAGGGCAACAATAGTTTTCTCCTCAATCCTTCTGCTTTTCAGAAGAAGAAAAGGCAAGGAAAAAGCAATTCTCCACATGAATTCCTGGCTACAATGGTGGTCCAGTCATGAGAGATTTGCATTCTCACATTTGCACTTTATGATAAAGATACAAGACTCTGCAAGGAAATCCTGGAATGTGAGACCAGTACTGATGTTGAGTGTATTTGGATTACTACTAATAGAAACAGGAATAAACCGAGCATAGGATTTGGAGTGTGTAATCATCCACCCAGCCAAGGGTTAGAGTTAGGGTTTGGTGGCAGAGTGAGAACTAGGATGATTTTGTGCCAGAATCTTCCAGAGATATTCTTGAAGCTTTGAGAATTCATGAAGTGTTCCCCAAAAGGAAATCATCCATCTTAAAAAATGGATATCTAAGCATCAACAGCAGGTCTGAAATGTTCCCCTACTCTTCAGCATGTGCTTATGCTCATACACTCAAACACGTTCATGCCCCTAGTACAGACGAAAGTCAGGAATGATAAGACTCAAACCTAGACAGAAGTGTATCCCTTTGAAAAAATACTGCTCCTCACATTCGAGGGATATATTTCCCTGTATGCATATACAGAGTTTTGGCTTTAGGATGCCTTTCTAATGAAAGTATTTGGCCAAAACTGTTGCATTCTGGGTCCAGGACACAGGACACAGAAAAGAGAAAACTTTTCCCTTTCCTGAGACAGAAAGAGATCCAAAAATTTCCTATCCAAATGCTCTTTGTTTACCACCTGAAATGTGGGGTGTTGTACATGGAAACAAGAACCTGGCTGAGGCTGCTGGATCAGTGCGAGGTTCACTGAGGCAAGCGGTCCGTTTGCACAACACAGTGCTGACGTTCCTTATCTCAGCAGGCAAATGCTTCTGAGCAGGTTTTCATGGAAAAATATCATGAGCGATCCCAATCAAACAGAATGCTCCATTTTCTTAGGAAAAAGTGCACCAGGCTCCCTTCTACAGGTGCTTTCTTCCCAGGTTAACTCTGGCTAAACACCCTTTTTCAAAACAAGCAGCTTGATTTGTCAGAGGAAAACACAGGAAAAAGAAGATTGCAGATGCCTTCCCAGACCAGGGGAGAGTGGTTCCATACAGGTTTCATTGCTCACCTGTCAAGGTGATTATGGGGCACCACACAAGGAGGAGGTGAGTACATGGGCCTTCCCTGACCCCGAATGTACCTCGAGAGTCTCCTAGAATGGAACCTCTGCTTGGAAATCAGGCTGGAGAATACCCTGTCATCTTTCCTCCAGGAATTCACCTGAGCCTTTACCAAGCAAACTGAATTCCATGAACCACGAGCGCATTGCCAAGCTCTGTGCAAAGTAAAGTCACCCTTTGCTCAGTGGTACAAAGCTCATCAAGGAAAGGACCATGGAATAGTCTGGGGTCCCTGTTTCAATTCAGAAGGTATCGGGATCAATCCTGGAATGTCGAGAGAGGGCTTGGAAAGTCCCTTCCTCAAAGCCCTGCACTGCAGTTCCCCCTCAGTGCAGGCACGGTGCATCGGAGAGCACTAAAGCACTGAGGCCCAAGAAGAAACCCCAGGTCTGATCTCCATTCTCACTGAGGGCTGTTGAGGCAAGGATCTGAGACTGCCATGCTCTTCATGACCTCTTGAGCAGCAACTCAGACGCACCTTCTTGGCATGAGCTCCTGGTGTGAAAGCAAACACACACACATGCATCCCAGATCTCTTTGAGGAAAACTTACGGTAAAGCAGCTAGGGTTCTGGGACTTGATAAAGTATGAAAGTCTTCTAGTTCTGTATATATGTATCTGCCGAACAGTAAATTCCCACCAACTATAAGGTCTCCTGGTCTGTAATTGTCTTTTTTCTTTATCAGTGGCTGGGTCACAAAACAGCTTGTCCTCGTCATCCTCAGGGTGGCTTGAGGCAGGAGCCAAAGGAGCAGTGAGAGAAGGACAATCATCCCGTGAAGAGATGAAGAGGGAGGTGGTCCTTCCTAGGATAGTGAGATGCAGGGAAAGAGTTGTCTTTGCAACCTCACCAGGAGGAGCGAGTCTCTGGAAGAGAAGTGCAGATGGCCAGATGTCAGATGCAGCTGCATCCCCACAATGAAGAGCTCGGGGCACACTTGAATTCAGCTTGCTCTCTCTGGGATTTCTTTGTTATTGACATGCTGGATGGAAAACCGTGGGGAATTCATGAAGCACATTAAGGCGACCTAATTTATACTGTTACATTGTTTTGTATGATGGTATTGCATGATGGTAAAATCAGTGTCATTTTTTGCGAAGGGATTGGCACAGAAATGTTCTAAATTAATAAATAAAATTATCGTATGGTCGCCCTGTACAATGACTTGTGCAGGGAGAAGGACAGGGGGAGTGCGTCCCTGTTGGTTCTTCTGGACCTCTCAGTGGCTTTCGATACCATCGACCATGGTATCCTTCTGGATGGGCTAGCGGGATTGTGGGTCGGAGGCACTGCTTTGCAGGGTTCCACTCCTATCTCAATGACCGTTTCCAGAAGGTAGTGCTGGGGGACTATGGCTCTGTGCCATGGCAGCTATGCCATGGAGTACCGCAGGGGTTCGTTTTGTCCCCTTTGCTGTTTAACATCTACATGAAACCACTGGGGAGGTCATCAGGAGGTGTGGGCTGCGGAATCATCAGTACGCTGATGATACCCAGCTCTACCTCTCATTTTCCACCAATCCACGTGAGGCAGTGGCTGTGCTGAACCGGTGCCTGGCCGAGGTAATGGGCTGGATGAAGGCCAATAAACTGAAGCTCAATCCAGACAAGACGGAGGTCCTGTTGGTTGGCGGATCGGGTTTCGGTGAAGGTGAATTGAACCTAGTCCTGAATGGGGTTGCACTCCCTCTTAGGGACAAGGTCCGCAGCTTGGGAGTGCTCCTCAACCCAGAGCTTTCACTGGAAGCTCAGGTGACAGTGGGGGCGAGGAGCGCTTTCTTTCAGCTGCGCCCCTACCTGGAGTACGACTGCCTGGCAACAGTGACACACACTTTGGTGACTTCCCGCCTTGACTTCTGTAATGCGCTCTACGTGGGGCTACCCTTGAAGATGGTCCAGATACTTCAATTGGTTCAAAATAGAGCTGCCAGGCTGCTGACGGGGACCGGGCGTTATGTTCACATGACTCCAGTCCTCTGTCGGCTTCACTGACTTCCCTTTGAAGTCCGGGCCCAATTCAAGGTGTTGGTGATGACCTATAAAGCCCTAAATGGCTTGGGTCCTGGTTACCTGAAGGAGCGCTTATGTCCATATATACCCGCCTGCCCCCTGAGACCAGCGGGAAAGGCCCTTCTCCGGGAACCCTCCGTGAAGGAAATTAGGAGGGTAAGTACTTAGAGGAGGGCTTTCTCTGCGGTGGTGGCCAATCTATGGAATGCGCTCCCCAAAGAGGTCCGCCTGGGGGGCGTCGTTATTTGTTTGTCGGCGCCAGGTAAAGACCTTTTTATTCAAACATCATTTTAACTGTTAATAGTATTTACTTATTTTATTCTTTGGCCAGGGCAACTTATTTTATATTGTTAACTTGTTTTATATTGTTAATTTATACTATTTTAATTGATTTATTTGTGAGCCGCCCCGAGGCTTCGGCGAATGGGGCGGCATAGAAATTTTCTAAATAAATAAATAAATACATACATACATACATTTTTCTTTATTTTCAATGAAGCGGTCCAAGTCTGGATAGCTGCCTTTGGAGATACAGTTCCCTACCACTGATTGGCAAGTGGTCAGTCTGATGCAGCCTTGCCCACACTGCCTCTCCCTGAGTGCTTACATCTACATTTCCCCAGCTGTTTCTCCATGTAAACACTGCAATTTTGAGGAAGATTTGGAGTCCAAATCCCTTCCAACAGAGAGCAGTTGATTCTTCCTGTCATGTTTATAAGTGGCAACAAGGTCTCCCCTCTGTGGGCAGCAGGAAATTGTTCTCCTGATGCATTTCTGTGATCAGGCCTCCATGCTGACATGTGAGGAAGCCAAGCAGTGTGTTGGGAATGTGGCCGCATCCATGTTCAGCTCTGTGACGGCAAATGTCAAAGCCAACAACTTCTGGTAGTGCCCGACTGAAGTCCTGTAAGGGTGAAAATTGCATTCAGGCATATGTGAAGTGAAGCATCATACTAGTGAGAAGTGGAGGGTCAAAGGTCCATCTGGCCCAACCTTTGTTGAGGTAGGTCGCATCCTCCTACCATAAGCAGTTGTTCCTGAAGGACTCACAGAGAAATTCTCTGATCACACACACAGACTCACAGTCTTGCTGCATGTGTTTGATGTGATCATCCCAGGAGCCCTGCTGTATCTGAGCTCTGCTTACCACACACGTTTCAGCTGATCTTCAGGCAGTGCTGATCTTCCTCTTCTTATCAGGCAAATGTTTCCAAGCTGGCTTTCACAGAAAACCATCATGCAAGATCCCTATCAAAGAGGAACTGTCCTTTAGCAGAAGTGCCCCAGGCTCCCTTCCACAGGTTCATTCTTCCCAGGTTAACTCTGGCCAAAGAGAGCCTGTCTTCCTCTCCCCTATCTACCTAGATAGACTCCGAGATTCAAAACAGTTCATAGAGATCAGGCTTCAGAGCCCCTGATAGACTTTCCTCCAGAAATTCACCAGAGCCTTCTCCAAGCACAGTTCAAGCCAGGAGTCATCACAGCATCCCCAAAGTCTCTGGAATGCACACTCAGCTTTTTCTGAAATCAGCTGAGCAATGATCCAAAGCTCACCAAGGAAAGAACTACAGGGCATGCTGGGGTATCTGCTGCTCATGCTGGGAAAGAAAAGATCAATGCTGCCATGTCCAGGTAGGCCCTGGAAGACCCTCCCTCAAACCCCTGGACTGCCATTCCCTCTAAGCGCAGGCACAGTGAATTTGAGTGCACTAAAGCAATGATGGGATGTAAAACAGCTTCTGACCAAGCCTGCATGATCTAGAATTTTTCATTCTTACATGTGTGATCAAGTCACTCCCTCAAATGCAGATTCTCCAAGGCTCTGCCTTTGGCTTGTATAGGTAATACTGAGGAGGTAGGGGGTGGGGTGAGAGAGAGAGAGATCACCACACCTCCAGGGAAGCCCTGCTAGATACTGACCTTGAGAGGACTGTCTACCTAACTCAGCTTGGTGACACTGTCAAAAAAGCCCTTGTGGCAGAGCTCTGAATACTAGCACCATGCAATTGAATTGCCGAAGGAGCAAGGCTGAACCACACAGTCTAGCATCTACAGAAGGTGACCCACTGCCACTCAGAGGAGGAGAGGCTGAACTACCTGGACTGAGGTTCTGTCTGCAAAGAAGAAAGCTTTCCGGCTGCCGATTTTTTTTGTAAGGTCCATTTCCAAGTATTTACAGAGAAATTTCCCCATCTTTTTATCTAGAGTATTTTTAAGCTACATGACCAAACTTATGCAAGAATGTTAATTTTTAGACTGAGGGAGAAATAGCTTGGGTGAGGAAAGACCTGTACTTAGTGAAGGAGAAGAACGGAAAGAATAATTGGCAGTACAGCTTTCTTTGCTTCCTCTTACGGGAACGTCTTCCTTGAGAATGAAGCAACTTTGTCCTTCTTGCAATTGCTCTCTATTTCAGAATATTTGATATGTGTTGCACAAGGCTTGTTTCATGCAAGAAGTATGGTGCTGAATGACAACGATCGCAGCCCAACTATTCAGCAGAGCCCCTCTTTTTGCAGCGGTGAAACCCACCCAGAGACTCCTGCATGCAAAAGGCTCCCATCCGCAGTCTGGAGTCACCCAATACATGCAGTTGTGCGGATCTTCAGATTTGCCCAAGATCTGACTGGGAATGCTGGGTTTCAAAGAACCTCAAGCAGTTCATGGATGGGAGAGAGCAGGTCAAACCCCATATATTTCTTCTTTTGAGGTGCATCCATCATGGTGGGATCAAATACATTTTGCCCTACTTTGACAGAGCTGTTAATCAGAAAGCTTAAAGAATCACTCTTGGAGAGCAAGAGATCTGCAAGTAGATTCTGCAGATGTTTCACTCTAAGCGTGAAGCCTCACCTTCCCATTCCTGTCTTGGATGGAGTCTACCTGGGGCAAGATTTCATAGAGCAAGTCTGCTGAGCAAGAGCATGGGCAGTTCATTCAGAGAATTCCTCATCTGGTTGCTTGCCCCAAGCAATATACAAAACTACAGACCAATAATCAGAAGGCCAGGTTCTAGATGGTGGGGAGAGAAGGAGCCCTTCATGGGAGCCCTGTTTACTCAAGGGAAATTCTTGGAGAGAAAAAACTGCCCTGTGATCACAGAGTGGAGCTTCATCCATTCCTGCAACAATCCCCTGGGAGACCAGCAGGGGATGCAGGCAAGGGAAGGGAGCCAACCGTGCCCTTGAGCATGCTCAGGAGTTTGGCAGTGTGGCTAAGCATACTCCTCATTGTGGATACTCAGTCTTCACTGAGCAGGGATTTCCAACACGTGGTTCCAACTGCATGTCAATCATGACTGTATTCCTCACCCATCTTGCACTGCACAATCCCAGATTTTTGTACACTGGGAAACAAGGGCTGTCCATTTAGTCCATTTAGTCTTCACCATTGAATTTTCAAAGCACGTCTGCACTTCCAGATTCTCACCCCCATGGCAAAGGTCTGGTTTAACAGCAGCTCAGGAGAGCAAGTCTCTTTCTTTGAATACAGCAAGAGATACGATCTCCTGAACTGGGTGTTCCTTGAAAACCAAACTTTTCATCCTGTGAAAGTCAGATGAGTGGATGTGGCAGCTCCCCCAGGCCAAGATTTCTCCAAGCGCTCAGCTAGAACTGTCAGGACAACCAAGGTGGGCTGCAGCACTTACTCTGGGCTCATGGCGATGAAAGCATGAGGCTGTTCAAACTGTTAAGAGTCAATGCGGCCTGTGTGGTCAGGTTCAAGTTGCTCCTGAGTGTAGGCATGGCACATCATTCTTTCTTTGGAAAGAACCACCTCGCAAACCAAAACTCCCAGGCTGTATCCCTCCCATCTCCAGGTAAGGCATAAATGAAGCCTCAGGCCTCATGCCCTGGAGAGGACCTGCCAGTTAGAGCAGGCAAGGCTGGGCAAGAGGCACCGAGATGCCCCCGCAGGAAGCTCCCAAACATCCTGCTTCTCTCTTCGAGTGGAACGAAAGCACTCTCTTTGGCTCAGTCCTGCCAGGAATGCAAGGTTCAGGTCAAGAAAAGTCTGGGGAATGATCCAGACTCCATTAAAGTCTCTTTCTTCTAAACTGGAGGTCTCTTTTACTCCTAGGGAATCCCACTTGGGAGGTGCATGGAGCACTGCTCTCCAGGGCACCAGCAAAAAGTTCCAGAGGGGAAGCCCGTTTGCTGCTACACGTGTGAGTGCTGTATAGAAGGGATGGTTTCAACCTCTACAGGTACCTCCAACATTGAGAGCTTCCCAAATAAGGGTCATAAGCAAGGAAAAGAGTTCCTTCTTAATGCAGCAATATTTTCTGTAGAGAGCACGTGTTGCTTGGCATGCTATCTGCTTTTCTGGGTGCAAGGTCATCATAATATACTAAGTAAAATTTCTTTTTTAGTAATATAAAAGTGGCCTCAGGAAATTGCAGTCAGTAGGCGAGGAGAGTGCGATTTTGCATTTTTGAGTCTTCTGGTCTAATGGTGGGGGAGAATTCCCAAATGTTCTTTCGGGACAGGACTTGACCCAGAAAACAACAATCTCTGTCCCGGCGGAATTACCAAAACAGCTTTTGTAAATTCCAGATGCCGCTCACTGTGCTCCGTGCATACAGGGTCCGTATCCAAACAAGAACCATGACCGGTGCATCCCCAAGACAATCCACTTCCTTTCCTTTCAAGAGACACCGGGATTCCCTTTGCTTTCTCTGGTTCTTTTCCTCTGTCTCAGCACATCTACTGTGTTAGCAACATTCATGAAATTTCATGACACATCCATCATCAAAGCAAACAACCGAGACCTCACCTACGTCCTCCTTATCTCTCTCCAGCTCTGCTTCCTCTTCTCCTTCCTATCCATTGGTCGAAGCACAAAGGTAACCTGCGTTCTGCAACAAGCTGCTTTTGGCATCACCTTCTCTGTTGCTGTTTCTTGAGTGTTGACAAAAACCATCATGGCGGCTTTGGTCTTTCTGGACACCACAGCAGGAAACATGGCAGGAAACTCTTGGGGAGACCACTGACAACCTCCATTGTGCTGGTGTGTCCCCTCATTCAAGTTGTGATCTTTTTTGTCTGGTTGCTGACCTCTTCCCCTTTCCCAAATCTGGACTTCCATTCTGTCTCTGGAGAGATCATCGTGGAATGCAATGAAGGCTCCGTCGTCATGTTTTATGCCGTCCTGGTTTACATGGGCTTCCTGGCTCTCCTCAGCTTCCTGGTGGCTTTCCTAGCCAGCAAACTGCCTGACAGCTTCAATGAAGCCAAGTTCATCACCTTCAGCATGCTGCGATTCTGCAGTGTGTGGGTCTCCTTTGTGCCCACCTACCTCAGCACCAAGGGGAAGTACATGGTGGCCATGGAGGTCTTCTCCATCTTGGCCTCTGGGGCTGATCTACTGGGGTGCATCTTTCTCCCCAAATGCTACATTATTCTTCTGAGGCCCAATCTTAAAGTGGAGGCCATCTCATAAGAAAAACATAATCTAAACATTTCATGATTTGGTGAAATTCTGTTCATTATGTCCCATGAATCTATCAATATTCTGAATTATGTTTTTTTCCAAACTGCAGTTAATGAGGAACCCCACAATGGTGGCTACTACTGAAGAAAAACTATGTTTACTCTCATTTGTACTGTGTCCCCATGAACATCCTCTGATTGCAACAGGATTAGGGAGATGTCATAATACATACTAAAGAATTTGGTCGCATTTCAAATGTCATTTTCTGATCATTCCTACTGTTTTACAACTGCAAATGTAGCCACAGGAATGGTCACCCTTTTGGGGAAAATTGAGCCTGGACACAATATTCAATTTCAGTAAATTATGCCTTACTTGCAGGGACAAAATTGCAACATATCACCCTGCCTTCTTGCCCTCATTTTTGCAAGTTCAGAGGTTTTTCTTTTGGTAGCTAGGCAGCTCCTGGCTCCTCCCATCACTGCCACTGCAGCCCTTGGCACTTGAGTGCAGTATGAGGTTGTGGTATGCACCTTTCTCCCAAGGGCTGGGGGGAAGACATTTTCCTCTGATGTGCTTGAACTCAGCTTCGTCTTTGCGCTTCGTCTCTCAGCTGCCATTGATGGCACCATTCATCTCAGCTCTGGAAGAGGGAAGCTTAAAACAGGAGAATAGAAAGGCCTTGACTCACTTCATTGATGCTTGTAGCAGACGGGATCACAGCACCTGCCATCAGGACATTCTGAACACTCACATTAGTTGGGGAAGGTATTGTGAATACTTGGGAAAGTCTCTGGCCGTTCTACCTCTGCCCCAGCACAAGTTTCTTTAGCATAGTCTCAAAATGTCTGTATTGTTTAGTCAGTCCAGTCAACACAAAGTGCACAGAATATAACAAAATGTCCTTTGCCTGTTTGTCTTTTCTATCTACCAATATTCTTAGGCTTCTCTAAGAGAACTTGGGCACCATCAGTCAAGCTGTGCAGCTTTTCTACCTGCCCTGTCCCACGACATGCATGGGGAAGTGTGGCAAGAAGGCCCTGGCAAAAGCACACTTTCCTAACTCCGACCATTTTTGCTGCTGGTGCAAATCTCACTCTGCCTTTCCTGAACTCTTTCTGAATTTGGGGCCTGATTAGGGTGCACCAGCCATACTTGGCAATGCTGTTAAAGGAAACTACCTTCTTTTAAACAACAGGTAAAATAACAGTCACAGAAATAAGGACTGGGCAAAGGAATCCCCCACCTTGACACCACATCCATTCCTAACCAGTCATTCAGTTGTGGCACTGCAGTGACAAGTTAGGAGACACAGGATTCAGAAGGTGGGTTTTTAACCTGGCCAGGACTCCAAGTGAGAAAGAGAAGAAAGCCATCCAGTTTCTATGCAGAGAGGAAAGCTTGGCTTTTGCACGTCCTCCTCCTTCTTTTGTGGCCATCAAAACAAACATGATGCATGCTCCCAACATAGCTTTTAGAAGAATTCCCTTCCTGAAAATTCCCCCAGCCCATTGTTGAAATGCCTTCTGGGATACTTTGTTGCTATACAACTATCTGCTCTCCACACAGACGTTCTTCATGAAGCCACATAAGATTTGAACCCTTGGTGATTCTCCGTTGGAAGTCAATAATTGCCTTGCCTCTTCTATGTGTTAGCCCAACCTTGTCTCTACCCTGTGGCTGAAAGCAGAATCAATCTAACTCCCAAAGGTACCTGCACTCTGCACATGCTCAGGGGCTCTGTGTGTGCCTACACCTGTGGCATTCACAAAGTGGTGATACTTTCTGCAACAGCATCTTCTTTGTTCTCAGCTCTGTCATCTGGCCATAGAGTGAACAAGATATGTAGGCATATGGAGACTTCCGAGACAGACTTTGGGGCCCAGGGTAAAACTGAGGAGGTGATTCTCAAATTGTGTGCATTGCCTTGTAGCTTCCTGTACAAGCAACGGAACCCATAAAAAGTGGAGCACTTGGTAGACTTGCAGCTGTGCATTAGAGCTATTAGGGAATTTCTCTTCAATTTGCTCTCCTGTTAACCACAAACCCTTGCAAAGGAATTTGGCAGCTTAGGCAAACTTTGTTCCCTTCTGAGCAGACAACTGGGCCGCGCTACCTGGATGGAAAAACAGGGGATGGATCGAAGGAGGGTTAAGGTGTGAAATCTGGGGCATTGGAAGCATCTTTTTCTATCTGAGTGGGACAAAAATACATAATTTAAAAATTGTCCAAGACGTTCTATTTCCATCCAAGGTACGTTGAAGTCTATATGCAATATAGGAATGAGTTGGCACAACTGAAAAGCATCCTAGTCTCTCGTCCTCCTAGGCACCCATCCCAGGATGGAGGTATATCATACTTTTACTGGCTCTTGGTCCTCCATTCACCAATTAATATGGATTTAATAGTTTGCCATTAAAATAGAGTATTTCTGTGGTAGCTTAAATGGTAATGCTCGAAAAAGCACCATAATTCAGCCTTTTATGCTTATTTAAGCCTCTGGGAATCAAAATGCCCAAACCTGTAAACACGTGGATTCTTTGTCCTTGTGTAGTTAAACTTCCTCTACTTTTGTCAAGCCTATATGGAGAACCTCAGCTTTAGTGAAGTTAATGATGATCCAGGTCCTCACAGAAGGTCAGAGTGATGCAAACCTCTTGTTCTTCCTCCTGACCCCTTGGGCTCTGCTTATTTCTCTCCGCTGGAATTACTGGCAGTGCTTGAGGAATCCCACATGGGTTTCCATCCAGCAAGTCAACAACAGAGAAATCCCCGAGAAAGAATGAGGAATACAAATGTATCCTGAGCTCTTTGGAGTGGGGCTGCAGCTGCGTCTGATGCCTGGTGCTTGGACGTCTCTTCCAGCGCTTCACTGCTTCTGGTGAGGCAAAAGTCAACTCTTCTTCTGCTTTTCACTAACCGAGGAGCGACAGCCTCCCTCTTCCAGGGATGCTTGTCCTGCTCTCACTGCTGCTTTGGCTCCTGCCTCAGGCCACCCAGAGGATGCCGAGGAGCATTTGTCGTGTGATCCGGCAATTTATTGAGCCAGCAAACTATTACAAGCCGGGAGACCTGGTTGTTGGTGGGAATTTACTACTTGGCAGATACTCCCATGAAAATCAAGAAGAGTTTCAGACATTACCACACATGATCCTCAATGCTGATCCAATGTAGGTTTCCCTCAAAGGGGTGTGGGATGCATGTGTGTGTGCTTGCCTTCACTCTGGGGGGTTCATTCCAATGGGGTGTTTCAGGGATGCTGCTCAAGGGGACATGTGGAGTATGAGAGTCACAGGAGGGCCCTGGACCAAAAGGGAGAGCCAGATTTGGGATTTCTTCATGGGCCTTATCCCGAGGGGTGCTGGGCAAGGAGCAGAGTGAGAGGAATCCAGTGATTTGTTCTCTTGTTGGCAATCCCTGTAAGATGAAAGGCTGTCCTGACATCCCTGCCCCAAGCAGATCCCATCCGAGACAGGGATGGAAAGGTGGGGCTCTCCTCTAAGTTCTTCACCATTTTAGTTCTGCTGAATCTGCTGGCAGATCACTTTGCTCCAAGAGTGATGAAGGTAACCTTCCTGACTACCGGCTCTGTCAAAATAGCACAATGTGCATTTGATTCCAGCCAGAAGGTCACTGGACACACAACTTCCAGCATTCCCAATCAGATCCTGGGAAAATCTGGAGTTCCTCACACCTGCATGTACTGGATGGTTCCGTACTGCAGATGGGAGCCTTTTGCAGGCAGGTGTATCTGAGGGGCTGTCACAGCTGCACGAAGAGGAGCTTTGATAATGAATGGAGCTGAGATGGTTCATTGTCATTCAGCGCTATATTTCTTGCCTGAAGCAACCCTCCTGCAGCGCAAAGCATGTATTCTAAAAAAGAGAGAAAGTTCAAAAATGACAGTGACTTAATTGTCGAGGAAGAAGTCCCCGAACGGGGAGGCAAAGAAAAGCTAGGTCCTCAGTTACCCCTTCTCTTCTTCTCCTTCCCTAAGTGCAGGTCCTTTTCCCACCCAGGAAGCAAACTGTTCCCCCTCCTCTTCTCTACACTTAGCATTCCTATATATATTTGTCATCTAGCATAAAACATTACTGTTTGTTTGTTTAGTTGCAAAGTCATGCTCGACCCATCACAACACCATGGAGAACATTCCTCCAGGCTCTCCTGTCCTCCACCATCGCCTGGAGTTCACCCAAGCCCACACTCACTCCCCCAGTGACTCCATTCAGTCACCTCATCCTCTGCAATCTCCTTCTCCTTTTGCCATATTCGGCAGACTTTGACTCCTAACAGGTCCCTTCTTACTCTCTTCCTCTCAAGTCTGAAAACACCTGGTTCCCTCAGTCTCTCCTCACATGGCTTATTCTGCAAACCAGCCACCATCCTAGTGGCCCTTTGCTGCACAGTGCTGTATCCCTCTTGTAACGAGTAGCCCAGAATTGAACATAATGCTCCACCTACAGGTGTACTGGACACATACAGAGTGGCAGTAACACCTCTTTCGATCTACAAGCCACACTTCTGCCCATGCATGCAAAGGTGGCATTCACCCTCTTGACCACTACATCACACTGCTGGCTCATGATTAGGCTGCATTTGCCCAGCACCCCAAGACCCCCTTCATAAGTGCCTCTGTCCAGCCACTTTTTCCCTAACCTGTATTTATGATACCCATTCCTATGCCCCAAGTGCAAGACCTTGCACTTATCCACATTGAATGCCAATGTGTTATCCCCAGCCCACTTCTGTAGTCTGTCCAGATACTTTTCACTCTGGACTTCCAAGACATACCAAGATCAGTGCCTGGGAGAATCTACAATGGATGATTGAGGAGGTGCTCAATCATCCATTAACAATAAAAGAATTCTTGTCCAGGTGGTTCTGCATAGCACACGTGGTCAGAAGCTGTCTTGTGTCATCTCAGAGTGTTGGGCACTCAAATTCAACAAGCTTGCGCTGACAGGGAGTTGCAATCCAGGTTTTTCAAGAAGGGTCCTCCCAAGCCCTCCCTGGAAATGATAGGATTGACCCAGACACCTCTGGAACAGGAAGCAGGGGCCCAAGGCTGTCCCACAGGTCTTCCCCTGATGAGGTCTGGATGACTGACAAAAAGCTCAGTCCCCTGTCCTAAAAGATTAGAGATTCACTGATAGCTCCTGGGATTAACTTTGCTTGGAAAAGGATCGGGTGAATTTTTGTAGGACAGGCAAATGTGAAGGGGGGGCGTTGCTGGGTTTCCAGTCGGATGTCTAAGGACAAGTTCCATTCTAGGAGTCTGTCTAGCTACAGGGTTGGAGTGAAGTAGGATAACTTTTCTTTGTAGGGTGCCACACAAGCATCCTTTCAACCACAGGGATAAACCCATTGCCGCCCTGTGTGGACAATTTCCCCAAATCTGGCACTCCTCCTGCAATCTTCTTTTTCATGTGTTATCCACTGACAAGCAAAGGGTGTCCAGCAAGAGTTATCCTTGGTAAGTCACCCTGGGTGAAAAGATCATGGCAATCATTTCCTCATCCTTGTACTGATATTTCTCCCATCATGACAGGTCGATAGTCACGAACTACCAGCGCATCCTGGCATTGGTGTTTGCCATCACTGAGCTCAGCAAGGATCCTGCCCTCCTTCCCAACAAGACACTCGGCTTCCACATTTATGAGCACTGGGACCTGGTCAGAGTAATACCATCCATCACCTTGAACCTGCTGTCTACATGGAAGAGAAAGATTCCCAATTATAAATGTGACAAGCAGGGTCAACTCATCTCTGTTATACAGGATTTTGCTATGAAATCTTCATCAGGCATTGCAGACTTAATGTACATCTTCAAGATCCCAGAGGTAAATGTGTTCATCTGGCGATAGGTGAGAGTGACCTGCAGAGAGAAGGGCCACTTCTGAGAAAAGATTCCTCCTTGCAGCAAATGTTTTTCTTCCATTCTGGATCACAGGAGAAGGGGTCCTCACCTGGTGAGGCTGCATTGTGACCACCTAAGTAATGGCCAGGACTGACTCTCAGGAGAGTCTTCTGTGATAAACCCCAGCTAGCAATGGACGGGTTTGTCTTGAGATAGGTGAGAGTGTCCTGCACAGGAAATGATCTTCTTTAAGAGCAAATGGGTCTGTCTTACTGAGATAAACAATTGAGAGAAATATGAGGCATTCTTGTGACTCCTTCTTGAGACAGAAGCAGCAAAGGTGCAACAAGGCCCTGGCATTTCTTCCTGGCCTCAGTGAATGGGCTGCCTCACAGGGATGGTTGCAGGCAAAAATCCCTCACTGCATCTCACAATGGGATGTACTGGGTCATCAAAGGCTCCATGTTCTCAAGAGAGCCAGGGTGGTGCTGGGGTTAAGGGTGTTAGAAAGGTGGTACTGGGACTCTGTCTGTCTGGGCAATAGTCCCCACTGAGCACTGGCACTCCCTGGGTGACTGAGGCCAGTCACAGGTCTCAGGCTGACCTATCTTTCAGGATAGCCCTTGAGGTGATAGGATTGGGAAAAGAAGGATACTTGTTTAAGCGGCCTTGAGTTCCATAAAAGGAATAAAACTGATGTAGACACAAGATTAAATACAATTAATAAATACTGTTACCTCTGGCAAAATCAGAATTGGCATGTCAAGGGAAAACAAAGATATGACACGGGCTGTGGGAGATATCGTGGGCTTGCTCTTGGCAAATAGTTGGCCTGTGTGTCAAGATGTCCTCAGAGAACCTGGGACATTTCCCAAAGGCTCATCCCAAGTTGTTGCCTTGATTCCACAACTCCAGCAACATGATTTGGATCAAAAGCTTTGAAGTGAGGCATTTTCTGGTTCTGATGCGGTCTTGGTAGCATTTCTTTCCTGTGCCCTGCTTTATTTGGAGAGAAAATGGCACCATTTACACCAAATATGTCTTTTGGGGAAGCTTAGTGCTCAAAAGAGGCATCCTTGTTTTCAAAAGGCGGGCAAATACTGTTATGAAGCACAATGGGATGTCCTTTCTTTGGCTCTCAGACTGCTTTCTGCACTATATTCTTGGTCAAAAGATATACTTCCATCTCATTTCCAGATTAATTCACAAGTAATTCCTCGGTATGAGGGCCTAGTCTACCTACTGCTGCATTTCCACTGGAATTGGATTGGGCTGCTTGTTCAGAGTAATGACCATGGAGAGTGTTTCCTCCAGGCAGTGATCCCCCTGCTGCAGCAGAAGGACCTCTGTGTGGCCTTCACAGAAAGGTTCTCAGCACTTGATGCTGCACAAGAGCATCAAATGAGAACTGGATACATTCCTCGTGTGTGGTGGGTCACAGAAGTCATAGTTTTCTTTGGTGACGAAGCTGAAGTACTAGGATTACTGTTCCGGACACATATTCATGAAAAAAATGCAAAGGTCCCATTTCAGAAGGTTTGGATCCTGACTTCCCATTCCAAAATAGAGGCAAACGAACGCTCTAAGCTCCAAATGCTTTTGAGGAATCTTCATGGAGCTTTGCACTTTAGAGCCCACAGAAGGGATGTTCCGGGATTCAAGGCTTTTTTCCAGGCTTTAGATCCATTCCACCCTCAAGGAGACGTCTTTCTTCATCAGTGGTGGGAATGGGCATTCTGGTGTAAGTTACCGAGATCAGAAATAGCCCTTCCATCAACAAAGGAAAAGTGTACAGGGAGGGAGATGCAGCAGGATCCAAGCACATTCAAATTCGAACTGGGCATGTCCAGCCACAGCTACCGCATCTACAATGCTGTCTACTCTGTGGCACATGCGCTACATGCCCTGTCCTCTTCTGGACTGAAATATTCACTGGTGGGAGAAGGCAAGAGGCTTCTGAACATTCAGCCATGGCAGGTAATGTCTGAATCCATGAAATTACCCAAGCATCTCTGCTGGTTTCTCCATCAATTTATCCTGGAAGCAAATGTCAGGTTGCAAGGAAGATTGCTAGTCCAACTTAGGGAAATCGCAAGAGTCATTCCCTGCAGATTTCTCTTGATGGATCCAATTTCTCTGAAAGGGCATCCAAAAGCGAGCCAAGGTTAGCAGTGACTGGTGGGGCTTCTGAATAATGATGATATTGTGACTGTGCTCAGCAAGAACGGAGACAGAAGCAGACCCCACCCCAGAGATGTAGCTCTTATCCAATATGGGTGCACAGTAAGGGAGAATTGGCCTGCCCAACTCGGAATCCACCTTCTTGCCCACAGGTGGGGAACCCACTTGCTAGTCTCTTTGCAGCCATGGACAAATGTTTTCCAGCAATCCTGTCAAGAACCAGCGAAGGCGGAGACATCAGGCAAAGATGCCCAACTGATATCGCCAAAAGGGTCTGCATTAAAGTACAAAATAGAAGAGGGGATATCACCACATGGGGCTAAATCTAACAATTAATTAGGGTATAGAATAGGAAGGAAAAATAGTCCCTTAACTTGATGGGAGGCAAAGTCCCTCGCAAGTCCCTATCCTGTCCTCTGTTTGACTGTTTCTGCATTTTCAGATCCTGGATCCTCTGAGGAATGTTCAGTTTAACAACAGTGTTGGAGAAGAAGTCTCTTTCCCTGAACATGGCAATAGATATGATCTCCACAACTGGGTCTTGTCTCCAAATGGATCTTGTAACCCTGTGAAAGTTGGATGGGTTGATGTGGGAGCTCCCCCAGGCCAAGATTTCTCCATCCATTCTGCAGCAATTGTGTGGGCCACAAAGGTGCGCTTAAAGTGAGCCGCATGCATTATCAGAGAATAATCCCTTTCTTGAAGAAAAGATGCAATGCTTGAGACCAATCTCTGATTAATTCTGGAGAAGTGGGATGTTTCTGGGAATTGGAAGAACCTATGCTCACCAAATTCCCATGTTCTGTCCCTGGCCTCTTGAGACAGCTGCAATAAAACACCCCATGCTTGAATCCCTGAAGAACTTCCTCCAGTAATAGGCAAGAGCAGGCAGGATGGACCTATGGTTGGACCCAGTAGATTTGAGCCTCCAGGGATCCTTAGAAGGGTTTTAATAGGAATCTCTGCCCCAGTGCTTCTGAGGAAACTGGAAGCATCCAGAAAATGTTCATTCCTCCTAGACTGCTCACCCCATTTGCCAAGCGGTGCAAATTTTCTGTTGTTAGTGAAATATCTTTTGCGCAGCATTTCAGTGCATTCCTCTTTTCTGAATATGTTGGAGTTTTCTCTCCTTCATTTCAGACAATGCCCCAAGGGAGGTGCGTGGAGAGGTGCATTCCAGGGCACTGGAGGAGAGTTCCAGAGGGGAAGCTGGTTTGTTGCTACACATGTGAAGGTTGTGCACCAGGGACTTCTTCTACCTCTATAGGTACCTCAAACATGAAAAGCCATTCGTAGATGGAGCTGATTGGGGGGCGGGGGGGGGGGAGCCAAGGCAAGCAAAAGGAAATATTCTAGACAAGAAAGATGATTCATAATTACTGATAGTTTTAGTTGCCAGTATGAATTGTATGCCAGATCTCAGACTACTGGCGAGTTCTGCTTTGCAAAAGTTCAACAGTTGGCAAAGAGGACTTCTATGTAAATACCCTAACCAGGAATACAATAAATTATGAATACTGTCCTGTATGCGATAATTTCTATCCTTCCATTTCCTGACCCTTTTGAAAGCCCTGAAAAAGATCACACTGTTCAGTAGAGAATGCTGCCCCAGGCCCTGAGTTTCAGCACTAAGTGCATTCAGGAGAAAATGTTAGAACAGTGATTACGAGTAATGTGTTCCTATTATCTTCTGTGCTCATTTGGCCAATGCCACAAGGGAAAGGTTGTAATGCTTCCTGAGCATTCATTTTGAGTTACATCGTTTTCTCCTTTACAAAAGCCTGAACGTGAGTCTTGTCCTTGCAGTGCTTATTTGGTGATGAGGGGACACATTTTTCATCTTGTATACTTACAGTCAAATTGCCAAATAAGAAGTAATCTAAGATGCATACTAAGCTAAGGCAACGGGAATTCTGCAACTTCCTTTGAGAGCTGGAGTAGCCCTCAGTGAACCGACTTGTGCACCTGCGCTGAGGTATTTCAGCAGTTTTTATTCATTTCAGATGCAGCTCACTGTTCTTCATGCCCACAAGATCAGCACCCAAACAAGAACCACGACCGGTGCATCCCCAAGATGATCCATTTCCTTTCCCAGAAAGAGACACTTGGTCTCCTTTTAGTTTCTCTGGTCCTTTTCCTCTGTCTCAGCACATCTGCAGTGTTGTCTACGTTCATTAAATATCGTGACACACCCATTGTCAAAGCCAATAACCGAGACCTCAGCTATGTCCTCCTCATCTCTCTCCTGCTCTGCTTCCTCTGCTCCTTCCTCTTCATCGGTCGACCCACACAGCTCACCTGTCTTCTGCGACAAGCTGCTTTTGGCATAACCTTCTCCCTTGCAGTTTCTTGTGTGTTGGCAAAAACTGTCATGGTGGTTTTGGTCTTTCTGGCCACCAAGCCAGGAAACATGGCAAATCGACTCTTGGGAAGACCACTGACAACCTCCATTGTGCTGGTGTGTCCCCTCATCCAAGCTGTGATCTGTGCTGTCTGGTTGCTGACCTCTCCCCCTTTCCCAAATTTGGACTTCCTTTCCTTCTTTGGAGAGATCATTGTGGAATGCAATGAAGGCTCTGTCACCATGTTTTATGCTGTCCTGTCTTACATGGGCTTTCTGGCTCTCCTCAGCTTCACCATGGCTTTTCTGGCCAGGAAACTGCCCAACTACTTCAACGAAGCCAAGTTCATCACCTTTAGCATGCTGATCTTCTGCAGCGTGTGGGTCTCCTTTGTGCCCACCTACCTGAGCACCAAGGGGAAATACACAGTGGCCGTGGAGGTCTTCTCCATCTTGGCCTCTGGGGCTGGTATCCTAGCATGCATCTTTCTCCCCAAATGCTACATCATTGTCCTGAGACCCAGTCTCAATAGCAGAGACCATCTCATAAGAAAAATAAAATTTTAACATTTCATGATTTCAAGAAATCTATTTATTAATCACAGCCCAATAAATCATTGTTCGAACCAACATTTTTTTCCATACTGGACTTAGTTGGGTCACTCAGGTTTTCAGATCAAGGAAAGAAAGTCATTCATCTTCATTAATGTAGAATTAGAGACCTGTACTGCTCTAACAGAGTTCATTGACAAATAATCTAGGAGAGATGGTGGCACATCAGACGCAGCTCTTGATGGTCCGAGGGCTGCATTTGATTCAATTTCTTGTACTATTGGAAAAAGTGTATTGGAAAAAGTGAATCTTCTCTCTATAGGCCAACGATTTCTCTTTCTAATCATATTTTTATATAGCAACACCTGACTGAAGGTGTGATACTTGCAGAATGTATAACTCACTGAACCCTTGCCTATGTCAAAGGGTTCAGTATTGGATTGTAGGCCTCCACTGAATTCTGGTTTGTCTGATGTGCAAGCATTTCTGCAATCCTGACAGTCCCAGGACCATAATCCTCTCTGGTACTCTGCTATGGCTGGAAGGAGTGCCAAAATGAACAAAACCATGTGCCTGAATGACTGCAGGCGTACAAGTTTGCACCTTCTAATCTGCACATGCTCTGAAGCCTGTATGGGGCCCTTTGCTTTGAACACAATACTGCAGTTTCAGGTGAACCAGAGTACCTCTCTTGACCTTGAAGCCATGCTTCTGGCTATGCATCTAAGGGTGGCATTTGCCCTCTTGCCCGGTGCATCACATTGCTGGATCTTGTTTAGCTTGCAGGCGATCAGTACCCTGAGATCCCTTTCACAAGTGCAGCTCTCCAGCCACTTGAGTCATAACCTGTAGTTATGACACACGTTCCTATGCCCCTAGTGCAAGACCTTGCACTTATCTGCATTGAACACCATCCTGTAATCCCCAGCCCTCTTCCATAGTATGCCCAGATCCTTCTGCATCTGGAGTACCTGCTCCTCAGTTGTTGCCACCGCCCCAGCTTTAGTCTCATGTGTAACTTTTCTCAGCACAATGGTCACCCCCTCTTCCAGGTTATTGATGAAAAGATTAACAGGATCAGCCCCAGAACAGAACCTTGGGGGACCCCGCTTGTCACTGGCCACCATCCCAATGATTCCCCACTAAAGGTTACCCTCTGCTTTCAGTCAGTCAACCATGCCCTAATCCATCGGACAGTGCTTTGGTGTATCCCAAAACTCCTCAGTTTCTCCACCAGGATATCATGGGGCACTTTGTCAAAGGCCTTGCTGAAATCCAGGGAAACCACATCCACTGCATCCCCTCCATCCAGTCACTTCAAAACCTTGTCTTAGAAATCCACAAGGTCTGTTCGGCAGGGCCTTTTTTGCAGAAGCCATGTTGTGTGGCTGCCAGCCTCCCTCCGTTGATCTCTCCCTATTATGAACCTTTCCATCATCATTCCTAGAAAGGACTTAAGGCTCACCCACCTTTAATTTCCCATATCCCCTCTGCTACCCTTGTGAAGGTTGGGACCTCAGAAATTTCCCTCCAGTCCTCTGCAACCTCACCTGTTCTCCGCAACTCCTCAAACATGGGGGCCAGTGGGCGCAAGAGTATCCATGCCAAGTCCCAAGGTACCCTTGGCTGCAACCTGTCAGCATCAAGTATCTTTGTATCATCCAGTGCCTTGTGGAGCTCCTCATCTTCTAAGGGGAGGACTCTAGTCTGTGCCCCTAAATCCCAAGCCGCATCCAGTCCCCCGTATAGATCTTCCCATCCTGACTTGGGGGAACACAGAGCTAAAGTAATGAATTAGCATCGTTTTACCACTTCTTTTTGCATTCAAAGTGGTGTTCTCATTCACCTCAAAGACTTGGTAACTAGTGGTATCCTCAAGACCTTTGCCTGCAAGACCTCCCTTTTGAGTGCCATCCACCCCTCCTGAACTCCCTTGCCTTCCAGTACCCCCTCCTGGGAGACTTTCCGCCGTGTGGCCTTCGATTGACCAAAGTTGGCCGTCACGGAGTCCCAGCTTCTGATACTCGGCCTGCTACTCCTCCCCATTCCCCTGACCTCAAGGAAAGGATGGAGTGATCACTGGCATTTAGAGCTTCCCTAATCTTCACCCCAGGTCTTCCCTGTTCTTCAAAAGCAAGTCAAGAATATCCCCTCCCCTTGTCACCTCCCAGACCCTCTGGATGAAAAACCCTCCCCCTCGAGCCTCTAGGAAGCTGTGTGACCTGGATGTCGCCGCCGAGTGAGTCTCCCAACCAATATCTGGGAAAATGAAATCTCCCAGAATTTCCATGTCTCTCCCCTGAAGCATCCTTTGAATCTGGTCTGTCAGGGCATCGACCAGGCTCTCAAGTTGTCTCGGTGGGTGATAGCATACACCCACTGTCACATCCCTCCCCCTGTCAAAACTCCTTGGTTTCACCCAGACTGCCTCTGCCAGATCCCCATCTGCCCCTCCTTCTATCTCACTGCATCTGATCCCTTCCCGGAAATGTAACACTATGCCCACTTCCCTTCCTGTCCTTTCTAAATAGGACACACCACCCTATGTTTACATTCCAATCCTGCCTTTCATCCCACCATGTTCCCGTGACCCCCACCAGCTCATATCCTCCTATTCCCAGGAGATCCTCAAGATCATCCTTTTTCCCCACGCTTCTAGCACTGGTATACATGTATCTCAGCTCGTTCCCTTGACATCTTTTCATCATGTCCCCTGGCCTCCTCCTTCCTCCCTTCCACCCTGATGTTGGAACTGTCATCATAGATGACCCACCTGCCCTTGCATCACCTCCAATGCCCTCGCCATGAAACTCTCATCCTCTTCTCTCACCTTTCCAATCAGGTCACTTTTTTTCCTTTATGTGGGGGGTTAATGCACCCCCAGCTCCTTTTAAAGCCTTCAAGACGAAGCTCGCTAGAGCATCTCAAAAGATCCTTCTTCCCGTTCCTCCCCAGAAGCCCATGGCAAGGAACTCTGTGCTGTGATTGAGGATCTCAAAGCATTCCTTCTGACACCAAGATAAGAAAATATAAACAAAGGGAAACAATGGGAAAGTTTTAAAAAAAAGGGAAGTGACATATTGAGTATATATAGACTGTATTTCTGCTAATAGTAATCTGTGCATATACACTATACATTCTTCACTCTTCCTGTTTGCTTGTTTGAGATCATCCTGTCACCGCTATCAAATATGTGCTGTTATGATTTTTTTTTTTTTTAAAAACTGCTTCCGTTTTGCCTTTGCCCCTGATGGCATCTCCAAAATGTAATTCTGCCCTTGGACTGATAGGGGTTCTCCTGCCAATTCCACTTAAAGATGGTCTTTCTCTTGGAAGTGTCTTAGAGGCCGAGGTGTTTTATGCGTGAGTCTTTTTAGGAGGACTGAGAGAAAATTAAGGCAGAGAATTTCAGGGCAGCCAAAGCACTCTGTCCTTGTTGAAACAGACCTTTAGATTAAATTATGTCCAGAATTTTTATTTACCTGTGGTGCAGGTGGGCTCCTGTGGGTTTTAAAGGACCCTGGCCTAGGCTCCCCTCACCTTCCACACCATGATGATTCTGTAGTGAACGAAGGAAAATGGCTTTGCTGCAGGATGCAGGATTAAAGCAAGCTAAAGGGCCTCAGACTTTGGCAGGGCTGTGGGCAAGCCCTGGTTGAGGACTCTGACCCCCAATTTCTGAAAGCAGCAGCAACAAGGCCAGATGCAGCTCCCATATCAAATCTGCTCACTGCAGACTGTTTGGGACCCACATTTTCAGACATTTAGGGCTCAGGGCAAACCTGCTAAATAGAAGGGCCTGGCTGCAGATACAGGAGCAGTACCTGTCCATTCAGGTGACCAGCATCCCCGTGGTTCTGGGTAAAGGGGACATGGCTACCACCAAGATAATCCAACTCACCACAGGTCCCTCCCAGCGGCCCTGCAATACTTTGGGGGACTAACTTTTAGAAAGCACAGCAAAGATGCACGTCAATGGATTTTCATTCTGTTGGCAGGAGGTTTTGGCTAAGCTTGTCCTGTCAGGCAGAGGCTGCTTGGCACCATGGTGTACACCTGACTTGCGGGCAATGAAGCAGGCTGGGAGACAGTTAGAGTGCAGGTGGGGAAATCATGGGACGGATCTGACTGGACACACTTACCTGCTCATGATCGAGTCTGCGCTGTGGCGGCGAGGGCGGCGAAGATGCAATTTTTCCTGGCTTCCATTGCTGCCTCGCAGTGCCATCCAGCCACACCCTGGACCCAGGAAAAATCCAGGGGCACCAAGGGGAACCCACTGGGATTACTTTGCCCAGCATTTTGCGGAGAAAATTGTTCAGATTCGTCACAAGCTGGACTCCACAGTTGATAAGTTTCCACAATGGGAAGTGTCCAGGTCTCAGTCCGGTCCATCATTGTTGGATGAGTTTCAGTGGTTGCAGCCTGAGGAGTTGGACAAGGCGCTTTGGCTTGTATTCCCTGCTACATACTAACTCAACCCAGGCCCTTCATGGCTGCTCACCAGCACCAAACACGGGATGGGCACCTGGGTCCAGGAGGTATCAATGTGTCATTGAGGGAGGGTTTGGTCCCCATTCCTTTAAGTGAGGTGGCGACCAGACCCGTTCTGAAGGGGGTTTCTTGGACCCAGAGGTGTTGGAGTGGGTGGGGTCGGGCAAACTCCAGGCAGTGTTGGATGAAACGGATTACCTGGACCCCTTACAGTCTGGCTTCGCCCTGGCTATGGTACTGACTCTGCCTTGGTCACCCTGTATGATGACCTGTGTAGGGAGAGGGATGGGGTAGGGTGTTCCTGTTGCTTCTTCTGGACCTCTCAGCGGCTTTCAATATCATTGACCTTGGCATCTGTATGGATATGCTGGCAGGTTAAGGAGTAGGGGGCTGTGAATGGCAGTCATTCTGCTTCTACCCGGCCAGCCGATTCCAGAAGGTGGTGCTGAGGGACTATGGCTCTGCGCCATGGCAGATTGGCCATGGAGTACTGCAGGCTTCCATATGGTGCTCCATGTTATTTCACATCTGCATGAAACTGCTGGGAGAGGTCATCAGGATGACCTGATAACACCCAGCTCTATGTCTCTTTTACATCACCTCCAGGTGAGTCAGTGGCTGCCCTGATCCGGTACCTGGCCAAGATGATGGGCTGGATGAGGGCCAACAAACTGAGCCTCTATCGAAGTAAGATGGAAGTCCTGTTGGTGGGCGGATCAGGTTTTCAGGTAAGTGATTTTGGTCCTGTCCTGGATAGGGTTGCACTCCCTCTAAAGGCTTGGGTCCTGGGTATCTAAAGGAATGCTTGCATCCATATATGCCCTCCCACCCCTTTAGATCAGGAACAGATGCCCTTCTCTGGGAACTATCTGTGAATATTAGGAGGGCGAGTACCCGGAGAAGGGCTTTCTCTGCGGTGGCGCCCCATCTATGGAATATGCTCCCCAGAGAGGTCCACCTGGCACCGTCGTTATTTCTCTTTCGGCGCCAGGCTAAGACCTTTTTATTTAAAACTTATTTTAATTGTTAATTTATTGGTTATTATAGCATTTTAAATCTTTTAAGCCGAGATGCACCGGGTTTTAATATTTCTCATTGTATAATTTGTTATATTTGTATATTTTGTTCTTGCTGTCAGAAGCCCTGAGACGTTGTTGCGATGGGGACGGAATAAAAATATTTTAAATAAACAAATAAATAAATAAAGGACAGGGTCCACAGCCTAGGAGTGCTCCTCGACCCAGGACTGTCCCTGCAGGCCCAGGTGATGGCAGTGACGAGGAGCGCTTTCCTTCAGCTTTGGCTGATCCCTCAGCTGCATCCTTTCCTGGACAAGCACTGCCTAGCAATGGTGCTCACGCTCTGGTAACTTCTTGGTTGTACTATTTTAACTCGCTCTATGTGGACTGCTGTTCAAGAGGGAGCAGATACTTCAATTGGTTCAAAACGGACCTGCAAGATTGCTGATGGGGGCCAGTCGCTATTCCCTTACAACACCAGTCCTCTATCAGCTACACTGGCTTGCAATTAAATCCGGCCCAAATGTAAGGTTCTCGTATTGACCTATAAAGCCCTAACAGGTTTGGACCAGGATTCCAGAATGAACATCTTTTTCCATGTATGCCCTCCTGCCCCCTAAGATCAGCAGCAGAGGCCCTGCCCCGGGAACCCTCCTTGAAGGAGGTGAGGAGACTGAGAACCCAGAAGAGGGTCTTCTCTGCTGTGGCACCCCGGCTGTGGAACTCACTCCCCAGAGAGGTGTGCCTGGCACCCACTTTATATTCTTTTTGGCACCAGGTGAAAACCTTTCATTTGCCCAACATTTTAATATTTTAATTATGTTAATTTGAATTTATCAATATGCTCAGTCACATTATCGCATTTTG
Source organism: Varanus komodoensis (assembly GCF_004798865.1). Taxonomy (NCBI): domain Eukaryota; kingdom Metazoa; phylum Chordata; class Lepidosauria; order Squamata; family Varanidae; genus Varanus; species Varanus komodoensis. The sequence continues at coordinate 29,700 of NW_025335995.1, forward strand.
TTATGGTATCTTTGATTGCTTTTGTATTGATTGCTCATTTATAGTGTAAGCCATCTAGGGACAATTGAGCTGTGCTGGATGGGATAAAAACATTGTCAATTAATAAATCCATGAATGAATTCTGGGGGGCTCTCAATATCACTTTGTCTCCGAGTGTCTGCTCTGCACTGCTTGATCATTTCCTCTGCCTGTTCAAAGCCCATATTTTGTAGAGTCCAGAGGGGGAGTCCCAAGAGAGCTATTTCATGCTCCATTGATTTAATCCAGTAGGATTTGAAATCTTCTTGCCAAGTTAGTGGATCAAGGCCAGTTTTCCAGTTTTCCAGTTTCCAGTGGAAAACAGTTTTCCACTCTGAGCCAGAGCGCATGCTTGGCCCCCCAGATCCTAGCTTCAATTTTGATTGGACCGCTGTCTAATTTTACCTTGGCATTGAAGGCCTCTCTTGCAAAACCCAGTATTGCCCTCAGATATTGAGACTGAACATGTTGTAGTACGTGGGTATTCGGGAATGGCCCCAGTTGAGATCCTGACAGTAGTTGAGCTAGTACTTTACCTGGTATAATTGGAGGACTGGGGAGGTGTCGTGCCCACCTTCAGATCTCAAGAATTGTATTACAGCTGATGAACTTCTCTGGACCTTCAATGCGACGTATTTATTTTACCTATTAATTTGTATTACAAACAGTTATACCCCATCCTTCTGACAAGCACTCAGGACATCTTACACAATGTAAAATTGCAATAATACAATAATAAAATCACCGTTATATAAAAATGTGAAGCAGCGGATCATAAACTAAGAGGAAAAAAGGGGGAAGGATAAGAATTGAAAATGTGACTGTAGAGAGAAATAATATCGTAAAGCATCAAAAGCCCTTAATTGTTAAAATGATGGTTTGAAAAAAGTTCCTCTGGAGCCCTTGAAATAGCAGCTGCATCACTTGCACATAGTAGGATAGTTAGATGCCACCCCGCAATATTGCGGGGGAAGATCCATGTGGTTGAGCTGGACAACCGGGACTTGATGTAAGACTTGAGTAAAGGTGGAGCAAGAATGCCGCCTCCTTTGAGCCCTGTGTGTGTTGGAACAGCATTTGCAAGGTGGCCTTTGCGCACCGCATGTGGCCTGGAGGGAGGTGCCTCCATCTCTGTCTTTCCAAGGGCGCTTAAACTTGGACAGCCCATAATTTCTGAGACGACCAACTGCCAGGCCACAGGCAGCTCTCACATCAACTTTGCTAAGTGTTTGGGGACCCACATTTATGGACTGAGTGCGAAACCTGCAAAATAGAAGGACCTGGCCATGGAAGGACAATCAGCACATGTGTAATCAGGGGAGCAGCGTCTTCATGGTTCTGGGTTTGGGGGCCATGGCTAGCAGCAAGACCACCCAACTAACTCAATGTCCCTCATGGAGATCTTCATAGTTTGGGGGACTAACCTTAAAAAAGCACAGAAAAGGTTTCCTTCAATGGATTTTTAATCTTTTAGCAGAAGGTTTTGACTAAGGTTCTTAGCTTTGCAAAGGACCTGAGCTCATCAGTAGGAGCCGGCTCTTGGGATCCTCAGTTTAGGGGATACAAGCACCTATGAATGTGTCCGAGCCCCTTTGATCTCCCTGAACTGCTGACCAGGCACCAGAGAGTGCACAGCCCGACCTGCACTCAAGGAGAGCCCCGTAATGCGAGGATGACTCAACACCAAAGGGGTTTCCTCTGTGCTGGAGAAATTGACTGTGCTGGCATAACACGGGCAGCTGCTCCATCTGGTGGCAACCAGAAGAATTTCGGAGCACCCAATTGTGGCCCTGTGAGAATTAATTTAATGCAAGCATGAAATTAATGTCCACTTGTTTCTTCTTCGAACAGAAGTCAGTCCCACCTCACCCAGGTGGGTGGAGATACCGACTTTGACAAAAGCAGTTTAATTTCGTAACTCAGGACTTTCAACCTACCGATGCAAACAACTGTATACATTTTGACATGATTGTTAGAAACAGTCCTGTGGACAGCAAAACATGCAGTGTTGCTTTTCAATCTGATACAAGAATTTGAAAACAGATTTCAAGATTTCTGGGAAAATAAGCATTATTACGTACATTTGCAAATCTATTTTCAATCAACATAAAGGGGGGCTCTTTGCAAAGTGAAAGATCTTAGCCAAAACCTTCTGCAAAAAGAATTAATACCCATTTAAGGAAACCTGTGCTGTGCTTTTTAAATGTTAGTCCACCAAAGCATTTCAGGGCCACTGCAAGGGACCTGCAAAACATTGCTGCTGGGCCCCTTAAGCTCCCAAATGCGCTACGAAAAGTAGCTCTGTAAGTGCAGGGGGCAGTGAGAGGTTGCGCTGGGCTTGGTGGTCCTCAGGCAGCACGCGTACAAGTGCGCCGGCTGCGTACAAGCTCCTGCGGAAAGGGAGGCGCTTAACAGGTGTCCCAATCGGAACGAGGAAGACGGGGTGCAGCTCAGGGAAACGGGCAACAGGCATGGCTTGTGCTTCTGCTCCTGGCAGAGAAGGGCGCAACCCTTCCCTGCTGCAGGGCTTCTGGACTGCCTTTAAGTGCTGTGCCTCAAAGTGAGCTTGGAGGAGCAACACCAGCTTTGAGCCCTCTTCCTGATTCTGTGCAGAACTAGCTCCACATCCACTCCCCCTTTTTCCAGAGGTCATTCTGCGGCTCCCAAAGCTAGTTTGCATAATGTTCTTCAATTAGGACCATGTGGGATGGTCACAGACGCCAAAGCCGCGATGTCTGCGCATGTCTGTTTGGAAGGTTAGAGGTTTACCTTCGAAATGAACATGTGTAGGGTTGCACGGTGAGGCATCCTCTCTCCAACACAGGGGTAAACTTATCTGCCCTCTTCTCCTGCTTCTGATGTTCCCAAGCTTAGTTTTGCCATGATGAGGACTAGAAACTTGCCCTTTCTATTTGTTGCTGCTTTTTCCTAAAGCACCTGGGCTTCCCAGGAAGCTGACCTTGGTGGCCAATGGTGCAGTCCACCCACCCACAAATGGCTTGAGGCCTGTGTCAGTTTGAAAAGCAAGCCCTCTCTTAACACAACCCCCTCCGAAATGCACCTGGCATTTATACTAATGCAGATCCTTGAAGGGAATGGAGTGAGGAATTCTCTCCCCAGAGTTGACTGCATCTCTCTCAGCTATCTTCTCCTCCATGCGCTATTTGCTTCATGTTTTCTGCTTTGATTGGGTTATTATACCCTGTTGGCTGACTTATCTCAAGAAGGCTGCCCAATGTATTGGCAGAAATTGCTCTCACTTCAGATAAAACCTTCAAAATCACCCCTCTGCAATCTGGTGCCCTTCAGATGAGATTACATTTCCCATCATCCCCATCCATGCCATCTGGGGACCATGAGAGCTGTGATCCTACCCATCCGGTGGGGAAAAGCTTTTTGAAGTAACAGCTTTGCACCAACACTGGCGAGCTCTGGGTGCATGGAACCTGGCATTTACTTTCCACTGGAAAGTTGTTATTGTTGTTAGTTGTAAAGTCGTGTCCAATGCATCGAGAGCCCATGGGCAACACTCCTCCAGGCCCTCCTGTCCCCCACCATCCCCCAGGGTCCACTTAAGCTCACACCAACTGAGTCAGTCACCCCTTCCAGCCACCTCATCCTCTGCCGCCCCCTTCTTCTCCTGTAAGTTCTTGGCTGTAGTTACTTTCTGCAGTTGTCTTGGAGCCCAGGAAAATAAGATCTCTCACTATCTCCATTTCTTCCCCATTTGTCAAATTGTGGATTGTACTGTCCTTTTCCTTTTTACACTACCAGTGGGATGCTGTTTCCATCCTGAGCTTTAATCTAAGTGTTTGTGGTGCTATCCGTGGTACTGAAGGAGTTCCAGGTCCATGGACAGCGTCTCGAAAGTGTAGGCTGGAGGCTAAAGTGAGCAACCTGGATCCATGTTTGACCCTCCCTGCTCAGTCCTGTCCCGATACCAAGTGACGTCTCTGGGATTTTGCAGTGCCAGCATGTGCCCCACCTGCTAAGCTACAGCCTTTCCCCTCAAAACAAAGCATGGTTCCAGTCCCCATGATCCTGAAAGAGGGCCATCAGTGGGGAAATGAGTGCAGGGTGATTGTCCCTATAGTGCAACTCAGCAGGACATGCTCCACAGTTTCCCTCTGTCTCGAATCACAGGGGCAGAGGTGCTCTGTCCAGGGGATCTTTTCCTACAGTCCCCATAAAATTACCAAGGCAGGTCAGGGCCAAACAGACCCAGTTCCCTCGGTCTCGCCTCATATGGCATCCCCTGCAAACCGGCCACCAAACTTGTGGCCCTACGCTGCACTGACTCTAACCTGGCTATATCCTTTCTGTAACAAGGAGCCCAAAACTGAGCACAGTACTCCAGTTGTGGGCGCACCAGAGTCGTATAGAGTGGTGGTAACACCTCTCTTGCTCTAGAAGCCACACTTCTGGCTATGCAACCAAGGGTGGCATTCGCCCTCTGGACCACCGCATCACCCTGCTTACTCAAGTTCAGCCAGCAGTCAACTAGCACCCCGAGGTCCCTTTCACAAGTGCTGCTCTCCAGACACTTGTCCCCTAACCTGTACTTATGACACCCATTCCCATGCCCCAAGTGCAAGACCTCGCACTTATCCACATTGAACACCATCCTGTTGTCTCCTGCCCACTTCCATAGTCTGTCCAGATCCTTTTGGATCTGGTTTACCTGCTCCTCAGTTGTGGCCACTGCTCCAGTTTTAGTGTCATCTGCGCATTTGATCAGCAGACTGTTCACCCATTCTTCCATGTCATTTATGAAAAGATTAAACAGGATCAGCTCCAGGGGGAGCGCGCTTGTCACTGGCCACCATCCCGATGATTCCCCACTAATGGTTACCCCCTGCTTTTGGTCAGTCAACCCTGCCCTTATCCACCAGACAGTGCTTTGGTGCATCCCAAAACTCCTCAGTTTCTCCACCAAGATATCATGGGGTACTTTGTGAAAGGCCTTGCTGAAATCCAAGTATACCACATCCACTGCATCCCCTCCATCTAGCCATCTCGAAACCTTGTTGTAGAATTCCACAATTTTTTTCTGGCAGGACCTGTTATTGCAGAAGGAACCTTTGGTTTCACAAATACAATGTCAAACATCCCACTAGTTTTATGTTGCCCTTTTCACCCCCTCCCACTATTATAATACAGTTGATGTAGTTTTATTACTTAGATATGTTAATTTTCTGTATTAGTAATCACAAACTTAGGACTTGCTCAACCATTTTAAAAGACTTTCCAAGCAGGTCAACATATAGTCAGGATTATGTGAGGACTTTTTTCCTGATCCGTGGTGGTGGATATCCTGGAAATTAGGTACAGACTTTTTTTGTTTTTTGGCTGATCTGATTTTTTAGTGTTTGTGTATTTAATGTGCAGCTCACAAAAACTTTTTTTTTCCCTTTGCGGCCCAGAGAATCCAAAAGATTGGACACCCCTGATTAGGAGATTGAAGCGCCCTGGAATGTGGTGGACGCCTTTTGAACTCCCTGGACTGCTGACCAGGCACCAAAGAGTCCGCAGCCCTGCATGCACTCAAGGAGAGTCCCGTTATGTGCGGATGGCACAACACAGAAGCGGTGTCTAATGTGTTGGAGAAATAGATTGTGTCAGCTATATGCTGCCACCGTGTGGCAATCGGAGGAAAGGCAACGCATGCCATTGTGCCTTAGTGAGAATTCATATACTGCAATTGTGCAATTCCGATTCATGGATCACTGCCTTCTCATGGCGAAGGGGAATCAATTACAACTGCTCCTTAAAGAGAGAAGTCCACACGACAAAAAACATATAGCTGCCCTGCGAGCAGCCGGTCCCAGCATTTAAATGGCCTGGCAGAGTGAGAAAGAGAAAGTGCGCATGTATGCGCGAGCCTGCATATAATGGGGCACGTATAATGCTGACTTCAGTTTGCATTAGTTCTGCCTAGTCTCTTCTCAGCACTCTGGCTTCTGCTAATGGAAAATCAAGCCCATCATCTGGTAAACAAGGGAAGCAAGTACATTGATAGTGGGCACTGACATTAATTTAGACTGTAAACAATTCACTACTGTTGCCCCTACATACTAAATGATATGTCCTTTGTTACTGTCACAGGGCTATTTTCTTCACGTTTTTCTTTATTTTTTCTTCAGAACAGAAAGCATTGAAAGCTTGCTTGCTTCCATCCATCCTTCCTTCCTTCCTTCCTTCTTAGCTGTCTCCTCTGATCAACCATTATCTTGAAATCCTCCGGTAGACCCTGAAGAAAAGGAATACTACTTGCAAACACTTCCCAACCCAGCTACATCACCTAAGTTCATTGCCATTCCATTCTTGCTCTGTACTTCTGGAAA
>NW_025335996.1:0-36000 GCF_004798865.1 Varanus komodoensis
TCTTGGGTCAAGTCTCAAGCCTTTACTTTCAATTCCAAGTCGTCTCAAGTCATTGCAAGAAATTTTCGAGTCAAGTCTCTTCTCAGGTTTTCCTCTCTCTCCCCATCCTTTATCCCTCCCTCCCACTGCCTCCCTCGTGCCAAAAAGAGCTGATGCCTTCCCTTTCCCTTATAAATAACCCCCCTTCCCTATCCTGCCATCTCCCCCTTGAAACTCCTTCTGTCCCATCACCTCTGCTGTATTTGTGCCTGCCTTCCAGCCTGTCACAGATGCCTTCTGCTGAGATCGCCCCGGGATATCCTGCCACATGTTAGATGCAGGTGCTAAGCCTTGGAGTGACTCAGTGGTAAAAACAGCAGAAATAAGTCGAGTCATTTTCTTGTTGCTCCTAAGTCGAGTCTCAGTTGAGTTGCTGACATGACTTGAGTCAGACTCAGGAGTCACTTGACTCAAGTCCCCACCACTGGGAATATTATTATTATTATTATTATTAGAACATTTCTATGCAGACATTAAAGCTTAAAATGGGTAGGAAGTGGGAAGAAGATTCAGGAGACAAAGAGAACATAATGACTGGATGCTCAGAGGTGGGAAGGATCAAGTAGGCAGTGGGATAAATTAAAAAAATCAAAAGGAAAATAGGATGGGAGTGATCAGAGTAAACGGTGTCACATATGCTAATGAAAGCTTCTTTCAGAATCCATAAGGACAGGATAGAGTATGTACTGCTGGGGAGTACATAAATATGGGAACTGAAGGAAGCCAGTGCAAAGTTATCTTAAGACAAGGGCAATCAAAGCGCTGTGCTTTTTAATAGCTTGAAATAACTAATTGAAATATTTGGCTGTTGCATTTAATTGCAATGATTAGTGTCTTCTCAGAATATCAGACATTTCCATTCAGCAATGATGACTCTAACCTGTAGTCATTATTAAACTATCCCTTATAGGCATAGTTTTTTGATCATATCACCTATGTTTCTTGAGAAATACCAACATTACATCTTAAACATTTAGAGCTTCATCACTAAATGCATTAGCTCCATTGACCTGCACATGACTGGTAAGCATATGAAGTTGTAGCTTCATATACAGCAATGTAATAAAGAGCTGTGGACAGGGTTCTTTGGTGAAATTGTTGGGGTTACAAATTTTAATGACAAGGAAGAGATGTAATGTGAGTAATGGCTTCCAAGATTGCAGTAAGCATTAACATATTATTTGAAGCGTATCTGTACACCATAATGATGCAGGATTGGGCAACTGGGTGATAAGGAGTGGCATTTCTTCTTAGGAAGTGCAGCCATGTCTTCTGCTGCCAAATTTGAATGGGAGGGGGGAACCCTGTGATCTTGCTTTAAAAAAGTGCTCTAGGCATGTAAATTTGCTTAAAAAGAAGATGCACCATTCACATAGGCCTTGCAATAGGGCAAATTTGTCACTTGCTTCTAAGCTACTGAGTTACAATAGCTAGTTCAGTGGTGCAGCAATAATACTGGGAATGACTGGGGACCACAAAGCAATCACTTGAGGCCCAGTGCTCAAGCATGACCATATCTTATTAATACTAATTATGGGAAAATATAACATTTTAAAACATTAGGTTGAGAAGAAAAAAAGTAATTGAAGAAACCAATGATGTAGTTCCAGTTACAAGTTTGCCTGTGTTGTATGGAGTTTTATAAAAATTTGGATATTTCTGATCTTACTTAATATTCTTAGCATGTTACTTAGACTGTATATTTAGGTTCTTTAAACTTTGAAGACTGTATTTTATTTATTAATGGCCTAGTTTGTATATAACACTAACCCACGGGTTGTTGAATTCTGGTTGATCATAATGTGTGTTCATGGCCATGCCACTATAATAAATGAACCACCCAGAAAGCGACCCCCATGACTTATTGTTAGGCTGTGAACTTTGAATTATTTAAATTAAGAGTTGCTACCACATGGAAACCCAAAATTGCAGATTGCTTATGGGTTGTTTTGCAAGGCTACAGAAGTGGAATCCAGGGAGAAGAATGATTAAAAAAAACACTAGTTGCTCAACATAATTCATCAACAGCTTTGGATCTGGTGACCATGGTATTAAAATAAAGTTCACATTTCCGCCTTGTTTTAATGAAGTATTGACTGGACTTGAGCTATCTGTGTTTATCAAAATTCTTTCAGATAGCAATATCCTGAATGGTATAGTGTAGAACTATTTGATATTAGACATGCACTTTGTGAGTTTTATGTATCTAGTTGGAGTTGGATATTAAGATGGCAATAATTCAACTGTTATGAAAAGCTTTGCAAATAGTGCTTTAGGGAATTGTGTTTCTAAAGTCAGTAAAATGGGTTATATGTGGGAGGGTGGAATGTCAGAAATAAAATGCAGTTCATTGTGAGTTCATCGTCTGATTTGGAATGTGAACATGCTATGATTGGTTGCTGCTTTCCTACAAAAGGCAGGCTGTACTTACTGTTGACATTGCGTCCATTGTGCCTTCTCCCAATGCAGAGATGAGTGGCTGCAGAACGCAGTGACTACAAGGTGGTGGATTAGGGGGGTATATTCGGACTTCCACTTTCCTCCTCTGCAGTAGCCAATATAGTGATGAAGGGATGAGAATGAAGCAGTCCAAAGAGCCACAGGAAAGGGGGCAAGAGGGCAATGTATCTAGGAGAGCCTTGTAAGTTCCCAGAAGTTCTAGTTTCGCCCCAAACACCTTCCTGTCTGGCAGGGTATCTGGGATTCACAAATCACAGTGTAGCTGCAGCATGCAGTGTGAGGCACGGACTTCCTTGTAACCAGTTAACTCTTGGGAGTTGGTGGGTTCCTGAGACATTCTGATGTAATGCTGACGAATCTGTGGCAGGTTGCAAAAGGGAAGAGAGGAACTGATGAGGACTTGCCTCCTCCAGTACAACATCTGTTTAGAAAATGCCCCTGTTCTCTCATGGACCTTTCAAAGGTGAGTCAGGAGTCCAAGAAGCTTTTCATAGGAATTTGCAAGTTGTTTTAGCAAACAAGCTTTACATGGATCTCCTGCTATCTAGTATTGTGGATGTCCTTAAAGATCCAGTGACAGATACACCTATCATTAGGCTGAACAGGAAGCACTCACAGTAGCCATCTGATTAGATGCTGGCGAGAGCAAGGTCCTTATCCCAGAGGTATCAATGGACATAAGATACTTTAAAATAGATTTCAGTAGTGTATCCTTAATCGTAAAATGTGAGGCTGGTTCAACATTGTAAGGATTGCTCACTACTAGATCTACATTAGTTTGGATTTTTAGGTAGGACAGGAGGAATCTTGAGCTAAAGCTCTAGAGCATCAACCTTATGGAGAATGCATTGATCTTGCCACTGTGCCATGCTACAGGGCAAAATGTGGGAGTTATGTCAGAAGTCTAAACTGAGACCAGGAAGAAAGTCTCCTTATATTTTCACCCATGAAGGAGACATGCCAACTCATAAAAGCAGCAGGCTGGGTGTGTGGGGAGAGACTCACTAGTTATGGAAGGTGTGGTTTCCCAATCTAGCAGGTGGAAGCATGCTAGCTCTGATACCGTTTCATTTAGTGGAACTAACTGGTCATTCAGAGATGATAATCTCCTGAAACAGGATGTCCACTAAGGTCACCCACAAGATTAAGCAGTGCAAACACAAAGATGTATAGCAGTAGCAGCCCCAGCTAAACTTGTAGGATTCCTGTTGTACAAGTTCAGTAAGGTTCTCAGCTCCAGCACCATAAGAAAGAGGCAGCCTTGCATGGCAGATGCTCAGTCTCCAGTTGACTCCATATCAAATGCCTCCTCAATGAGCAGAGTGGTACCGAGCTTAGCTTTGAGTTTCACGCATACTGTGAACTCCATGCACTACTGTAATGAGTAAAAACACTTTACCAAAGCCTTTTCCCAATTTATATTAATATAGTTAATTGAAGTGTTGTATGTTTGATTATGCAGAACCCTCCAACTATACATCAAATATCAAGGGCATCCAAAAGATCTGAAACTTTGTTTCTTTCATATGGGCTAGATCTGCAGAGACTATGGGTAACTGATCTATGTTGTGCAGATGCTTCTGGCAACGCATCTGCCTGGCTCATAATTCTAGGAGACTTTCTCTCCTCAGAGATAAGTGCTTACTCTTGGAGACCAATGGATTAAACTTGCTTCTGCACTAATGCATTTCTGGAAGATCCAGAGCAGCTGTATCCGCCTTTATGCAGATAGCAATAAAAACACTCAATTATTCTATTGAACGTTAATGTAGCATAGTAACTAAGAGACTAAGCAAGATCCCAGTTCAGATTTAATTTCTCCTATGACCCCAATAGCATAGCATAAGAGCCATTCACTCTTAGCCCTACATACACAATCTGGATTATTAACTTGCTGGTTTATATGTTAATACTACTTTTTAATGCTGTAGATCCTAGGGAATTTCAATTCAGTTCAATTTTGATAGGAATTTGCCAAAAATTGCAAAATTCTCCATATTTTGGACAAAAAGAATGAAAGAAAAGTGAAACTGACAAAATTGTCCATGCTTGAGTGCTTAGCTCTTAAAAGACTGGGTTTAAATCTCTGTGTACCAACCATATCAGTGCTGAATTAGGGTTGCCACCCATTTGTCTGATAGGTTCTTCATTTTTAACAGCTACATAGCAGCCCAAGGTACCACACAGCCTCTCCATGCTGAGAATATCTGCATCTATTGCATTTGGCTGGTACAGATGGGTGATGATTTTGTTTGAGTGCATTTTTATAAGAATTTACATGAGAGCCATTTTGACTAAATGGATGGAATAGAAATATACTAAATAATTTTACCAGAATTTACAAAACTCTTCATATCTGGTGAGAAGAACCTTGAAAATGTAAGAACACAATGCAGGAGTAAATAAAACTGACGGTTTTCCCACCTAGCCTTAATATTACTTACCTTACAGAGCTGTGTAAGGATTAACTAAGAAACACATGTGCAGTGCTTTGAACGTTCTGAAGTGATGTAAATGCGATCATTGTAGTTATGCCCCATTTGGTAGGAGGGCATTGCCAAAAGCACCGTAATTCAGTCATGTGAAATCTTTTGGCAAGTTCAGTTCCATGGAGTGTGTACTGCTCTTGGACATTCTGTTCCTGCCTACTTTCCTACCAGTTGAACAAGGAACAGAAGTTGTACCTTCCCCAATAATGTTCTTTTCTGTTTGGCCTGTGGTGGCAGCAGCATGAATAACTGCCTCATGAGTTACGTTTCCAAATACTAAAGATAACCATTTTGTCCAGTCTAGTAATATCTCTCCTTTATACTTTATTTCTATAAATGTCCTGAATAAATAAGTAAATAAATAATTCAGGTTTGTACAACTTGTAGGTCTGAAGGTGCTTGGACCTACAACTCACATCATCCCTCACCTTTGACCGTGCTGGCTATGTATTCCAGAAGTTGACTGCAAGTTGCCAACTCCTGCTGTAGATGTTTTTCTGATAGTTTTGTTGTGTTCTTGGCTGAATAACTGCTCCTCAAAGTTTAATACAGTTGTGGGGTGGGCTTCTGTGAGTTTGCTGTAATTCATTTTCATGAAGTTTGAGTCTCACTTCAAAATTGATTTTATGTGGAGTATGAAAATATTTACAGAGAACCACTACCACCTTCTCTTGTACATGTAATATTTACCTATATGTGTTTGCAGCTGTTGTTTCTCCCATTTACTTCAGTGCAGGGACACATTCCCTCTTGCTTTCAGTAGGATACATGCCCAAACTCACACGATGTTGAAAGTGACGGAAAAGCAATATTAATATTCAGTTACTCATCCAAATGCTTATTACGAAATTTACCTGTTTACTTATTACAAAAATTAATATTACATTGGCTTGTTTTCAGTGGAATGTATATGTTGTATGTGTTTGATAGTGCAAGAGGAGAGCTCAGTTCTCTGGCAATAGAGATGCATATTCTATTGCTACTTTTCCAGGGGGATAGCCTGTTGAAGCAAACACAATAGAGTATTGTAGCAGCTTAAAAACTAACACATTCATTTATGGCACAAATGTTCGTAGACGCTGTCCACTTCTTCCTGACAATTGCCTCTTTTTACTACTTGTTCACCCTGTTGCGAGTGGTAAGAACAATGCTTGAAAAGGAGAGTGTATTTTCTAGGGAATGAAAACATTAACAAGCTGCACCTGCCCATCCCCAGTTTTGGTTCAGCATTAACAGAACATTATATCCCTAAAAAAGGCTTGATTCTTAGCTAATCTCCTGATTAAATGAAATGCTGTTTTATTGACCCTGCTGCTTTATTCATTAATTTACTCTTTAATAACTTTCTTAAGCACGCATGCTTTCCAGTGAGGCTTTGTGATACAAAGTTCACCCTTTCCTGCCTGTTCCCATAACAAAACTGCTGATCAGAAAAGAGTTTCATGGCATGCTTAACTTCCGTTTTCTCAATACTGCTCTATATGCAGCACCTACAAAAACTACCTGTTCTTCAAACTGTTACATGTTGTCTTTTGTATTTTGAACACCCTAATTTAGAGACTTACTTGATATAATTTATTATTGCTGTGTTTCAGCATTTTAAGCTTCCTTTCCTCAGCCAAGCATGCTGGTTTATGGTGGCTTTGTGCTGAAGCTTCACAGGACTTACAGACATCATTAGCCATACAGTACGTTTTGCATGTGGGACAGGAAAAGATGAAGTTACGTTTCTGCCTCCTTCCCCAGTGAATTCTCACTTTCTCTGTTCAGGGGTCTTTGCGTGCTTGTGGTAATACCAGTTCTTGGAATAGGGTGTGATCCTTCCAAGGCTTTGATTTACTTTACTCCTATGATGTACCATATTCCTCTTTGATGCTCACCCAAATCAGGACTTCCCAGTCGGGTCTGGGCATAATGACCACCCAGAGTATGGACTGAGTGTGGCTTGCCATTTCAATCATGATTTATTGTTGAAATGTAGCACAGAAGGTTATAGGTTCTGATTATGGTTAATAGCCTTCAGTTAAACCATAATGAAGTCACACATAACAATCCATGATTCAGCAGCACCCCATGATTCAGTGAGAACCCATACTCAATCTGTACTCTGGATTTGTCATTGCATGCAAATCAGTTCATTTTGTAACATTATTTCAGAAAGGTATGAGTCCATTCCACATTTGAATTACATAAGTGCAACCAATGCAGGCAGGAAAGGTCCAAGGGGCAAAAGATAGTTCCTTCTCTCTAGGTAAGCCATGTGCCTTTGCTAGAACTCTTGCATGGTGAGGCATTTGTGTATTAGTGTAGGCTGAGGGCCCTGGGAAGGCTTTTTCTTGTGAGCCACACCTTTGATTGTTAATTCCTCAAAGGCAGTATTTTTCAGTGGCATTGGGGCCAGCAGCTGCAGCACATACTGAAACCATTTGCTCTCAGGACACACTTGAAGCCTTTACTGCCTGTCAAGAAGTAGCAAATAGTTCTAATTACAACTGGGTATTGCAAGTCTCTGGTGACCCATGTTTGAATCAGTGCCTATACTCTGCAAAATGCAGAGTGCAGAAAAGAGTGGGTTGGATTTTTTGCCTGGGCAATGTAGCAGTGTACTTTAGAGATGACGACAGTTGCATGGAATAAACAAGTGCTCACCAGATCCTAAATGCTACCATTGACATGTTTTGGCTCACTTTTGCTCAAACTATTTTAAGGAACCCAAGTCTTATGTAATATATTCCTTGCTTTCCTGTGGAGCTTATGGTAGAGAGATGTTTTTCTGACTTTATCACTCACTCTGTTCAGAGAGTGAGTTTAGAAACACATGAAACAACTTTGTGAGTGTTGGAATAGCTTTGTAGAAAATAAAAAGTTGGTAATAAAATAAAAGTTTCCATCCCAAAAGCTTCCAAAGCTGGCCAAGATCCCCATCAGCAACTTGTTGTCTTTTTTCATATGATCTTTTGTGCACTTCAGTCTGTACAACTCACCAGGTGCACCTAAATGCATCCATCCTTTGGGTCCCAGACTTACCTGTGCACTGGACAGAACAAGCTATTATCACATCTCTTAATGGCCTAATGCGTGAAGTCTAGAACCAGTTCTGTGACTCCTTATCCTGAGCTGGTGTGGTGGTCATAGTGCTGGACTGGACACCTTGGAAATTTGGGTTTTTGTCTCCACTTGGCCATGAAACTCAGTGGGTGACTTTGGGCCAGCCTCTCACTCACTCTCAGCCTAATCTACTTCATAGGGTTGTTGTGGAGGAGGACTTTGTAAGCCACTTTTGGTTTCCTTGCCAGAGGGGAAAAAAGAACAGATGTTCTTTAAATGTAGTGTGATGTCATCATTGTACTCCTAAAATCTCACTGCACCTATTCATCTTTTCTACTTGATACTAAAATAAAACAAATGAATAATTTTGACTGGGTTAGTTACTAAGTTATAAAATGTGCCAGAGAATGACCCCACTGAAACTTTGAGGCAAGTTGTAGCACAAAAAACAGATGCCATGTAGAGGACATACATAGCTTACCTTTTATGGTGCGCATTTTAAACTGTTCACATTTCATATGACAGGACAGGCGGCACCAAACTCTCCTTGCATGACTGTTTAAATTACCAGTGCCATGCAGAAAGCTTATGAGGATCTTAATATGGACCTTTGGTTAATACTATTGTTTTGGCTTAATGTATACTTCTTAAAAGTGAATGTCCCCTTAGCTACTAGTTTTGCTGAAACTATACACTAAGATCCATGGGAAATTAGCTGCCAGTTTTAAAATCTTGGTGTGTACCATTTTACATATAAAATAATGGTTACTATATCCTTTTTCCTTCAAGGTATTATGCAGGAGAACCAAGGAATTATCTAATAAAATTAATAGACTTAACAAAGCCGCCATAGGAGAGTAACATTATTGTGAATCTTTTAATTTGGATCATGCCAGAGCAGATATAGTAGTTGCCCCCTTTTTATTTGTTTTTTTAATTGCTGCTGTGGCCAATACAGAAAATAACTAGTGCAAAGTAGACCAACATCCTTAATAACCTTTTGTAGAATCTTCTAAATTAAAACATTGGCTGTTTAAGTCAAGGTTAATTAATGGGTTGCATTAAAAGAATACACAGCTTTTGCTGGATGATGGCAAGATATTAATTCACAGTAGGCATGCAATAATCACAGTACCAAACCTGTAAGATAAGGGATTAAAACCTGTCACTTCCTAATGCATTGTTTTTCTAATTCCTTCTGGAAACCTTGCAGAGAAACAGCAAAATACTATCTTTAGCAGCCAGCTCACTGTAAAACAAAACCTGTTTCCATATGCTCTCTTCCTATTGTTTCTCATTTCTGCCAAAAAGTTTTGGCTGAGTGCTGTTCTCACCTTCATGCAGGGGAAAATTCTTGTGCACTGTTAAATTTAAGACTTCTGAAACTACTGATTAGATTGCCTTGATGGCAATCCTTTCCTGATCCGTAAATTCAGTATGCACAATAATTCATTTTCAAAATAGCTAAGACTTGGAACCTATGTATATGAAGTAATAACAGTAGAAGATGTTTTTGTGGGGGGCTGTGTGTGTGGTTAGGTTGTTAACCACTTGGTGGTAGAGGGACCATCAAATTGGGGCAAGTTTTTTCTGAGTAATGGACATGGATCCAAGGGAGTTTATTTGTTTGTTTATCGATTTCTATTCTGCCTTTTTCCTACAATGGGCTCAAGGAGCTTATATCCTTCTCCATCTTATCCCCACAACAACAACCCTGTGAGGTAGATTGGGCTGAGAGTCTGTGACTGGCCCAAGTCACCCAGTTGGCTCCATGGCTGAGCGGCGACTAGAACCCAGATCGTCTGAGTCCCAGTCCCAGCTCTTAACCACTGCACGACACTGGCTCTCTTAACCACTGGCACCACACTGGAATTCTGAGCCTGAGCAATGAATCTTGGTGTTTAGAAATTTCACCTATGGGTATGCTGTAAAAAGAACCTTGTGTCTAATTCTACCATTCTTTTACAAGTATATTCTCCAAAATGCATACAGTTTAAAGATATCTAGATTGGCTTTATAATTTTAAAAACAGTTCTCAACTAAAGATCTGTGGAGAAAACTTTGTTTTCTTGGTGGTATTTCAGCTAAAAGTGAAATGCCCTCTGCTGGGAAGAATGTAGGTTTCATAAGAGCTGTAATTTGGAATGCAGGTATAATAACTGTAGACCCAGCTCTCATATCTTAACTTTTGTGCTTGATTGTCATTGCCTTGGATTTACTTAGCTCCCAGGATAATACAGTTGTCTGTAGGAAACATCCATAATTAATTGTTTTGGATGTTTCCAGAGTAACATGGAATTTGGTACTGGGATTGTTCTAGCTATCCCTTTGTGTAGAGGATCACCTTCATTCTCCAGCCTCAGTCCTTGATCCTAGACTTTAAAATTCTTTGTCAACATTATCCTAATGCAACCTCTTTCTTGCTGTGGGTCCACAGCTTGACCCTTTTGTCTTGCACTCTATCTGATTTCTGACAGGTACATTTCTGACAGGAATACACATTTTTGCATTCTTGGTTTTCAGAGGTGTGATCCTGTTCATGTAACATGCCCATATGATACCAACATACGAGCGTGCCTGCATCTCCTGAAAAACAGGCACAGACTTGAAGCATTTAAAAAAAACTGATTTATTTTTTATGAAAGTTGTTTAATCATGTGTTTCTAAGAACAATCCCATGCATGTTTACTTGGAAGTAAAGCCTATGGTGTTTCAGTGGAAATTACTCCCTGCATTACACTTACTTAATTTGAGAGTTTCTCTCACTGACTTCAGTGGGCTTTAATCCTGAGCAGACCGATACAGGATTGCACTGTAAGGCTCCTGGTGGGATTAATAAGCTATAACTGCTTAACTTGGCTAGAGCATACATCATGTCTTTCTTTTAGAGCTTTTTACTTTACATCCTATAATCCTATGGCTCCACTCTATTTAATCCGGTAGCATTGCCAAGTTCTGTGTTCACATTGCATTCGGCTGATCCAAGTGTTCGACAAACCACCGTGTGTTATTTTATGAGTTTCCTTGAGATTATGCCAGTTCAGAATGCAGGTTAAATAAATGAAATGCTGCAAGTGGAAACCTTGAATGTTATGTTTCTGCTAGCTTAGTTGTCATTGCTTATAAACATACTTGCTAGGCGTTAAATTACTCGTGTGACATATCCACAATATGGGAAACAATAAACATGGTGGTGGAAAGGCGTTCCACCCTTTCTTCACCTGCTAATTCCTACCTTACAGATCCCTCTTGATTTTTCTTCTAAATGCTTTTTATTTGCAGAACATTTGTTTGGTAAGATGCCAGTTCCGAGTGAAAGATTTTCCAACAATGCCTGTGTGTCAAGAAAGACAAACTTTGGCCACTGAACCCTGACAATGTTTCTTTAGCCAAAATTGGCTTCTGTGGTTCTAGTGTAATCAGAGAATGCATATGGTGGTATTTAACAAATGCATAAATCATTCCCACACTATATTTCTCTGGAGAATAATTTGCTGTCAGCATCAGCTTTAATTGTCTCTTTATCCATGAAAGCAGATGGCAGAGTTAAGCCAAATAAGGGTGTATCTAATGGTCTGTTGTTTAGCTTACTAACCATAAACAATCATATAGGATAGGTGGAGAACATTAGGGTGACATTAAATCTCTATTCAACCTTTATGCACAAAGGGGAGATTAATGTTTGTAGTGCACAAGGGGCTGTGTATCTAGCCCTCTCAGTCATTAACCATCCTGTGTTGAGGAGGAAGGTCTGAAGGGGGTTTCCATTCTCATTCACTTAAATGTGAGTAGTAGCTTTCCTGTGATCAGAAATCCTGAAAAAGCAATGTGCTGGATTGCAAAGAGGTTTCTACTCACATTCAATCTGGATAAGGAGAGAGCCATAATAATCTCCCTGTCTTACTTTTTAGTGCTTCAGATGTACATGCAAGCTATTTTAAGCAGTAGTCAGGAACTAAAGAGGTAACTGTAATGTGCGATAGGAGGAAGAGTTCCTAGGGGCTGCCTCTAAATTTTATTCTGGGAAATGAGTAGTACTGAACTAGTTAACGATGACTGGGTTCATGTGACATGACATGTGAACCTAGAACATTTCCTGCAGGGTGGCTTGTTTGTAGCCAATAAACCATCCCAACAACCCATAGCTTGTTGGACCCACCATGGGTTGCTGTATCATCCAAATCCTGATAACCAACCCCATTGTGGTTTTCAGGAAGCAGCTAGTGAACTGTTCAGCATCAGCGGGAAAACTTCTTAGGCCAGTGCCAGCTATCCAAGGGACATAGTAGAATGACTATCATTGGGTTTGTGTCCTGCACTGCTCACAGTGATTTTTTCCCTCTTCCCCCATCTCTGAGGGTGATAATCACTTTTCACAGTCTGTGGTTTAACAACTCCTTCAAAATGCTCTAACCACATTGGAGAATTTGTAACTAGTTTATTGCCTTTTTTAAATGCAAGCAATTTGTTCAAGTATTTTTGAAATTATTTGAACAAAAGTTAGATTTATGCAAATGTCTCTGTCTAGTTGCATTGTCGTGGCTGAGCCATTATGACCCCATGAACAACATTCCCCCAGGCCTTCCTGTCCTCCACCATCCCCCAGAGTCCACTCAAGCTCACACCAACTGCCTCAGTGACTCCAACTAGCCACCTCATCCTCTGCCGTCCCCTCCTTCTTTTGCCATCTATTGTTCCCGGCATTAGGCTCTTCTCCAGGGAGTCCTTCCTTCTCATTAGGTGGCCAAAGTGTTTGAGTTTCATCTTCAGGATCTGGCCTTCTAAAGAGCAGTCAGGGTTGATCTCCTCTAGGACTGACTGGTCTGATCGCATTGCAGTCCAAGGGACTCGCAGGAGCCTTCCCCAGCACCACAATTCAAAGGTCTCAATTCTTCGGCACTCAGCCTTCCTTATGGTCCAGGTTTCACAGCCATACATTGCAACTGGGAAAACCATTGCTTTGACTATCCGAACTTTTGTCAGCGGGGTGATGTCTCTGCTTTTTAGTATATGGTCTAGATTTGCCATAGCTTTCCTCCTAAGGAGCCAAGCATCTTTTAATTTCTTGGCTGCAGTCACCATCTGTGGTGATTTTGGGAGCCCAAGAAAATAAAATCTGTCACTACCTTCATTTCTTCACCATCTATTTGCTAGGAAGTGAGAGGACCGGATGCCATGAATTTAATTTTCTTAATAATGAGTTGCAAGCCAACTTCTGTGCTCTCCTCTTTCACCTGCATCAAGAGGCTCTCTAGTTCCTCTTCACTTTCTGCCAGTAGAGTGGTATTGTCTGTGTATCTGAGGTTGTTGATATTTCTCCTGTCAATTTCGATTTGTGATTCGTCTAGCCTGGGCTTTTGCATGATGTGCTCTGCATATAAGTTAAATAGGCAGGGGGACAATATACAGCCTTGCCGTACTCCTTTCCCAATTTTGAACCAATCAGTGGTTCCGTGTCCAGTTCTCACTGTTGCTTCTTGGCCCACATAGAGGTTTCTCAAGAGACAAATAAGATGGTCTGGTACTCCCAGATGTGCATGTGCATATGTAAAATTGCAAGGCACTGGAATGGCAAGCCTTGCCTGGGCAACGTACTGGGAGGTGCCTGCTGTCAGAGTGCAGCAGGTGGCTGCCTTGGGCATTAACCCAGAGAAGATTCAACATCCAAAGGTAAGCCATCAAAAGAAACCAGAGTGATGTTTACTTACAAAAAGGGTGGCCAGCAGATCACTCCCCTTGCAGCAAGATCCTCTAGGGGTTTTTAATGGGTGTGGCTCTTCCTCTTTTTGATGGGGACGTAGTCAAGTAGCTGATTTGCAGGGTGGGTTGTTGTGCCATGGCAGTCCCTCCAGATTGTTTCTCCTGTGCAAGCCTATCAGCTGTTTAAATCACCTTCATCAGCTTTTTGTCCATTCCCCAAATCCCAGTAGTATGCTTACTTGAAACTAGGTGGAGGGCCTCTCCAGCTTCCTTATTAATGACCTTCCAGAAGCTGGGAAAGACCTTCCCTTTTAGGGAATTTTTAGCCTGTTGTTTGTTTCTTTTTTCTTTTACTCTTCTAAATATGTTGACTGCTTTTATTTTGTCTTTGGCTGTTGTTTCCAATGTTTACTTTTTTAATTTAAGTTGCAAGGCTTGTTTAATTAAATAAATTGTTAAATTCATTATTCATGTATTTGTGCCTTGACCCTCCCAGGAGGAAAAGCAAGGGATATAGGTGTTAAAATAAAATAAATACATGTTCTCCAGATCTCCAGTAAAAGTCTATGATGAATTCCTTTCAGATCACATCAAATTTCTCATTTCTGTTATTGGATCCTTAAATATTCTAAAATGGTTTTTAGTCTAATTTTAAAGTAACTTTTTTATTATGCATTATATCATGCTGTTCTGGACAGCGTGGAAGTGGAATGAAATAGATAGATAAGATAGAAAGGAGTTTACCTGGTGCAACCCAAATGTGTTGTGCTATAATTCCTATTAATTTCAAGCCAGCACTGGTATATTTATTTGTTTCACATTTGGAATGTACCAGGGCCAGGAAGGCTGCATTATATTGACATATTATTCATTTTTAACTTAAAAATTTTGTTTGGCGAATTAATGTTTCTTCCACATTCTGGTGTTGAACGTATAATCAAATCTGGTGTCTACATCATATCTTTTCTCTTCTTTGCAAATATTCAGTCTTGATCACATTTGTTTCCTTCAGAACTTACTTATTTATTCATTTGATTTATATCCATGGCCCGTGCTTCCTGCAAGGCAACACTAGGGTACAGCACAAGCCTTCCCACTTGGTTCTTCTCAATGTCTCTGAGAGCCCCTGTCCAAATGAAGGCACTACGGAAAACCCAATGCTACTTTCTCCTTACAACAAACTCAGAGTGGTTTACTTCGTTCTCTCCCCCCTGCTCTCAGTTTTATCCCCACAACAACAACCCTGTGAGGTGGGTTGGACTGAGAGCTGACTGGCCCAAAGTCATCCAGTTGGCTCCTTGGCTGAACGGAGACTAGAACCCAGATCGTCGGAGTCCCAGTCCCACACTTTTAGCTACCACCCCACACTGACTTTCAGTGTATGCCTAATTGTCAATTAAAATTATGAATTCTAATTGTAGGATTCTAAATAGAACCTACTTTGCTCACTTTCAGAACCTGCATTTTACACTTAACAGCTAACTGGCTTTGATTTAAAAATAACTTTTTATACTGTTCATCTTCTATATGGACATGCTTCCAAAAATATCATTTTCTGTACTACTTCATGGCAAAGGGAAGTCATAATGTGGATAGCAAAAATGTTACAGAAGAATTGAAATGAGTTAATTGGGATTCTGCATAGACAAATGATACTGGCATACTAAAGAGCTGCAGTTAAATGTAACTATTGCCATCAATCATTGTGGGCTATAGTCAGTGTTTAAGCAAGTTATAGTAATTTATCTTTCAAACTGGCTAACTTTGGGCTGATGGTAATGACAAAGCCTTGTCATAGTCCTTCAATTAATTACATGTTAGTTTTGTGTAAAACCATTGTCTTTGGTGGGATTAAGTGGTGTAATTGGATGCTTTGGAAGAACTTTCCGAGCAGACTTTAAAAGAGTGCAGGGACTGCAGAGAAGAAAGGGAACTGTTAAAAATCACCTCTACCTTGTTTCATTGACAGGTACCTTCTCTCGGTAGAGAGACGCTACTGAGTATAGTGGCTTACCACCGTAGGTATTCTACAAAATACATATTGGTTTCCACTTTAAAGGGGAGATAACTTATCCAGACTTGCATGCCCTTCTAAACGCCAAAGGAATTTTCAGAGGAAAGATAATTATTTTGGGGTCCTTCAGTGAAATACAATTGTGCCCGTGATCCTACAGTATAAGCCACTGGGGAAAGATTCCTCTTCCCTTGCACAGCCACAATCTGCTTCAGGAGTTGCGAGGCCCTCCAGAGCAGTTGTCTGGAGCATGTGTGGGCTGCAGGAGCCGGTTGATGACTGAAGAGATTTGTTGCATAAGCAGAAGCATGCCTGCATGACTTTGTATGTAGCCCAAAGAAAGAAGGGTTTTGACTTGAATCATGGTTGTTGCTGCTGATTAAGCTCTGTGTACCAGGATAGCAGCTTATGCTGTTTTACAATAGCAGATGTTGCCCCGTTAGTGAAAGCAATAAATGTTTTGAAAGTCATCCAAGCATGTGTAACCTTCCCGTTCCCATCATGGTAGACCACCATGCAAGAAGTTATTTCTAACACAGGCACTACCAGTGTGTGTGCAAGAGCCCTCCACGTTTGTTGGCATTGTGTGTGAGGAAACGGTTCTGAGGGGAGGAATGTGGGTCAGACTTGGTATTGGTCTCTGGGAACACTTTGAAGTGCAGTCTGACTCAAAGCAGGTGAGATGAGTTTCTTAGAGTAAGTTTGGTTTTAGTATAAAGCAAGTACTGTTATGAAAAGTGATGCACGTTTATGAACAAATGTAGAGGGTCTCATTTTGACCTACTGGTAGAAGAAAGCTGGGGTGGGGGTTGCCAGTTCTGTGTGATAAACTGAAGATATGTAGCCTGAAATCAATGTATATTATAATGTTTTGTGATCATTACTATTACTATTTGTTGTTGGTATAAAAATAAAAAGTATGTTCAATCCAGTCCCCAAAAGATTAATAACAGTATATGGCAAAACATACCTTTTTGCATAAAGCTGTTTGTTTTGGGTGTGATGTCATTTGGTTTATCAACACTCCTATACATCTTTTGTGTTTCCTTTTCTGCGCTTAATGGCTTGTCTGTGTGATCAAAGTAATTCTTTATAGTCTGCTTGCATTTTCCCTTCCTACAAGAGCTTATGGAAAAATTGATGATTTTGCAAAAGTCCTTTGCTACCCAATTTTGTGATCCTGAATATGCTAATTCATTTTAGCACATTGCAGAGAAATTCTGTGAATGGTAACAGTTGTTTTAATTAGAAAACCTTACCTTTCATTTTCATTTGTGATGCTTTGCATGTTATACTCATCAAATGCATATGTCACAGTAAAAAAAGCAACTTTTGTCGCATCTGAACCATATATTTATCATCTGGGTGAATATATAAATAGATAATGTGAAAATATGCCTAAATTGCAGTCAGATGTTTGGAGTAACATTTTTGCAATTCACACAAGTTATGATTAATACAATTAGCAGAAGTAATTTTGTTTGGAATAAATTTTCCACTCCACCTGAAGAAACAATTTCCTGATATAATTTTAGTTTATGTAGAAGTACACTTTTCATTACTTGGATCATATTATATGGAAACAGTGACCCCTTGTCAAAGCCAACTGTTTACATAAAAATCTACGATATTTTGCTTATTTATTTGTCTCACTACATAAGTAAATTAACATGAAAAGGGAATTGTTCATTTGTTCCCTTATATACCACCAAATATTTATAATCTTCAAGGCAATAGGCAAATCACAATCATGTTTGGGGCGCACAGTGAGAATATGTAACCCATAATTCTCAGCAAGATGAAACACATGTTTTCTTGTATCTAAAATAGAAGTGCCTGCCAGATGACCTGTCCACTCTCTTCCATCAGTCTGTCTGTGGGTCCTCACTGTGAGTGGCATATTAATAAATCTTCCTATGACCATTTTCTGAATAGATTAGCCCAGAATGTACGTTGGAGGGTAAATAATTCTAATTTGAAGTGTGTGTGTGCATTTAGAGTATTAAATTGCTTTTTCTTTATAGTGTATTTGAATAAATTCACAGAAACTTTAGACTGAAAACATATGAAGAGGTAGTGAACGCAACTGGCGTTTAATAACAGTAGATATAAAATGTAAACAGCAACCAGTTTCCATCTTGCAGGGGATGGTCTCTGGGCCTCTGGAGCTGATTTGCTGGTGGGAGGACCCTGTTCTGCTAGTGATATCTGTTCTGCTGATGGAGAGACACGGGTTGGGTTTGGTTTGGTTTTGTTTTCATTTGATTTCTAAGGTTCATTGACTGTAACATGCTGAAAGGGGGAACCACCTGATGTTTCCTTAGGAAGCATATATCTTGGTGTATTTTACTACTATATATAAGTATATATTATACTTGGTATAGTTTACTATTATAAAAATAGTAAAAAATACAAGATAAAAACTTCCCCCCATATATACTAATTGTTAGTATCCATGGTGAAAAAGTGAAGTTACAATGTCCTTATCTTTTCACTCTGTGAAAGGTCTCGGCTAAATGAGTCTCTTGCATTAGTTCGCTAAATTTATACTGTTCAAATTATTTGTTTTGTTGTTGTTCTACCACACTGCTGAACTTTTAAAGGTTAGAGTTTATTTTAGGCTTATGGGCTGTCCGAACTAGTAATTGAAAAACTTTTAGAAGAATTTATGTGATGCATCTCTTAGTTTCAAGATTTCATGTCCCATTAAAGATAACGCCTAAACTGAACAGAGCTAAAGCACCGGCCGTCCTTATAAGGGAATGAAAAACTGTAATCGTTTATGTAATGCTTGTGTTCTCATAGAAAGATGTTATGCAATATTTTCATCCTTCTCCTTATAATATTTGAGTACAAATCTATATGGCATTTTAAGGCTGTGCTGTTCTAGTAAACAGTAGAAATTCAGGATGGTTGCTCCATCTTTCGATAATCTCTGATTGCATAGCAGTTGATTAATAGCCCCTGGACATATTTTAAGTATGGGAAAACTTTGTCTATTGTGCTAGAACCTTGAAGCAATGGACTGATTTACAGTGTGAAATTCTTCCAGCTAATGATGGAGGTATGCAAACATCCAAAACACTGCTGGAAAAAAATGACCATGATTTGGAAATGGCTGGTGGCTCATGTTTGTTCTAGCCCAGTTTATGTTAGACTTTCAGCACAGGATTGTGAGCACAATTATATTAAGGAAGTCAGCAGTATGGACTAGACCAAGTACAAAGGACTTTCATAATGAATAATACAACTTTTGGAATGGGAGTATTTTGAATTCACAATTTAGTCATAATCCTACACATGGCAGTTTTGTTCTGTCAGCCTCTAAACCAAGCACAAGCAGCCTGTGACTGGCTTTGCATTGCATGACAAGCTATCATGGGTTGCTATCCATGATGGCTTGTTGAGTAGTATGAACCCAAACTGATTCCTGCAGGGTGTTTTGTTTAAGGCAACAAGCCTCCCTTGGATGTAGTTGCAGTTTTGGTACCCAGGATGGGTTGATATGTTCTCTGAACCTGGATGACCAACCCTATCATAGGTATAAGGAATAATTTACCAACTTTATTGCAAAAACCTGCAAACTCTTCCTGGTCACACTTGCAATTTCTTGGCACCTTCCAGTGTCAGCTGCCCGCAGAGTGCCTAGTGGCACTTGGGGGCAGGAACATTGCCTTTCCCCACCCCAATCTCCACTATGATTGTGAGCCATTTCAGGTTTCACATACCTTTTTTTCATGTTATTTTTTTTGGTTTTGGAGGGCATAAAAGTTGCCTTCATGCCAGTTTTGCAATCCCATTTTGACAACTAGGGACAATCCCATATGATCTTAAACATGGCTTAACAGGGTTTAAGAAGACAATAGGTGGTTTCTGACTGGGACATGTGGTTGTATACATCCTAGTCAGTAAAATGCTATTGACTAGTCAAAATCCTATTTAAAGGGAATGCTGAGTTTGTCAACTAGCTGTCAAAACTCTGTTTTGCCCTAGAGTATCAGGGAAAAGTGCAAAATACTCATCAAGTTGGGGACTTTTAGGAAAATAGTAATAAGGGAGTGTAAAGCACACCAACCCCTTTGTGTGAGCTAAGATCACTCATACCTTAACTTTTCTTTGCCAACTTACCTTTTGACAGCTGTCAAGAGAAAGCAAAGAGAAGAAAAGCCCTGTGTGGATCCTCCTTTGGTCAGTGTCCAGGGTAGATACCTATGTCACTCTGGTGCCCCAGTGACACCGCTCAACTGAAGCCCACAATTTCTATTTTCTCAGAACTGTGGTTCTGTACCATTGCATAAGTGCAACCTCCTTAAATATCTGTGAATGTACAAAACTTTTAAAAAGCTTGCCAACCACTGATACCTCCCCCCCTCCCCCCGTTGTCCTTGGGCACTTTGAAGCAACTGTCAGTGACTCTCAGAAAGCTGGCTGTTGAGCCGGATTTCAGTCTTTGGGGAAGAATAGAGGGGAAGGAGGCAAAAACCTGCAGCAAGCAAAATATGTCTGCAATTGCAGAGATGGGAGGGAAAATAAGTTGTTCCTGCCATAGGGTTCCCTAGAATTCCCACAGGAAGATTGAGAGGGAAAGGGGGGACAAAGGGTTAACAGCCTATGATGAGTCTGATGAACTCTTGGGCGTGCTGTGGTTTGTTCATAGAACAGCCACCTACCATGGATTATTGCCCTGAGAACTTGCATAGCGTGTATGTCAAAGGATGATAGAACTGTTGAGCCAAATTGACAAGCAGGCTATTTTTGATCAGCCAACAGAGCTAATCACCAGGGATTATAGGAGCTGTAGTGAAACAGTTTGGACTACTCAGGTTAGATGAGGCTGTTAAAGACATTCCTGCTCCTAAAGCTCTTGCAACAATTGCCTCTCAGCTTTATTTTTCCCCATTTCTTTGATTTTTCAAAGTTCTCAGGCCATTTACTTGATCCCAATATTGCAAAAATTTAGATTTGAATAATAGTGAAAAAGGAATAATTCAGTGAACGTATGCAAAAAAAGGTTTGGTCCAGAATGGTCCAGTCCCTGCACATTCCGTAAATGGGTCTCCCACTGACAAAATGGCCTAATTTAGCTGTGGCTTTGGATATTTTATAAGTGGCAGCATAAAAATTCTTGGGATTTACGTTTAAACTGTAAAACAACTGTTATTTGTTGCTTGTATGACCTATCTATAAAAATATTTGTTGATGTGAGCTGCATGGTTTGTGAACATACTCTGAAAATACCTGTGGTCATGTTGGATTATTGTTTGTGGTTGTTTTGATTTGCATTTGTTAGTGAGTCTCTCAGCTAAAACACACAACTAGGTGGAGTTGCTTTTTGTCACATATGAGCTGAACTCTTAAGCCTCTTAGAAATGGCTTGTGCTTTGGCCAGTTTTCGGTGTCATATTCACCCTTGGGGTGTTTACACAATCTGAATATGAAAACTTGGCAAGGGCATTAGGCCAGAAGTAATCTATAAATATATATTCTATGACTAGGACACCATACCCTGAAACAGCATTTCATCTGTGCTCATTTCTCAAATTGATTTTTGTGGCTCTCAGAATGTTCCTCGTCTCTAGCTCCTTTTTTTGTGTAAGTACACAGGTAAAACATTGGTAAAATATTCCACACACAAACAAGAATTTTGATTTGCAAGAATAATAGAAGTATATAGGCTCCATTCTGCTGTACTAATTTTTATGCACCATTCGTTATTTTATTAAACATTTTCTAACGTATTTTAGAATAACTTTTTGAAAACTTAATGGAGTTTTTAGTAGATCTGGCAACCATGTATCATGCCCTAACTTTGAAGAACAAGCAAAGGCTACTGTAATGGCCTTAAGATAATATTTATTTATTTATTTATTTAGAAAAGTTCTAGGCCGCCCCATTCACTGAAGCCTCGGGGCGGCTTACAAATAAATAAATTAAAATACATAAATAACAATATAAAATACACATAACTGTATAAAATAAGTCGCCCTGGCCATATCCAGTCCTTATGGTGCAGTGGTAAGCAACATGGGAGTTCAGAGCACAGATGTGCACCTGGACACTTTGGTGCCCACCAAGGTGTTCTACCCTCCTACTTTGAAATAATCATCATCATCACCATCTCCAGCTGTGGTTGCTGTGAAATATGTTTCTGCTGGTGCTGAAAATGTGGATTCAGAAGTGTGTTAATGTTCAGGCCATTTCTGCTTTGTATTCAGACTTCAGGATAGCTTACTTGCCCTTTGCCATGCTTCTCACGGCAGGCATCTTACGGTGCCCAGGCAGTTTCTCAAATTGCCAAATGTGCCTACAGCCCAAGAAGTTTGTCTACCCTGATACAGTATAATGCCTTTGTTAGGCCAACTCAAAGATCACAAACAATGTGCAAGCTTACAAAGGCTTCTAGGTCTGTCCACCAGAAAAGATACTACAAAAAAGCAGGTTTGGTGGCATGTTGTGAGGACATACAGAGGAAGAGGCATACTAGATGTTGTAACTTTTAAGAGAAAGTGATATTATTGTTATTGTCACATACTGCAAGGAGTCATTGTTGCTATTCTTATACTGCATTGTAAGGAGTGCTCTTGCAAGAACCCTGAGTCAGCTTACAAGGTTCTCCTCTCCATTTTATCCTCACAGCAACATCCCTGTGAGGTACGTTAGAATGAGAGCAATGACTGGCCGGAAGTCCCGCCGAAGTCTTCATGGCTGAGTTGGGAGAACTCAAATCTCTTGAATCCTAGTCCAACACTCTTAAAAATTAAACCACACAGGCTCCTATATACCGAGTCAGTCTCATATATGCTTATTTTATTATTTCTGTTCCCCTCCAACACCACCATGCTTTCCCTTCATGTACATGGGATTTGTTTCAGCTTCTCTTTGAATACATAGGTGTGTGGGGACTTTATTTAATCAAAATGGCTTAAATTAAAATGAAACAAAGCAGTGGGGGCTGGAAAGGCTCTGCGGGAATTTTCTGAGGGCAGGGAGTTTTGCTGCACTGTCAAAATCTTTGTGTTATGTAGAAAAGGAACAGAAAGGGTGCCTTGTTATTGACTGAAATCACTGAGGTTGATGACATCCTGTCACAAGTAATGATGCTACAAGCACAGGCTGCAGCAATCTAGCCTTGACTCATTTTAAGAGATATGCCCCCCCCCCCCCAAGATGCAACAGCTGCTCTGAAAGAAGGAATTGCCACGGTTGCTCTAGGCAACCTTGGCTTGAATTCTTCTTCTAATTTTGCTTAGTAAAACCTGCAGCAAAATAAGCATTGCTGTAGTAGCAGTGGTGCCACATTTTGGACTGTCATCCTCCGTGACCTTTGACAAATGAAATGATATTGCCACACGCACCTGGCAACAAAAATATAACATTTACCAAGTTTCCGTTCAGGCTTGTAGTGTTCAAATCGCATTTTGATTTTGGACAATATGAAGAATCTTGCACTTGTGAGCACTTTACTAATGATAGGAGATGCTTTGCATTTCTTCCAATGGGATAAAAGGCAATGAACAATTCAGTGTGTAGATATTTTGTATAGGTATTCTGAGTAGCTGGATAAATTGATGGTATAATAAAAAAAAGTTTGTCCTTGAATAAAAAGTTTAAAATAACCATTATACCACTCTGTCTTTGATAGGATTTGATGTACTGATGTAATACTAGTCTCAATACTAATCCAAAAGAATTCATTATTTAGTTGAAGGAATAAACTATGCCATTTTTAAAATCATTATCAATTATAAGAGAAGCAAAAGAAAGGAAAATAATATCAAAAAGAATAAATAGAAAACTGTCATACATATCCATTCACAACAACTATTCACAACACTATTGATGAAAAGGATTTAAAATAATCCCTTTAATTTAAAATATATACATTAATATAAGCAGTCCATATATCTAAATATGCATCCAGATGAAATTGATGACTGAGGATACATGTACTAATGCAGCAAAAGCAGTATGATTTTCAGAATATTGAATGATGGATGTTCAGGTTTACCTTTCCAACTTGAAGTGTAAGACTCTGTGGAACTGTTAAGAACTCCCAGAGTTCACTTTTGCTATCTATCTGTTAATACCCCCTCACAGGAATATAATTTAAATAATAAATATAATTTAACATTTAATTGTAATTTATATATGGACGGACATCTGCAATTATAACAAATTATAACAAAATTTATATAAGAAAACATTCGTACCAGAAAGCAGGCCACCATAGGGCCATCTATATAGGCAGTCCCGCAGATATGAGCAAGTTCTAGTCTTGAGAAAACAGAAGTTTGTCTTTAAGTCGAATTTTGTATGTAAGTTGGATCACATGTAGTTGGCCCTCCACATTTGTGGTGTTAGGGTCACAGGACCCACGTGAAAGTGGAAAAACCACAAATCACTTCTGCCCTACCAACACCCAAGTTCACCAGTGCCGCCTCTTTGCCACAAGGAAATGCAGGAGAGATTTCCGCTCTGGATGGGCTGGGCAGGGCAGGAAAGCTTGTTCTGGAGGCCTCCCTCTCCCCCCTTTTGCTTCCTCGCTCTCTGTGGTGGTGGTGATTTCCTGCAGTAATTTTAAAAAACTTAATAGGTTTTATGGCAGTTTGTAAGTATAGGTTGTTTGTAACTGGGACACTTGTAACCAGCGGACCACTTGCACCATTGTTAGCATCGCTTCAGCATCTAGCAGAGCTAACCACAAGCCACTGTGATATCTGGTATACGTGACACATGTTGTTGTTGTTTATGCTGAATCAATCTCAATTTCAAGTCAATAGAAACAGTACGTATGGAACCTAGAACAGCTTTGCCCTCAATAGGCTATAGAGACTAGAGCAGGAGTCCACAAACTTTTTCAATAGGGGGCCAGTTGAAAGGCGTTGGCGACCAGCATGGGCCAGTGAAGTGGGTGTACCTGGGTGTGCGCAAGGTGGCGTCGAGCGTACACAACAGCGACTCGCTCGGAGATCTCCCAGCGAGTCCAAAACCATCTCTGAGTGAGCAAGCCACTGCCTCCCTGCCCGCGCAGCAAGTGGGGTGTCGAGTGCTCGGGTGGCCTTGCAGGCCGGACAAATGGGCATGGCAGGCCGGATCCGTCCCATGGGCTGTAGTTTGAGGACCCATGGACTAGAGCATTTCAGTTCCCTGTTCTGCTCCTCTTTAACATTCTGAACAGTTTTATTACAATCCAAAATTCTCTTATACAAAGCTTTGTAGGCTTAGCTTTCTGTAAAGAACCAGTTAATCCCTGTAGCAGTATAAAAGCTGCTGAAGCTCTCATTGTTGATGGTCCAAATATGGGCATCAAAAAGTACTAGAATGGAGTATATTGCCACCCAGCACTTGATGGTGATATTTATGCGATGCTGAAAATATTAAATGCTCTTCATTCAATCCTGTTAACGGATCCAGAGTATGGAGTTTAGCATTGATCCAATTTCTCCACAAAATAGACTACATCTCTGTTTTCAATTCAGGATGTCCATATAAAATTACTTTGGCATGAGAATGGGGATCAAACTGCAGTTGATGGGACAGTATATGCCAGTAGAGGCCAGACTTGCTCAGAGGAAGAAACACATATAGTAAATGTCAGATGTTTGAGAGCCGCTTGAGGCGGCAGTGGTGGGGAACAGAGAGTGGCAGGTAGGCATCTGCAGGTGCCTACCACAGTGGGTGGTGAGCTGCAATAAAAATCCAAAGAGCCACATGCAGCCCCCAAGACTCTGTTTGGCCACTTCTGGTATATGCCACCCTTCTACAGCTGATCAGCTATTGCTGCCATGGATCTTTTATCCAGGTAAAAGGATATAATGAGCTGTATTTGATTGAGTCCAATGGCCCACTAGTCTAAGTTATGTCAAGCTTGGTTGGCTGCTCTTTTGGAATCCAAAGAACTAGGTTCTCGGGCAAACATCTTTGTTTGGTCTACCCAAGATTAATTAACTAGAGGTATTAGAAATGGTTAGACAAACACTTTATAGAGTTCAACAGGTGAGTTTTAATTTGCATATGTTTACAGTGCAGTTCTGTGGCTATGGGCCAGCCTGGAAAATCTCTAACCTTGTAGCTGGGACTCTTCACTTAGCACCTTCCTATTACTTGTAGCTGGCATGGAAGGAACCATGATAGCTGTATCGCTGAGGTTGGTGCTGTTTGGTGGCATTCCAGGAAATGGAAAGGGAAGGAGACAGGCAGCACAAGGTGCAAGGTGCATCTTTGCAGTGCCTCATTCCCCCTTCCTTCCTCTCCAAAACACATGCACATAGACACTTATTTAAGTGGTTTGCCAAGCAGTAGACACCTCTGCATTCCTTCTACCTTCCATAGGATGTCCATAATTCTTCAAGTTTGGGAGGTTATGGGCAACTATAGCTGTGTCATTTATGTAATGAAAATTGAATTTCTTGGTCAACCAGCCTTAAGACTTGGTTTATTCATGAATGGAAGCTTTTTAACAGGAGGCATATATTATGGATGAAGGAAGCACTCATTAAAAACAGTAGAAGCCTGTATCCAGATTTTTGTTAGTGCAAGGCAGTATGTGAAATTCTACCCCTACTGTAGTCACCACTGCCTCTTGGTCAGTGTTGTCACCATAGAACTGTCAAAATGGTGCAGTGACATTTGAAAAGGACTGGGAGGTTGAATTTAACCTGCTGCTTTTTTATTTTCCTCATGTGGCCCTGATTCAATGTCTTTCTTCTTACTATATTTTCATTATTTTCCTCTTACTCTCTTCATTTCTAGCTTCCTTGCCACATGCCTTCACTACTTCTTGAGAGTCCTTGATACTCCTCAAATTCCCTTAAAAAAACAAAACAGAGCAGAACTTTTTCCTGATACTCATACCAAGAGTTTATCTTAGCCAAATGAACAACTTTCCCTTTTCTCACAGATTTAAGCTACAGGTTTCAGCTTGAGCAGCAGGAGTAGTCATAAACCTTTGTACCATCACACCAACTTAGTCACTGTGTGTGTCATCAATGTATTTACAACATTCACTGAACATATTAAAAGTTCAGCAGACTTCCTGGAACGTATTGAATACATTAAACCTGAGGCAAGGACTCCCCAGAGAGGTTCGCCTGGCGCCGTCATTATTTGTTTTTCAGCACCAGGCCAAGACCTTTTTATTTAAAAGTTATTTTATTTGTTAACTTATGAATTGTATTTATGGGATTTTTAGGTATATGCCAAGATGCTTCCGGTTTTTTAACTCTAATTGTATAAATTGCTTATTTATGTTTGTTTATTATTGTTGTAAGCCGCCCCAAGGCTTTTTGCGAATGGGGCGGCATAAAAATGATTTAAATAAATAAATAAATAAATAAATAAATAAATAAATAAGAAATCTTCACATGGTTAATATTGTTCCATTACTTTTAATTAGTATAATTAAAGGGGCAGGGGGACATAGGCTTTTGCATATAAAATATATAATAGGGAGAAGGGGTATTGCAGCATGGTGTAAATATGCAGAAAGAAAGAATTTTAGCATTGGGGCTGAGCAAGATACAGCACTGCTGATGCATTAAATATTTCTGGTTGTATCCAGAGAAAAGTCTGAGACAGTAAAAATACTAAGAGAAGGCACGCAAGTGGTCTGGAGGGACACATAGCAATGCATTTTAGTTCTTTGAAGTTAAACTCATAAAGGTAGTATCTCTGCTTTTAATCATATATTATGCTGGTCGAGAAATTGTAAAATATTAAGATAATCAGGTCCTTATTTCATTATTATAAATCTTGACCACTGAATTGAGTTTTGATGACATTAGGTTAGTTTTAGGAAGCATGGTCTGCTTTTTATTCACATTATTCACCTCTTTGATCTTGTATAAAGCCAGGAAACTTGTAATCATGGTTGACCTATATGGACATTTTTATTAACTTTTTTCACCTTATTTATAGATGGTGAAGATGATGGCTTAATGTTCCAAAGATCCTATGTTTAAGAGAAAGATGCTTCCATTTTCACAGGGGGTGCTTCTGATTTTTTATCCCGTTTGTGTCCTCATATATCCCTAAACACCAAATCCAGAGGGTCATTGGAAGAGTAGATTTTGGGAGCTACAGGGGTATGGACAAAATTAGTAACTCCCTTGCTCCCCTGTGTCATAGAAAATGTCTTTTTGTGGTTGGGTGGGATATTTGGAGCAAATCCAGTTTTTCGTAGCTGACTACTATCTTCTGAACTGCAGGACCGAAAGCTGACGAAAGTGGAAAGGCAGAGGTTTAAGGAGGAAGCAGAGATGTTGAAAGGTCTTCAACACCCAAACATTGTTAGGTTTTATGACTTTTGGGAATCGTGTTTGAAAGGAAAGAAGTGTATTGTACTGGTTACAGAACTGATGACTTCTGGAACCCTGAAAACGTACGTATTAAGACTAATTATGCAACGCATAGCTATTTAACTAGAGAATCTATTAGGACAAAGCACTTGCTTTATCTGAGAAATTTCCATTGTTAAGAAGTGAAGTCCGCTTTCCTTATAATAGCTTGTCTGTCTGCCTTTGAACTTAATTGAGCTGAAGACTAGATTTCTAGTTTGTTCTTTACTTATGTAAGCACCAGCAGTTCTGTCCTCATTTTCTCTTGCTCTTGCCTGCTTTGCACAAGGCACTTGGAATCTACTGGTTCATCTTTCACACAATCTATTATTAAGCCACAATAAAATAAACCTCTGCTGAAGAGAGAGGAGGGAAAGAAGCATTTGGCTTATTGAAAACAAACTGACATGTTTTATGAATCTGAACCTTACTAATTAAAGGTTTATAGTGCTGATAATCTTGGTAGCATGACGATGGCATCAGCAGAACAATGCACACATGGAACAGACACGCATGAAGAGGACACTCCGTAGAATTAATGCCTGCTAATAATGCCTGCCATGAATGAATCAGTTTATCACTGATCATCCATGGAATGGGTGCTTTCCTATAATTCACAATTCGCTTGATAGAAATATTAATTTTTATTGTATGAAGTAATAAACATTCCATAATATTGTTAAAGGATTAATTTCATCATTATTTTACTATCTGAAATTCTAAATGTAGCATTAATTTGGTCTGTGTTTATTTCAGGTATTTGAAGAGATTTAAAGTGATGAAACCTAAAGTCCTTCGCAGCTGGTGCCGGCAAATCCTGAAGGGTCTCCTTTTCTTGCACACTAGAACTCCACCAATTATTCACAGAGACTTAAAATGTGACAATATTTTTATAACTGGACCAACAGGATCTGTGAAGATAGGAGACTTAGGTCTGGCAACTCTCAAAAGAGCTTCATTTGCCAAAAGTGTAATAGGTAAGCCTTTTACAACAGAAAGCAACCATGGATCCTCAATTTCTTTTAAGACAACATGTTTTATGATTTCTGTGGAAATTATGTTAAAGAGATAAATCTATGTCTTAACTTCTAAAGCCAAAAAATTATCTTCATATTGGAATGGTAACATTTTTCCTTATTTGTGTTGTAACCTGCTGGGTATACTACATACACAAATATAGATGAACAAGTTTTCATTGTTTTTGAAGAAACTCAGTTTTACTGTGGATTCAGTTAGACATGTTCTTATTAACATTGTGTTTCTTTTCTCTTAATGGATCATAACCAAATTCCAGTGTATCTTCTATGCACTTCACTCACAAAGAAGCTAAGATTATATATTTTCCCCAACTAATATTCCTTGATAAGAGTTCAACTGCACAAAACATCTCCAGGGATCTTACTGATTTATCCACTTTCCTGATCATTTGATTTAATATATAGTATTAGCATATTATATTGGGTTTTTTACTGCAGTAACATAGTAACATACTCATGGGTCAAATATTCAATTAAAACTAGTTGTGTTTGAATACCAGTGAAATGAGTAGAATGTCAGAATTTGGCAACTAACTTAGAGGGGCAAGACAGGAATGGTCCCTTTCACGACCTGCCAGTCCAGCACTTTGAACAATAGTAGATCTACCCCCAAGTCAAATCATGATATAACAGCGAGCAGACATTGATCAGCTACCACAAAGGTATAACTATTATTCCATTGAATTAGTTAATAATGTACTGAGTGGCTTGCCTTCAATTGCATAATCAAGCACAAAACAATCCTAAACAATCATGATCTAGGCTACACTCCTAAAGACACTGTTCTGGCAGTAAGGCCCATCAATTCAGCAGTATGGGCTGCTGCTGTAAGAGCAAATAAACATATCCAAAGGGTGGTAACTTTAAAGAAGAGGTGCCTGTGTGTGCTGGTAATGCAGCTATTAAGATTACAAATTTAATTAAAGAAATGTTACGAACACTTAAAGGATTTGTGCAAGTCTTGAAGAAGATAAGGCAGAGATCCAAGGTCTTAATATTAATGACTACCCTTGTACCGTGAAGATTTCCTTTATTAGTATACTTTACTTAATATCTTGGCATCAAATTCTTGGCCAGTCAACATTATCTTTGGAATAATGGATTTGTCAATGATCCAAAAGATCAATAACAATCTTCAGAAATGGTGGAAACTTCATTCATTTAGTCATCCTGAATTGTGGGAGCCGGGGGATGCTTCCAGAGGAAGGACTTAGAGTGCTACCAATCAGAAGACATTTTGTAGATATTCCTTTTTAAGAGAAGACAATGGAAGCAATGGGAAAACATGGAAGGGTACAAGTGAAAGATGACTAGCCCAGTAAAATTCCATGTATGAGGCAGGACAATAAAAGCTTAACCTGTAAATACCCAAAATGTCACATTTTCCTTTGCTTCTGTTTCATTTTCTTACTTTGCCATTGCTTGTTGCTGTTACATTATTGTTGTCTCCAACTTGTGGCAACTCTATGAATGAATGCTCTCCAGACGAACTTGTCCTTCACAGCTCTGCTCAGCTCTTGTAAACTTGGCATTGTTTAGCCCTACATATATTTTTAATGATAGGAGAAACATTTAAATGATTTTTAAATAACAGGAAATAATCAAGGCTCTCATATATTTTATTGCATCACGGAAGGAGAGGATAGGAGTTATGAATATACTTGCAAAAATTTTACTTGGTATATGAATGAACTTTCTTCATACCTGCCAAGGAGAATTGCCCAGAGCAGGGAGGTTACCAACTCTATGGATGAACAGCTGGGAGAATCTTGGCCATAGATGCTGGTCTCCCTCATGGTCTCCACAAAAGGGGGTAGAAAACAAGATCTGGGATGGATCCTGTATCCATGGGAGTTTTTTATTACTCACTTAATTTATCTCTAAATTGCCTTTCAGGGAATGTGCTTTCTGGTGGTGGTGGTGGCAGCTTAAAACAATAAAATTCAAATAACCTGCTCCCTGATGTGATAATAAAAGCAGGAAACTTTCAAAACAGCAACAAAGACCATAACAAACCCAAAACAGAGCTGCAGAAATATAATCAGAGGAAAGTCAGAGCAAATACACAAATAAAAATGCCTGGAATGATGGGACCTGGCAGACTCCTGATGGCAAAGCATTCCGGAGGTGTAGAGCCACTGTGGGAAAAGACTTTGGAGAGCAGGGGGAGATACAAATAAAGAGCAGAGTTTGGCAGCTGGAGCACATGGTTCCTGAACTTGCACAAGTTCCTGATTGCACAAAAAATGGGTTTTTTGGGGGGGTGGGTGGGAAGGGAAAGAATGAGAAGGGAGAGTGCAGGAGACAAGCAGGCAGTGCTACCTGAATGTTCATTGCTCTGGGCCCAGCCTTTCCAGCTGCAGGGGGAGCAATGGGAGAAGCTGTAGTTATTGTGAGTTAATGCCCCCTGCTCCGGCATTATACCGGAGCGGATGTGACCATGGATTGCTAGTGTGCAGCAGGAGCGAGACAGCACACTGCCTCCCATCTGATGGTTGATTGTGCAAACAAACCAGGATTGTACAAATAAACCAGGTAAACAAACCAGGGTTGTTCTTTTCATGGGGCAATTCTGGGTTCTTTACAGAGCCAAAAACATAAATGATGAGTGCACTGGAGGCAGTGTTGTTTCATCTGTAGCTAGCCAGGGTGTGCAAAACAGGTCTGTGGCTCTATGTAGGTAAAATTTGGTCTTGGCTGAGCTGTGTTCTTGCAAGGCAAAAGTGCTAATGAGTATTTGGCCAGCAGTGACAATGATGGGAGCAGGGTCTATGAATTTTGCTATCAAAGGCTTATCTGCATGTTCAGTTGAGGTAACAAAGGTGTACAGTGAAGACTGCTCCACTCAACATTTTTTTCAGTGGAGAAACAGTGTTACATAGAGCGATAAAGTTCAAACTAAACCCAGGAATCTCATAAAGCAAAAGGGTGAAGGAAGATATGGCAACAGTTGTAAATTGCATTTCCTTTGCTTCTGTGAGGTGGTCTGTTCTCACAACCTCATGTTGGACTAATTAATAAATAATTAACCAAAAAAGCAAGGATTCCTGTTATTTATTTACTTGAAAAATTTCTATCCCATCTTTATTCAAGTGGATCTCAAGATGGCTTACTACCAGAGCATAACATCATATTAAAATAGGAATATATAAAAATATGCAATAAAATCATTCTAGCTATATGATAAAATAATTAACTCTTAAAATATTGGGTAAATAAAAAGGTTTTGGACTGGGTACTGAAAAGAATGAAGTGTTGGCTCCAGATATGTCTCTCAGATTCCAAAACTCTTAAATATTCTCAGTAAGTAGAACTGTTTATTAAATATTCAGTTCTGTTATTTAAATATTCAGTAACTGTTTATTTAAGTAGTTTTAATAAACTACTTAAATATTCTCAGTAAGTAGAATTTCACTTCTTTTTCTAAGTCCAGGAGAGAAAATATATTTATAAACAATGTTTTAAAACTTAATTCACATGTGTGCACTTTTGTATCATTATATATACTTTATGCAGTCATTTCTGTTTGTTAGTTGACGTATTAGAGACTCTCACTTGCCCAGATCCTTTAACTTGCTAGACATATTTTTCACTAGCTGCTATAATTTACTAAATGTGCTGTGTTGCACTCTTCTGGATAGTTTTTTTATGGACACTTTACTATTTCTGATGAATTGCATGCCTCCAAGGAAGTAGATGCTACTTTATTAATTGCTTATTTCACAAAACTGTGTTGTATGAACTACTAAGCCCTGTTAATGGAAGTTATTCTGTACTGGTGTGATTTCTGTTCTCTTTGTGGTTTGGCTTCTTTGTACATAAAGTGGATTTATGCATGCTTGTAAATAACTTGCAAAGTATTAAACAATAATGCATGTTTCTCTTTTTTAACATTGACTCAGATTTTTGTCAAGCAGGTATTACACAGTGGTCCTGAATTTATTTATTAGATGGGCAAGGGGAATAGTGCTTCTTACCATGTCAGAATGATAAAATTGCAATGTAATGTGATTAATACCAAGGATAGCCAGTATGACACATTAACTATAGTGTTAGACTTCAGCATGGAAAAACATTCCATGCTGGCAAGAATGGTTATTATTCTTGTAATGTCTTTTTCTAAGCAAACATTCTAATTATCAAGAGTGAAGTCTAGTTTAGTTATGTGAGGAGTTGGTCAACTCTGAGTTCACTTAGTTAACTTCAGAGAACTGAGAGATTTAGAAAGAGTCCCGTTCCTGCCAGAAGTAGTGTTGTTCTAATCATTCTCATGTACCACAAAAGATCCTGTGTTGAGCACAGGTGCAGTTTTTCAGGAGGCAGAGGCTAGGCTGTTAAAAGCCAGTGTGGAGTTCACTTGTGCCTTAGAACAGTTGGGATTAGAAGCCTGAAGCACAGACAAGGGCATATGGAAATTTGGCTGTGGTAGCTTAGGAAACAACAAGGCCTACCAGACTTGAAGTGCTTAACAGTCATGTTACAATAGCATATGTCCTGATATGCAGTGGTACCTCCGCTCACGAATGCCTCAGTTCACGACCAAATTGGGTCGCGAACAAAAAATTCATAAACATTTTGACTCAGGTCGCGAACTCCACATTGCATGGCGACCGCAATCGCAGCCATCTCCCTCCCCCCACAACTGAGGAGATGGCCACGATTGTGCTGGGGGGGGGGTGACCGAGATCATGCCTGTCTTTCCTGGAGGAGCGCAACCGCGATCTCGGCCATCTCCCCACCCCCACAGCATGCTCATGCCTGCCTCCCTCCTCAAGTGTGCCCGCGATCACACCCGTCTCTCCCCTCCCCCCAGCGTGCAGGAATGATGGGCACGATTGTGGTTGTGCTGGAGGGGCCGGGGAGATGGCTGCGATCTTTGTTGTTCTTTGTCACTTTGCTTCACATTTTTCTGATTAAAAAAATAGTTACCGAACAGATTACCCTTATTTACACTGAACCTTATGAGGAAATTTAACTTGGCTCACAACCAACTTGAGTCACGACCAGAGTCCTGGAATGGATTAAGTTTGTGAGCCAGAGTACCACTGTACTCTCAAGGTTAAGAGGTTAGTTAAGAGGATATTTGGGGGTCCTTGGAGCATGGGTGAGATACAAATGTTAATCCTTTTATGCAGTTTTTGTATTGTATACTATAGAGGTTTAATCTTTATAGCATTTCAGATTTTGGGTGGTATATAAATGTAACACAAGAAATACATTAATTGAAATGAATGAATGAATGAATGAATTCTTAAACATACTTGAAATATAGTGAGTTGTGTTCAAATAACCATGAGAAAGTAAATAGTATCTAGTCGTGTTTTGCAAACACTAGTGTGAGAATAAAAATCCGCATACAATGCTATAATCAGTAGGATCTACAGCCATTTTAGTGCTTCTGCTTTTGTGGTTCTGGAAGCAGCTGAAAACCCTTAGATTTTTTTTTTTTTTTCATGCAACACCAGACCATTAGAGTGGACAGCACTTTGGTTACTAGAAGTGCTCTTCTGCGTGCAAAATTGCATCTTTGGATCCACCTTGTACTTAAGATTCTCTGTCTTACTACTCCAGTTTTAAATGTAGAACTTTCATTGTATATTCCCACACAGTATATTGTCATTCAGATTTATCTTTTAGAATGCAGCTGCTATATTTATAAGTATAGGAGCAAAGGACTTGTGGAGGATTTGTGCACACAAGTCAGTTTTCTGAGGCAAATGATTTGTTGCTGTTGTTTGTATTCAGGTACTCCAGAATTTATGGCTCCAGAAATGTATGAAGAGCACTATGATGAATCGGTGGATGTATATGCGTTTGGAATGTGTATGTTGGAAATGGCTACCTCAGAATATCCATATTCAGAATGCCAGAATGCTGCTCAAATTTACAGGAAAGTAACCTGTGTAAGTGGACTGTTTTTCAGTATGGCTACTTTATTTAATGTGTGGCATCTTTATTGTTGCTAACTCCTTAAGTGTTTTCTATCATACAACAAGAATACATAACTTTAACTTTCATTAAGAAAAGCGTTAATGTCCCTAGTACCATATTACTGAAATGAGCAATGTTCTGTTTGCATTTTCAAAGGGGCCAGGCTATCCGAGAGGCCTTGTTTTCCTTATAAGCCTGCCGCTTCCCTCAAGTCTTCAGTGAGGCTGGTCTCTGGTCTCTTCACAGGCACACTTGCTGGGAGCCTAGGAGAGGCCTCCAGGGAATCCCTTCCCAAGGGGGACTCCCTGCAGTGCTTTTAGGGGCAGGCAGCATCTTTTCTGTTCCAGCAGGCCTCTGGGAATATCCTTGATGTGTTCTTTTGTCTGTCTTGTCTTTACTGTTCTGATTGTGGCAATTTATACGTTCTAGGTGATATCACCTTTTGCAAACTTCTATCCATGTATGAATTATATAAGTTTTTAATGTTGTAAGTTGCCTTGAGTCCTAGTATTAAGAATAGGTCCAATATAAATAAAATAATTATTAGAATATATTTTCATAGTTACTGGTTTGCAGGGGCAGTTTCTTAGCAGGGCTGCTGGTATACTCTGTTTCCTGCACTTTTCTGTCTTTATGTGAATATGAGAATGCCCCCTGTGTGTGTGTCAGTCGGGGGGGGGGGGGAGAGAAGGTACTTTCTTGCTTGCTTTCTCCTGCCTGTTAAAATTAGCTCCACCCATTACTCATGAATCCTCCTACTGGCTGACCTAACCCTTTTCTCCTTCCATTAGTGACAATTAACACCTGCCACTGATGCTAGCATGTAAATTCAGGGAACATAGTTTGGTTTCCATCTTACAAAGATAAAACAAAATCAGAGGAAACATTCCTTCTTGAACATAGTGGCAGTGCATATAAAAGTTGAAAGGTTCAATCCAGAGTAAGTT
>NW_025335996.1:36066-37334 GCF_004798865.1 Varanus komodoensis
AACTTACTCTGGATTCAATTTATTACATCCTCTGGTCAAATTAATAATGAATAGGATTTACTAGGATTAGATATTAGATTACTCAGCAGTCAACTGTGCCCTTTACTTCT
Organism: Varanus komodoensis; assembly: GCF_004798865.1. Lineage (NCBI taxonomy): Eukaryota > Metazoa > Chordata > Lepidosauria > Squamata > Varanidae > Varanus > Varanus komodoensis. Next base: position 36,177 of record NW_025335996.1, read on the forward strand.
TTTAAATACAACATGAAGATAAGGAAAGTATTTGTATCATTCACTGTTGTGTGAGCAGATAAAGGGGTGATTACATATAGATTATGTGGCTGTGCTTAAGGGAGAACTGTTGATAGAAATAGTTGTGGAATCAGTGTAAATTTTCATTAAAAAAACCCCCACATGTTAAGAGAATATATGTGTATGCCAAATGTCATCTAGTTTGGGATTTAGTTTGGGTCTATGCCTTTGTCTGTAATATAGTCTTAATATTTTCCTGCTCTGCAGAGCCATTGTTAGAATTACTGAAGCAAAGTGAATCCTAATACATTGAAAGTGAAATCAGTGTTTGTCTACAAATGGAATAGATGCCATTAGCGGAATAGATTGTGCCTTCCCTCAGTGTAGCCCTTAAAATCTGTTCTAGATGGTTGGAGGCACACAGAGAGCTGTAGTGGAGAGAAGAGGGAGAGAAAGGCAAGGATTTTGTCATATGAAAGAGGAATACCAATGAGAATATGCAAAGTGATGTTTTCCTAAGACCTCAGGGTGGCATCCAACATTTTGTGAGCAGACTTCTACTTGTGTAACAAAACTTGTTGGGTACATTTTGTCAGCATTACTTAGTTACAGTTATGCCAGATTCTTGTTAATGCCCTTTGTAAATAGCCTAGAAAGGACTTCTTTCATTAAGTGATTAAATCTGCATGAAACAAAGTATGCTGTCAAAGCTTCAAATAACTGCATTCTAACTCTGCCTACTTTGGAAAATTCAGCTCTCCTAACCCTCAGTGTGCATCTAAATGTTCTTTGATGAAGAAATGTAGATATTTGGTAAAGTCAGTCTGTCTAGTATAAAGACATGTGATATGATATCCATTATTAGAGCCTGATTATCAGAGCTGTCTATGTAAATTCATGTCTTGTTCTCATGTGCGGTTAGCAGAAGAATGCACAAAGCATCAGTAATACTCCTCACTGATTATATTGTATTGTATATAAAAATTACTATTTTCACAAGGAATAACTCTTTTGTTACTAGAACCTATTGAATGCAGAAATTTAACTGTAGAACATTTATTCTGAACTGCTACTTTAAAAAAAGTTACCAAAAACAGTTAAATAATATTGATCCAAGGTACTTAGAGTAGTAGTGACATTTATATACTCCCAGTCAAT
>NW_025335997.1:0-4013 GCF_004798865.1 Varanus komodoensis
AAAGCGTCTCAAAGAGGACTATGTATGTCCGCGTGGCCCTCTTTTCGGGGCAACTTTTGGCCCTCTGTCAGGGTGCGTCCGGGAAATCGCGGCCTCTGGGCGGGCCCTGACCTTTGGAATGCGCACAGAATGGGTGGAAACGGAGGCCTGCGCGGAGGGACAGCACCTCCAAGAGGACTAGGTGGACGCGCGTCACCCTGTTTTCGGGGCAACTTTTCCCCCACTGTCATCGTGGGGCCGGGAAATCGCGGCCTCCGGGCAAGCCTCCGACCGTCGGAACGTGCTTGGAATGGGCAGAAACAGAGGCCTGCGCGGAGGGACAGCGTCTCAAAGAGGACCATGTGTGTCCACGTGGCCCTTTTTTTGGAGCAACTTTTGCCCCTCTGTCAGAGTGGGGCCGGGAAATCGTGGAGGCCGGGCGGAACTCTGACCATCGGAACGCGCTCAGAACAAGCGGAAACGGAGGCCCCCGCAAAGGGAAAGCGTCTCCAAGCAGACTATGTGCATGCACATCACCCTTTTTTCGGGGAAACTTTTGGCCCTCAGTCAGGTTGGGCCGGGAAATCGCGACCTCCGGGCCGTCCTCTGACCGTCGGAACGTGCTCGGAAGGGGTAGAAACAGAGGCCGCCGCGGAGGGACAGCGTCTCAAGGGAACTAGGTGTGTCCGTGTCACCCTCTTTTTGTGGAAACTTTTGGGCCTCTGTCAGGGTGGGGCCGGGAAATCACCGCCTCCGGTCGGGCCTCCGACCGTCGGAACGTGCTCGGACCGGGCGGAAACGGAGATCTGCGTGGAGCGACAGCGTCTCAAAGAGAACTAGGTTGGTCCGCGTCTCCCTGAATTCGGGGCAACTTTTGCCCCTCTGTCACGGTGGGCCCGAGAAATCGTGGCCTCCGGGCGGGCCTCCGACCGTCGGAACGTGCTCTGAACGGGCGGAAACATAGGCCTGCGTGAGGGACAGATGCTCAAACAGGATTAGGTGTGTCCGCGTGGCTCTCTTTTCGGGGCAACTCTTGCCCCTCTGTCAGACTGGGGCTGGGAAATCGCGGACTCCGGGCGGAATTCTGACCGTCGTAACGCTCTCAGTTTTGGCAGAAACGGAAGCCTGCACGGAGGGACAGCGTCTCAAAGAGGACCATTTGTGTCCACGTGGCCCTTTTTTCAGAGCAACTTTTGCCCCTCTGTCAGAGTGGGGCCGGGAAATCGCGGACGCCGGGCAGAAATCTGACCATCGGAATGCGCTCAGAACAAGCGGAAACGGAGGCCCCCGCAAAGGGACAGCATCTCCAAGCAGACTATGTGTGCCCACATCACCCTTTTTTCGGGGAAACTTTTGGCCCTCAGTCAGATTGGGAAGGGAAATCGCGACCTCCGGGCCATCCTCTGACCGTCGGAACGTGCTTGGAAGGGGTAGAAACAGAGGCCGCCGCGGAGGGAGAGCGTCTCAAGGGAACTAGGTGTGTCCGTGTCACCCTCTTTTTGTGGAAACTTTTGCCCCTCTGTCAGGGTTTGGCCGGGAAATCACCGCCCCCGGGCGGGCCTCCGACCGTCGGAACGTGCTCGGACCGGGCGGAAACGGAGGCCTGCGTGGAGCGACAGCGTCTCAAAGAGAACTAGGTTGGTCCGCGTCGCCCTGAATTCGGGGCAACTTTTGCCCCTCTGTCACGGTGGGCCGAGAAATCACGGCCTCCGGGCGGGCCTCCGACCGTCGGAACGTGCTCGGACCGGGCGGAAACGGAGGTCTGCGTGGAACGACAGCGTCTCAAAGAGAACTAGGTATGTCTGTGTCGCCCTCTTTTTGGGGCAATTCTTTCCCAGCTGTCACGGTGGAGCTGGGAAATCGCGGCCTCTGAGCGTCCCTCGACTGTCGGAACGCGCTCGGTAGGGGCAGAAACGGAGCCCTGCGTATAGGGACAGCGTCTCAAAGAGGACTAGGTGTGTCCACGTGGCCTTCTTTTTGGGGCAACTTTTGCCCCTCTGTCTGGGTGGGGCCGGTAAATCGCAGCCTCCGGACTTGCATCCGAACGTGGAACGCGCTCAGAACAGGTGGAAACGTAGTCCTGCACGGAGGGACACCATCTCAAAGAAGACTAGGTGTGTCCGTTTGGCCCTCTTTTCGGGGCAACTTTTGCACCTCTTTCAGAGTGGGGCCGGGAAATCACGGCCCCAGGGCGGGCATCCGACCGTCGGAACATGTTCAGAATGGGTGGAAAAGGAGGCCTGCGCGGAGGGACAGAGTTTCAAAGAGGACTAGGTGTGTCCACGTGGCCCTCTTTTCGGAGCAACTTTTTCTCCTCTTTCAGTTTGGGGCCGGGAAATCGTGGCCTTTGGGCGGGCCTCCGACCGTCGGAACGCGCTCTGAACACGCGGAAACGGAGGCCTGTGCGCCGGGACGGCCTCTCAAAGAGGCCTTGGTGTGTACGCTTCTCCCTCTTTTTGGGTCAACTCTTGCCTCTCTGTCAGTGTGGGGCCGGGAAATCGCAGCCTTCGGGCGGACCTCCGATTGTCGAAAATCGGTCGGTACAGGCAGAAAGGGAGGCCTGCGCGGGGGGACTGCGTCTCAAAGAAATCTAGGTGCGCGTCATCACCCCCCTTTCGGGGCAACTTTTGCCCTTCTGTCAGGTTGAGGCCGGGAAATCGCAGCCTTTGGGCAGGACTCCGACCTTCGGAACGTGTCCCGAACCTGCGGAAACGGAGGCCTGCACGGCGGGACAGCGTCTCAAAGATGATTTGGTGTGTCCACGTTGCCCTGTTTTTGGGGCAAGTTTTGCCCTTTTTCAGGGTGGAGCCCGGAAATCGCGGCCTTAGGCTGGGCCTCCAACCGTCAGAACGCTTCTGAACGGGCAGAAATGGAGTCCTGCGCGGAGAGAAAGCGTCTCAAAGAAAATTAGGTGAGAGTACGTCTCCCCCGTTTCAGGGCAACTTTGCCCCGCTGTCAGGGTGGGGCGGGGAAAACGTGGCTTCCAGGCGGGCCTCCGACCGTCGGAACGCACTCGGAATGGGCAGAAACGGAGGCCTGCATGAGCGACAGCGTCTCAAAGAGGGCTAGGTGTGTCCGTGGGGCCCTCTTTTCAGGGCAACTTTTTCCCCTCCGTCAGGGTCGGACCGGGAAATCGCAGCCTCCGGGCCTGCATCAGAACATGGAACACGCTCTGAACGGGCGGAAGCGGAGGCCTGCGCAGAGGGACACCGTCTCAAAGAGAATTAGGTGTGTCCGCGACACCCTCTTTTCGGGCCAAGTTTTGGCCCTCTGTCAGCATGGGACCGGGAAATCTCGGCCTACGGGCGGGCCTCCGACTGCTGGAACGCACTGGGAACGGGCGGAAGCATAGGCATGCGCGAGGGACAACGTCTCAAAGAGTACTAGGTGAGCCCACGTGGCCCTCTTTTTGGGGAAACTTTTGGGCCTCTGTCAGAGTGGGGCCGGGAAATCGTGGCCTCCGGGTTGGCCTCTGAACATCGAAACGTGCTCGGAACTGGCGGAAATGGAGGCCTGCACGAGGGACAGCGTCTCAAAGAGGACTATATATGTCCGCGTGACCCTATTTTCGGGGCAACTTTGGACCTCCGTCAGGGTGGAGCTGGGAAGTTGCGGACTCCAGGCAGGACTCCGACTGTCGGAACGCACTTGGAATGGGTGGAAACGGAGGCCTGCGCGAGGGACTGCGTCTCCAAGGGAAACAGGTGTGTCCGTGTGGCCCTCTTCTCGGGGCAAGTTTTGCTCCTCTTTCAGGGTGGGGCCAGGAAATCGCGGCCTCTGGGTGGGTCTCCGAACGTCGGAACGCGCTTGTAACACGCGGAAACGGAGGTCTGAGCGAAGGACAGCTTCTCAAAGAGGACTAGGTGCGCTTGTTTCGCCCTGTTTTCCTGGCATCTTGCGCCTCTCTGCCAGGGTCGGGCCAGGAAATCCTGGCCTTCGGGCGGACACCCGACCATCGTAACGCGCTCGGTATGGGCAGAAACGGAGGCCTGCGCGGAGGGACAGCGTCTCAAAGAGGACTAGGTGTGTCCGCG